>NC_064883.1:36073592-36380114 GCF_929443795.1 Astur gentilis | reverse complement strand
CTGTTGAACCACAGTGTGGGAAAGGTGGCTCAGGAATTTGAGCTGGGAGAGTTGTAGTTAGGATGCATTTGTTTTGGCAGCATCTCCAAAAATCTCCTATATTAAGATGTCTTTTAAAAGAAGTGCTGAGTGTGCTTGGAAAAAGAGCTGTTCTCTGCAGCGGTGGGATCTCTGGGGCAGGGGTTGGCAGCCCTCCAAGAATGGTGTACTGGACCGATTTTTTCTTTCTCATCTTCTGAAGTTAAATGTATGAGAAAAAAAATCAGCAAGAGTGGGAGAAAGGAGGTACTCCCTCCTGAGAGTCCAGGCACCACAACCACCTTACCAGCAGTACCCTTCCTCCATGCTACCAGCTGAGAGATGCTGAATCCACATTCGCCATTTCTCAAAATACTCCATTTCCCAGCTTTACTGCTGTGCCTTTTAAAATTTGTCCACATAGTTCATGTAGCACATGTGGTCTCATTTGCTGGTCTTTCCTCTAGGACACCATGAACCCTTAGACATAGAGGCAGTGCAATTTCACTTACGCTGCAACTTCCCACATCATTTCTGACATCTGGAAAACACAGTTTTTAGAGCTCACTGGTCTCATTTTTCTTATGCATTACACTTGCTCCAGGCAGTGCAGAACACTGGTCATCTTCAAGGCCTCTTAGGGACCTCATGAGAAACAAGGGACTTAATAAACTTGGCCCAACCCATCTGTCATATCCTCATCTCATCAGAGGAGAATTCTACAGCAGAAATCATACAGCCAAGAGCTGCTATCTCATTCCCAGCATATGCATTTGAACATATTGCACCACATTTTCTATCACTTAATGTTGTTTTTTTTTTAGTTTTTAGTTTTTATTGGTGCATACTTTTCCTGTATTTACATCATCCCTTTGGGGTTTTTTTACTGACAGGTGTGGAAACAGTAAAAGCCAGGTCCTGGCGCATGAGAAGGTGCTCTGGCTTTCAGCATTGGGATGGAGAACTAAAGCTTTTTGTTTCGGCATACTCTAAAGGCCACAGGGGTGTCCCTTTGGAAAAATGAAGTTAGTAAGGACCTGATGTTTCATTTCTCCATGTGTTGAACACCCAGCTGAGGGAGGATAACTTGTTCTCTGGAGAGTAGTTAAAATAGGTGCTGAGAAGTCTCTGACAGAGAGCTGCTCTCTGAAACCCGCAGGCCGTGACTGGCTGAGAGACACAGATCTGGGGGATATTTATCGTGATCAAGAAACCCAATTTCTAATCTGCCCAGTTTACCCATGGGGGTATTTCATTCGGAGCTGCCACAGCAGCAGATGCTGCTGTACTGCGCTGCAGCCTTTACGTGGCAGTAGAGCCCAGCTCTGCGTCAGGCCACCAGAAGGACAGCCGCAGGCAAGGGGCCAAACTCTAGGAGCAGTTTTAGCACTTCGGGGCTACTCTGTGGAGAGGTTACAGATCACTATTGTAGAGCACCAAAGAAGTAAGACTGTTCTTCCAAAAGCAAGAAAGGCTACATGATGTTTTTTTAAATAATGGTGGCAGAAGCTTCAGGTCCTTCTACATGGGATTTCAATGTTAGCAGGCGCAGAATGCAGCTGATGCTAACCAGGGAGCAGCAGGTCCCTAGTGACTGTATGGAAGACATGTAGGGCCAACATCCTCTGAAAATCTCAGTATTCGACAGAGCTAGTTCATTTAGACAGCACAATAAGACTGTGAAAGCTAAGCCATTCAAGTTACATACTTGTTTACTCCACCACATAATTCCTATCTCCTTATCTCATACCACACCATACCAAATCCATGGATTTGCAGCTTCCAAAAGTACCCGAGAAACCTAGCTTCTGAACTGCACTAAGGAAAGAAAACCGTACGTCCAACTGCAGCTACATCTACATGACCGTTACTAACTTTGTACTCGAGTCTGTGCCTGCTTTTGCTTCACGTCACTTGAGCCAGATCAAGCCAGATGCTGACATCTATTCTGCATGCAGAAGCAGAAGTGAAGTGCAAGCCAGTTTTCCTTTGATGGGGTTTTCTTGCCTGAAAAGCTACTGGCCAGAAAAGCCTCTTGGCAGAAGTTACTGATCCGGCCTACAGCAACATTTGGCTTCAGTGTCATCTTGAGCCCCCAGATAATATTATAGTACAGGCACTAGCTAAGGAACAGCAGCTGCTAAGAGAAAAACATTGCCGTGATCTACACTTGGCAAACCTTTCCAAATACTGTTTCTAAGTGAGTAAATACTACAAGAATTTTTATATTCAGTAGTAAACAAATAAAAAATGCTTATGAGTATTACCTAAACTAGCTGCCACATTTGTATAATATAGCTTAACCCTGCAGTCACTCAGTTACTACACTTATAGCATTATCTATTTCTTTAGACATCTGAAAAATGATCAAAGAAGCTGACATTTCAAAACATAATGATTTCAGGATCCCCTCCTGTATAAAAAGAAGCAGCCAGGAAATTTTAAACCTTTCTGGTTCTAAAGAATTAGACTAAATTCCCAATGTAGGCTGAATTCTAAAATCAAATTATCTTAAAACACAAAATGTGCCAGGAACATTTAGGAAAAAAAAATAGCTTCCATAAACTCAGAGTCAATTTTATTTAGAATATAAAAATCACAGAAACCAGGTTTTCAAAATTATAGTGCTGAAAAATTCTGTTACAACATTAATGAAATAATAATAATAATAATAATAATAAAAAAAGACTGATGTGAGAAAATAGGTAGGGATTAAAAATGTCACAGTCTGACATTTTCCATAATAAAAAAGCGTAAGTTGAAGGTGATATTAGTGGCAGCAATGATTCTGAGCCTCCAAAGAGAGTTCATTAAACAATCTTCACTGACATCTAAATTTATGTAAAAAGCAAAGGCATGGAAGGAGAGTTGGATGACTTTCAGTATGTTAGACTTCCAATTAGGAAAACCTTACCAAGAAGAGACAGGAAAGGACTTTGATCAGAGTTGGAATAGAGGACTTGTTTGCAGATGTTAATTGAAATAAATTGTGCAAAAAAGCTAAGGAAGGGAAATGTTTTCCTAGAAGTGAATTACTTACTGGTTAAAGACTGCACATTCATTTTGTTTTGGGCCTTTTCCAAGAAGATGTGCCAAATATGATAACAAGCACTGAAACTGGGTAACAGCTAGGATCTAATAATCACAATATGATCAGAGCAGAGATACTGAAGTATTAAGCACAGCAAAACAACAAGCAAAACAAAGGCTTCTACCTGAAGCAAATCTGAATCTGAAGACAAGAAAACCAGAAAGAAATCTGACTTGCAAGTTTGTAACCTGCAGTAATAGAGTGTGAGTCATGAGACCAAGAAAGAGACTTCTGATCTCACAGGAGCAATGTATAGAAGGGGAGAACATAAATCAGGGTAGGAACATTGCACTGTATCTTAGCAAAGCTCCTCTGAAACTAAATTGGAAGATCTGATAACATTTCAAAATTGAAATGGAACTTTGCATTTACCTTCATTGATATTTGCTACATAGAGTTTTCTTTTGAGTGAGTGAAGATGCAGTAGCTGTTCAAACAAATTTGCTGGAGAACTTGGTGACTTGCTGAGGAGTCATGCTAGATAGCAATCAAGGTAGGAATTCAGAGCCCTGCCATAAGCCCCCAAAATACTGTCAAGCTTTCCAGTTTTAACAACAAGGACATTTTCAGAGCAGCAAGAGAGATCTGAATTTATAGTATAGTCCTGACTCTCCCAAGATTAAACTCCTGCACTAACAACAAGCAACCCTTTACATTCAATTCCTTACTTCTCCTCTCAGCAACAAAGTTTGTGTCTTTATTATTTATATGTATAATTACAACACTTTGCTCCATTCCTAAGGCAGGACCTTATGTACCATTTCACTGAACAAACGCCTTCGTTTTAAGGCAGCACACAGAGACTGAACCCAAGAAGCAGCAAGACCAACTTGGAGCACTCCTGGGGTATCAGGAGAGGCACACAGGGAAGAAGACATGCATGATGTCTCCTTTTGCCCATCCCCAGACTGACTCAACATCTTAGTTTACAAATGGCAAGCATACCTTAAAGAGACGACTTTCAACATACAGTCAAATACACGTTTTTAACAGAACTGCTCTGGAGAGTCACAGCTTGGAGGTTTGAGGACCATGGGTTGCACACCCACAAACTTGACAATTTCAGGAATAGTATTTTCACCTCTTTAAAAACACTGGGTAGAAATCAGACGATATTCAGTGTAATGCGGGAGAGGCTTCTAGGAGCTTATGCATCAAGGAATTACTACGCAGATCCCACAACCATTATTCAATGAAAAACCAGCAGCATCTACAGTGTGAACCCAAGGTTTCTGAGGGGAGAGGAGAGTTTGTCAAATTTATCAGAATGGTCTGGACATACGTGAACCTTCTCTGCCATCATTTATCATTTCATTTTCCTTTAAATGGGACTGGCAAGCTCTATGACTAATGGAATGAACGAGAGATATGTTACAAAAGGTTTAATAAGGAGTTCACTGTAATTTTCCAGTTGTGTCAGCACAATGAGTCTGACTGTCCAGCAAGATGCATCTCTCAAACACAATCCAGAACTTCCACAGTTGGCTCCTCAGTGCCCTCCACAACCATCAGTCCCTGGCTCCTGACTCTCAGCTTGCAAGGGTCTCTCTGCCACAACCACTGATGGGTGCTGCTGTCTATAGCTCCCTTATTCTGCAGCTGCAAGAGACGCAGCAGCAAACCATCATATGAGAAGGGTACTGATACTGCAGCAATCCCTGTAGCAGTTGAAACAACAGCTAAGCACACCTACCCCTGTAGCGCATGCAGTTTTTGCCTTCAAAGGTAAAAGAAGTTTCAGAGCTCACTTTTCCTTCAGTTATAAACCAATAACTTCCTTCATTTTGTGTTACATCTGGAGCAGCTTCGTGAAGAGACTTGTATCCCATTCATTTGGAAATGAGATTTTACCCTTTTGTTCAGCTCTGAAATTAATTTTATCTTCCCTTAATCAGTGCTTCTATTTAGGGCATAATGATGTTCCCAACTTGCTATACTTCAAATTAAATATTTTTCTTATGGCATTCACCGAACTAGAATCAGTAGAATAAAATCCAGCTGTGCCACAGAACCACAGACTAGTGGATGTCAGCAAGAACCTCTGGAGATCATCCAGTCCAACTCCCTGCTCAAAGCAGGGTCACCTACAGCGTACTGCTTGGGGCCATGTCCTGTAAGGTTTTGAATAGCTTCAAGGATGGAGACACCACAACCTCTCTGGGCAACCTGTGCCAGTGCTTAACCACTCTTAAAGAGTAAAAAAGTTTTTTCTTATGCTTAAATGGAATTTTTCATATTTCAGTTTGTGCCTACTGTCTCTTGTCCTGTCCCTGAGCACCACTGAGAGCAGTCTGGCTCCACCTTCTTTACTTCCCCCATCAGGTACTTACACACATGGGTAAGATCGCCCTGAGCCTTCTCCTCTACAGGCTGCACAATGCCAGCTCTCGCAGCCTCTCCTCACATATCAGAGGCTCTATTCCTTGATCATCTTTGTGGTCGTTTGCTGGACTAACTCCAGTATCTGTATCTCTCTTGTACTGGGGTGCCCAGCACTAGACCCAGCACTCCAGATGTGCCTCACCAGTGCTGAGAAGAGGGGAAGTATCACCGTCCTTGACCTGCAGGCAGCATTCCTCCTAGTGCAGCCCAGGAGCCTGTTGGCCGCCTTTGCCATAAGAGCACCTTGCTGGCTCAGGTTTACCTTGTTAAGCACCAGAACTTTGCTGCCAAGCTGCTTTCCAGCCGGTGGGCCCCCAGGCTGTCCAAGTGCACGGGGTTATTCCTGCCCAGGCACAGGACTCTGCATTTCCCCTTGTTGAACTTCACTAGATTCCAGTTTGCCCACTCCTCCAGCCTGTCCAGGTCCCTCTGAATGACATTACACCCACCTGGTGTATCAACCATTCCTCCCAATTTGGTACCATCTGGAAATGTGTGAAGGGTGCACTGTCTCACCAGCAAGGTCACTAATAAAGCTATTAAGAAGTACCAGAACCAGTATTCACCCCTAGAGTACACCACTAGAGACTGGTGTCCAGCTAGACTTTGTGCTGCTGATCAAAACTCTCTGAGCTCAACACTTCAGCCAATTTTCAGTCCTCCTCACTGTCCACTTATCTAATCCATATTTCACCAGTTTGTCAATGAGGATGTTATGAGAAACACTGTCAAAAGCCTTACTAAAGTCAAGGCGTACAACATGCACTGCTCTTCTCTCAACCTCCAAGGCAGTCACCTCATTGTAGAAGGCCATCAGGTTGATCAAGCATGGATTGAGCCACCTAATAAGAGGACTTCATAAATCCATGCCGACTACTCCCAATCACCTCCTTGTCCTTCATGTATTCAAAAACAGTTTCAAGGATTATTTGCTCCACCACCTTCTCAGAGACTGAGGTGAGGCTGACTGGCCTGTAGTTTCCCTGATCCTACTTCTTGCCATTCTTGAAGACAGGAATGCACCTTGTTTTCTTCCAGTCCTCAGCAACCTCACCTGATTGCCACAACCTTTCAAAGAATTGAGAGTAGCCTCACAGTAACATTGGCCAATCATGCATCCCACCATGTCCCATGAAGTTGTACATGTTCGGTTTGTCCAAATGTTTTCTGTCCTGATCCTCCTTCAAGGAGGGTAGTTTTTCATTGCTCAAGACTTTCCCACTGGTCTCGGGGGCCTTAGATTCTTCAACGCAAGTCTCACCAGTAAAGACCAAGGCAAAGAAAACATTAAGTGTCTTGGCCTTTTCCGTGCCCTTTGTCACCCGATCCCCTGCCCCATTCAGCAGTGGGCCCACATTTTGCCTGGTCTTCCTTTTGCTGCTGATGTGCCTGTAGAAGCCCTTCTTGTTGCCAGATTCAATTCCAGATGTACTTTGGCTTTGTAACTCCACCCCTGCATGTTTGGACGGTGTCTCTGTATTCGTACAACGAATATTTCTCATGTATAGCTACTACATGAGTTTACAGCAAAATTCTTTTAAAAAAGCAAAGAACAGAACTAGCCATTTCAAATTTTCATTCCAGTTCCGTGGTCTTCGGTTCTGCTTACCTGATCTATAGCGCTCATCCCGTGACCCTGAGGACCTGCGACGGTGGTATCGAGAGGAAGAGGATGGAGTAACAGGAGTTCGACGCTCTTGTGGTAATGCCTGGTCCACCCCTGCATTAATTAAAAAAACAAAAACAAAAACAAAAACATGCTCATTCTGATTGAATTCCAGAAGTTAATAGTGAGGAGGAGTTCAGCCTACACTAGAAGTAGAAAATGAACATTCAGTGGCTAAACCATGTCATGTCAATTGGTTACACAGTACATGCCTCTGGTCAGCTTTTCTGGTATGGTTATTTTCCTGGGTTTCTCTAAGACAATCTTTTTCCAGGATCATAGACTACATAAGAAGAGCATATAGACAGTAAGCTTGGTGGTGTTTTTCTTCTCCCAAACAGGTGATCTTTCATAAAACAGTATTCAGGAAATATTTTAATGTACTAATAAATGCAGACACCTTTGCAATGGATCTTGAAGCTTTCCTGGAAATTGGTTAAAAACAGTTCCTAAGAAGACTTAGCCTTAGTTCCTAATAGACTTAGTGTGTATTATCTAAAACCTCATGAAGTTGGATGATATTGGCTGGTGACAACACAATACTAACCTATGGAAACTAGATACCCTGCAAAAAGGGAACTATATATTAATATCTATAGGCATTTTCAGCTACCAAAGGCTAGAAAGTAAACAGTAACTGCATGAAACCAGGCTGAAAATAGTAATCTATTCCAGCAAAACAATAAAAATAACTCAGCCTTATAATATATACCTGCAGCATCTCAGTATGCCAGGCCTAAACATCCAGTATTTAAGATTCAAACCTTGTAATCATCCCTTTCTCATTGCAAATCTGCTTTTTTTAAAAACAGGTATTTTCTTAAAGGCTCCTTTAACGACAGCAGTGGTATAACATCAGCATTGTATATAACACTTCTAGAAACGAATGTTCCTTGACAACTTCCAGAGAAAAGTGAATTACTTAAGCAGGAAAATTCAAGCAAACAAAAGGAAAAGAAAGCAAACCTGCATCTGTAGCAGTGGCATAATACGCTACCTTGCTCTCCCCCAGAGCCGAGCCTGAGCAGACAAGCCCAGTAAGTGATGCATTCATCTTAGAGGTAATAAAACACAGAGCGTTAGGCACTGTGATGCACAGGGGCAAAAACCCAGGAGTAACTAAAGAAATTAAATTAATTCTTTCCTTTTATTTTTTTGTCTTTAAATAGTAGTTACACAATATGCGTAGCTGTGGGGACAGAAGTAAAACTGGCCTCTTGCTTTTAGGGTTGATGGTGGGAAAGATCTGTTAAAATTACTTAATTAAATTATTAATAATTAAGTATTCAAATGGGTGACTAATAAATTGAAATTGGATTCAACAAAACAATGCTCGGAAATATGTTCATATTTTTCAATTAAAACACAATGTAAAAACTCTCCACTCCTATTTCTGAACTACTCAATGCCTGCTTATTGGAGGGGGATAAGAGTTTACTTTTGGGGAAACAAGAATTTTTATGTACAATACAGACCAACTGAAAATACTATGTTGACTTCAGTGAGTTTCAACTATGTTTCAATGGACTCTTTAAAAAGCATCTTTTAAAAAAGTTCGCATTGTACACTTACTTCTTTGTGAAAACAAACTGAACTCAAAATACAGCTTCTTTCTTAAATCTTTGGAATATCAGCAATGTCAAGTCTGCTTTGATTTTGTGGCGAAGTGGCTGGTTGGCTAAAAAACATACTTGGAGTAAAATCTCACAGGCGCATAAAAGACAGAGTGAATCCATAAATTTCCTTCTACTCAGATTGTGATTAATAATTAATACTCTTAAATCAAATAAAATGTCTTCATTTAACTGCTCTGTCTCCACACTACAGTACTGTGTAATTTCACTTGTCCTCAAGCCTTTCTACTCTTTAAGGCAGGTGAACCTAACTTCTGAATCATTGAAATAATCAGAAGAAATATTTTCTCCTCCCTTGTATATTTAGAGTTTTTCTTTCTTTATTGAGTCACCCTGAGAACCAGCAATATAAAGTTAACAATAAAATTATTTTTGACCGAAAATTTTCAGTCTGTACAAGATGCTAACCACTATTACTCATCTCAGTTCCTATCCATATTGTCAGGAATGAGATACTTTCTGGAAATCACATATGTTTACAAAAATCCTAAAAAAAACCACACCACAAAATCATGGACCTGAACTTGCTGCTGTAGGACAGAGCTTTTGTAAAGAAAGCAGCG
This sequence comes from Astur gentilis, assembly GCF_929443795.1. NCBI lineage: Eukaryota > Metazoa > Chordata > Aves > Accipitriformes > Accipitridae > Astur > Astur gentilis. Next base: position 36,370,760 of record NC_064883.1, on the reverse strand, counting down.
CCACAACTTCCCATGGCAAATGACTTGTGTAGGGCAACAGCGTGTGGAGAAGAATGAACAAAAATAATTTAGGTGTTACTACTGAAGTACAGCATCATGATTATACAGGAAAAGGGGATTAAATGCATCCTTCCAACAAAAAAACCACATGCAACAGGCTTTAGAAACACTGAGAGGAAATGAAACTGTGAGGAAAAGCATCAGTTACAAAGTGGTACACAGCTGCTGTAGGAGGGAGACCTTTCAGGCAGACCTGAAAGCCAGTGGACAAAATACATTCAAGCCCGTGGTTTCCTTCTCCTGGCCACGTGGCTATGAGAGCCCTCAGGTGTCTCAGTCTCTTCTGCAGCTGTGGGCAGTGCACAAAGCTCCTTTTCAAGGCGTAAAGGATAAAGTAACCTCAAACACTGACCCTGACATTGCAGAAGACAGCAGGATGCCCAACTGGCCGGGCAGCACGGCTGCCCAAGGCACCCCCTAAAACTGCAAAGGGCTCTTCCCTCCTCCAGCTCACTACGGAGATTATACCGCTACTTGTTCTTACTACAGATGCAGAAATCTCTCATCTAATCTTAAAATTGAGACACTTGAACTAGTTTACCTCCCTCCTACTTTGTACATGTGTGTTTGTTAAGTAAGTCTCTTCTGACACAATGGCTACTACGGAGTTTCTTTGTACAGGTAGGGAAGAGACAGCCCCAACATCCTACACTAGTAGTCACTTAAAGCCATAGCAAAGTAAATGAGAATATCAAAATATCTACTGCTTTTATGAGGCCTGGGGATCATTTGATGGCTTTACTTCCCACTTGCCCATAAATATAAAAACAGCGAATAAACCTCTACCCACGTATGGAGCAGGACGTGTGAACTTAGCTCGCCGATAGCACCGATTTACACAAGGAAGTTAATTCTGCACTAAAACAGAGAGGAGAAGCTCTCCATCAGCCATCTGTGGGGAGATCTCGGTTCGTACCGAGTTCCTTTAACATGAGAAAAAACAAAGCATCACCCCACTTTGGCGAGACAGTGGGAAACCTGATGACGGTTCCTTACTGAAGGAGCTGGAGCAGGAATTAGCTGGCACCTCCTGGACTCACACCTTCGCTTCCCGTGCACCCGCTCCCTCACACAGCACCAACGGTGGTGTGAGACAAAGTACACAATAGCGAGAACCTACACGCTGCCGTTCCTCAGCAATGGGTAGGAGTAAAAGCCATGCAGAATAATGAATACCATGAAATCAGTGAAGTGTTGCCATAAATAGCGAAGCAGTGTTAACAGCAGAATTGTTCACCTCCATGAAGGCTCTACCAATATAGTGCAGTAACAAGCATCTTCTTTTTTTTCCCCACTTCTACTTATGAACAGAACTAAATCCCCAAAATTGATAGCTTTCACAGCCAGCACACAGGGTCCGTGAGTTAAGTGCTAATGCTTGTTCAAGTGTGGCTTCGCTCAGATGCATTTGTGAATCAGTGGAAGCGGTGGCGTAATGGGCTTTGAGAATTCATACTTGGATCGATTCCTAAATTTAAGAAGGCAGCAGAGCAATGAATGGCTTTCATAAAAGAAAGGACAGTGTCACATCAGTGCCCTGTGCACAGACACAATCACAGTCACTGTCAAACTGGCACCATTCTTAGTAATGCCATAGCCTACCCCAGTCTTGCAGCTAAAGCAGGACTTTAAAAGGTAAGCATAATTAACACTAAAGATTGACTCATTACAAGTCATGAATTTTAGCAAAATATATATGCTGGAACACAGTTATTTTATATAAAAGGCTGAGAAATCAGTGCTTTATACTCATCACGTTACACATAAGCATTACCAGGTGCGCTGGAGCAAACAGCCACGTTCTTAATGCAAGCATTAGTTCATTTATCTAATGCTGCTAATGTGGGATTCAGCTTGCAGATTAAGACACCTATATTTAGGTGTCTACAAGAAGATGCTTAAGCTAAGCTCCCATTATGAAAAACAGAGACCTAGACCAGGACTCAGGAATCTAAACAGAGGTGCCCAATGTCTTTTAAGATGTTATGGACTATGATACCTGGTTTGACCAGAATGGCATATGTCCCCTTTAAGTCCTGTTTTATATGTGCTCGCTCTGTGCAAATGTCTCTGATACCATAAGAAATCCTGAACAATCTTCAGGCAACTCCATGAGCCCAGTGAAGACTTGAGAGCTACACTGGTGGTCAGTGAAGGTATCTGCTACGGAATAAGCTGAAAAGCTCTCTGGGTTTCATCAACTGAATTAATTGTGTCTCTTCTCATAAGAATGGGAACTTAAATACCAGGTTCATAGGCAGACAACTTAATGCAGATATATGAATCTACAAATCCTAATCTGCAAGTTGGATCCTGCCTTCACTGTGTTTAGCTAAAAATGCAAGATCCTCAGTAAAGCTATTTAAGCAATACCACTGCAAGCTGCATAGTTTTATTTTTAAGTGCATGGAAGGCACCAGACTGTCAGCTAGAAGCAGGCTTCATCTCCTTCCTTCTTTTTTTGCCTTCACCTCTTTGTTCCTCCCTTCTTTATTACTTCTTCTTGTAGCTAAATTGCAGTGCTGTGTGCTGATAATGTGGTAATAGCCACATTGCCCTCAGTAACAGAGGACAATTGTTTCCTTAATGACAGCTGACAAGTTGCTTTGATGTATCTCTAATTCCTATATCTGTGTCAAATTTTGGAATCTAAAAATATTTAAAAGCTGAAATGTCTAATGGACAAGAAATAGAAGGCATTCTTAGATGCAGGCTACATTTATTGTTCTAAAACTAACTTGCAGTGTGTGCCACCAGGACTGAGAGCTGTAGGATAAACCCAGCAGCTCCAGGGCTACTGGGAAGGAAGGCAAACAGTGTTTGCAGTGCAGTTTTAAGAAACTGTATTTACCTTCTGTTCAAAGTATTTCCTGAGCTTCTACGCAATGGCTGGTGGCTCAGCTTTAAAAGTAAAGCCAGGAGATAAACACTTTGTGTATTTTGTAAACAGGTTAAATGTCACACCATCCCCATGGAATTTATTACCTAGCATGGCATTTCACTCTTCCCATCAAATGTACATCTAAGTAACAAATTCACTGGATAAGCCAAAGGAGATTTAAAATGCAACACTCCTAATTAAAGACATTCAGGAAAGTGGAGCCGCTTTCTGCCAGATAAATCTGGAAAAAATGGAGTTTCTGATAAGATATGTTTAATGAACAATCTTTCCTTCACAGGTGAGCTTTCACACTTACTCCTGCACTTGGTTCCAATTTCAAACAATGCACATACTTGAAACTGATCATCTTCTTTCCTTATTACAATCTCGATCTTGCCTTCCAGCATTTCCTTCCAAGCTTTAGCTTTCAGTTCAAGCTTAGCATGGCTATCATGGGCTTCTTTTTTCTCTCCATTATCTCAGTGATGGTGGACATCACATTACAGCTCCAATTCACATGCAATGTTTGATTTCCATTTTTCTCTAGACAGCCCCACAGCTTCAGTGTACCATTTGAAGATTCTTTTAGAATATGTAGAAAAAGGCTACCTATCCACATAGCAAACACATTCACCAATGTGCTGGTCAACTTACACTGCAGACAAATTTGGGCAGTATTGTGAATTCCAGCAGTTTCTCGTTTTGACAGCAGCATCCAGTTCTTCATATGCCTCCACTGGCTCCAGCTGCTCTGCTCCAGCACAGGCAAGCTTTGTTTCAAGACCCTCAATGGTATATCTCCTTTCTACTCTCCATTGCTCACCTCTGACTGAGCCATCTTTCTTACCCATTTTTCAGGTTTTTAGAACAACACCTTCATGTTTCCTCCTATGCTCTTATGTTTTACAGATGGTCTCCATGAACACCAACAGATATTTCATGGAAATTCTTCAAATTCTTTGAAAAACACCCTGATTGTGATGTGTACTAAAAATACCCTCCCCCCAAAAACCATCATGCTGAGTGCTGAAAGCACTATCCTCATTGCTAACTGATTTCATCATGTACTCATTTCTTCCCTTACACCCATTTTTTGGCCTAACTATTAGAGTGTAAAGTCTTTGAAGAAAGGTATTTTTTGCTCTGTGTTTGAACAAGGTTTAATATTATAAGGTGTTACTGTAGGATAGGAAACAGAGGTCCCATCATAAAACAAAGAATGCATAAAACGGTAACTGGGCTCTCAGTCAGCATGGCAAAAGTGAAGCAGTAACCATCATGCTTTAAGTGATGGCATCAAGGGGTAGTTCTCAGATGCTTTCACAACCTTCTGTTTTAACCAAACTCGGCTCTGCAAGGCATTCACCTATTCAAACCAAACCTGTTTTTTAAAACCAAGATTTACTAAGCATTCATCCGTGTGCCATAGTTTCTCATCTGTGAAACACCTGTCACACTGTTTTCAGAAATGAGTCCAGGAATCCTGCAATGCATATGCCTTTCAATGAGATCCATGTTCTCAACACACATATATGCTTTGAAATGCCCCATCGTGGTTATCCCTTGATAAGATCTTTAAGAATTAGGAAGGCTGATGTGATAGGAATACTTATTATTATTAATAAAGTGAATACATGAGGGTTTTTTTCAATTCCAGAATCAAGCTTTGTTTAAACATTTCCTTGCAATCTTTGCAATCCAAATAATGTTGCAATCCAAATAATGTCTGTGGAAAAGAAAATGAAATTGTAATCACCAAGTTTACTTTGAGTGCCCAAGGGGCTAGCAGCAGGAATAGTTGAAAGCAAACGTATGCACACATACACACAGAAAAGTATGCAAATGTATGCACACATTACAAATATATATAAGTGCCATGCTAATAACAGAGGCTGTGGAAATTGGTTCCTGTAATTCTACGGAAAATTGTTTCTTCATAAGGTAAAGGGATCTTCTGTGTGAGTGTATTATCTTCTCTGCACTGTGTAGCTTGAAATCTCCCCGTGCTGCTGCTGTTGGGGCTCCAGCAGCAGGAGATGCAGTGATCTGTCTCTAGGCCTGTGAAAGGAGCAGCAGGTGCCTTTTAAACACTGCATCTCACAGGTTTATTAGGCATAATAAATAAAGGACTGGTGACTGGTCTACACGGGTACGCTACAAATAGAGCTACACTGGTGGTACCAATGATGGGAAATTAAAGAAAGTAATCTAGTGTAGACACAGCACTTGATTAAGAGAGAATGAACCACCCATGTCTAAGCTGTTAGAAGCAAAGCTTAATTGATAACAACATTGTCTCTGTTCTGTGAATGAATAATCAAATTTCCTGGCAAAAGACTGGAAGCAAATTGGGAAAAAACACAGCTTATGGGGGATGCAGCTAATTTAGTTATTTTTCTTCTAGGGAGGGTTTCTCTTAATAGCGTGCATGCAGCTGCCCACATGTTAGCTTACCCAGAACCGACTGATCTAATCAAGATAATCTTCAGAAAGATATTCTGAAATAAATGCCTGTTTAAGTGGTTATTCTTTCAGCTCTTGGCTGTCAGGGCTCCTCTACAGAGGCAGTAAGAGAAAGGTCACAGCACAGGAGAGATTGGGATATACGTGCAGATATAAAGGTTCGAATTCACTATTATTTTTAGATGTCTGACATATGGGCATGCTAAAAAAAGAAAAACTACTCTGCGCACAGAACATCTCCAGCTACAAACTGACATCCTGAGAAAGTGTTTTGAGAAAACAAAGCTGTACATTTGTCTCCCTAAGTTAAAGCAGGTGGGGATTTAATGGGAAAGAAAAAGGGGGCTCCCCCTATCCCTTCTCCCATTAACATTGCCAAACACAGCATATCCGTTCCGGATTTCTGGATGTTCGACAGCCCGTCTGGAAGAGTACAAATGTCCTTTGCATATGTGCAGTCTGTGCAGCATCTGGATGTGTCAGACCTATTGTGCATGCACTGTGGAGTCAACCTGCAGATGTGCAGTGGATCCAGTACGTCCCCCATGTGTCGGACTCACCGCATGTTTGCTCTACAGCATATGTAACAATATACTCTCTGGGATTGTCCTGTCAAAAATAGGGAGCCTAAGAGTGAACTCCCATATCATCTGGTGAGTATCAACCACATGGTTGCCCAGCTTCACCTTTCATTAATCCCATTCGTGAAAAGTAACAGCTCTCCCTTTCTAAAATGACAGCATCCCAATAAGCACAACAAAAAACACCATATATGTATGCTTGTTTATATATGTATATAGCCAACCCTTCTACTGCCTATATTTAGCACTTACGTGATTTTATATCATTAATTCTGTTAAACCTGAAATTGCAATTTAAATTTAATCATTCCCATTTTGCAAAAATCTTGGGCAGAGGAACCCATGTCAGGCTGAGGGAACGTGACTTAGAGCAGCCCCACATAAGAGGAGAAATACAGTCAACAACAACAGAGAACAACACAGAATCCAATATGGACCTCCTCCATAGTATTACAGCAAATTGGTTTGAAAATGAGTGTGGAAGCGTTTCTCAAAGGGATCGTCTTTTTACACGCGTGTCTCGTCCTGACAGAACTGCAAATCTTAACTTCCCTGTAGCCACCTCTTACACCGTGTCTGGACTGCCTTGTGGGAGCGTGAACAAGCGCACAGACAAGAGTTTGATGTCCTACGTGTGCCCACACGGTTGGCAAGAGAAAATGTGGTGTCTTGAGAGGCTGTGACTCCTCTGCAGCCGTGCTACAAACCCAGGGAGTAGGAGCAGACTGCCTGCCACCAGCCACAGGTCTCCCCCAGAAGGCAGGACAGGTATCTGCTGAAGGGAAGAGCTATGCAGCCACGGCTGAGGTCACGCCTTGCCGGTCCACACTGCAGACACATGGCCCTGCAGAATGTTCTTCCTCTAGTTTGCTCTACCAGCCTGATTCCTGTTCCTAAAAGTTAGTCTGCTTCTGAATGCTTTGGACATGAGCGGAGCTCTCTACTTGAAAATAGCACAGAATTAGGGTGCTTAGATTTTTACAGCTTCCTCCGGATTCTGGTGGGCTTGGACCTGTCCAGAGCTCTGTAAAAAGGCAGTGCCAAAAAGGGAATTAGAAACACATGCCTTCCTGTGCTTCACCAGCTTATTGTATGAAACCTCCTCCAAAGTATCCATAGTATGGAAGCTACAGAGACATGAACATGTTCAAATGTTATTAAGAAGGAGTATTCCTTCCCCCTTCCCATCACTTCACTCTTAGGCAGACAGAAGTCGATAATGGCCTTCCAGATGTTGTCCTTTGGTTGTCCTGCCTTGTCACTGGCAGCCCCTCGTCTATCATATTGATGTAGGCGTCTACCAGAGGCTTCCAGATGAGGCACAGTTACAGACAGATATGGACTGGAAAAGATATATTCATTGTGCTCACCAAAACGAAAATAAAAGAGAGGCCGGTTTCCTGCTGTGCTGGCTGCTCTCTCTCTAGCGGCCGCTTCCCGGATGTCACAGACACCAATGTTGGCAGTGCGGAGCATTCTTCTGGCAGCTCCTTCACTGTGTTGCAGTCTACACCGTACTGCGGCAGCTCCATTCGCTGCTGTAACAAGTTGAAAAAAACTAATTAATTCACGTTTAGTTTTTTTACATTTGTTACAGCAACGAATGGAGCTGCTGCCCCCATGCAGTAGAGCACACACGCACACACACGCACAGACACCACAGGACACTCACGGAGCCAACGCGGGTCAATGTTCCACTCTGCCAACATGGGCGTTAGTAATGTTAGCAAAGGTGCAGCGAGAGGACTGGATGTCCCAACAGATGGGAACTGCCTTTGGATTTCCTTGCTGAATGCAGTCACAGAACGCAAATCCCTGCCCTTCCCCAATGCCTCCAATCCTAGCCAAAGAGCCATGTCCATTTCCAGACTGTTTTAAAATATCTCTAAAATGTCTGTTCCCTTTTAATAGCAAGATCCAAGACCACCAAAGCTTTTAAATTCTTGCAGTTCCCCATCAAAACAGATTACAACAAAGAAAGGACTAATTGGTCATGTACGTGATTGTCCAGATATTGACAGAGGCTTTCAAAAGTCAGCATCTGTTTTGTTATCCTATTTCTTCTTGGGAAGGATTCATCTTCCCCTTCCTAGTGAGCAGGGACCTCAAGCCATTCAGATGAGTAAAGTCTCTAGGAGTCTCTAGGAGAATATCAAATTGCATTGTTTCAAGTTTTGTCCAAAAGGTAACACAACAAAACAAACAAAAAGAACAAAGACAGCAAAGACCCAAGCACAAATAATATCAGTTTCTGGAGGAAAACACTTTAATACAGTAGAAGCAGTGTCTTCCTCTATAATAAAATAATTCATTGAGCCATCACCTAAATGATTGAGCTTGATGTATGGACAAGAAAACTGTGGACAATACTTCAATACTTTTCCTTTTCATCCTATCATCATCTTCCTCCACTCATCCATACCCCACATCCCCAGTGCAGGAATTTCTGAGAAGTGGTAGGGCAGAAAACATTCACTCCGTTTCCTCCCATCTTTAAAACGGCACTAAATCAACTACATCCTCAGTCACGACCTCTTCAAATTATTGAATGGACCCCACTATAGGACTGGCTTACAGAGATCCCTCTGCTCTTCCTTACAGGAAAAACTTTAATATCACAACAGAGACCTTGGAAAATAAACCTCAGAGGGTTCTCCACCTTCTCTCTTTTATCATGACATGCATGATGAGTCGCCAGCAGTTTCAGCCATGGATACAGTTTGAAGATAGAAGACTATGAACTTTCTGAAGAAAAAGCTGTTATTTTCTTGTGTGAAGAAAAAAAAAGGTACAACTAACTGTATAAACAAATACCGGTACCAACCACACCACTGTGTTGAGGATTACTGTGAGGCAACAGTCCTTCCATAACTCAGTATACGTAAGTAAGTCTCATGAGAACATACAGTGAAGACTATTGTATGTCTGACAGTCTGGTCAGACCAATAAATACCCCGAAATTTAATAACTGCACCTCTGGTATTGTAATTCTGTTGATCTGATTTGTTTCATTCTCTAATGGCTCCCAATGGTTAGGAAATATCACAGACACCTCAAATCAGGCTGTATCACTTCAGAGAACAGAGGTGTCTGCAACACTGATCACTTTGTGGAGTTCCCCCTGGTGGAGTAAACCTAGTGACATCCAAAGGCACAAAATACCATTCTGCTATGGAGCTAGCTAATATATTTGCAGACCTGAAGAAGAGAGAACAAGGCCAGTGTCTCCACACACAAGCAGCTTAAATAGAAAACCATCAACTCCACCATAAAGGCAGGATTTTGTAAAAGGAGGAAACTAGCTCCCAGGCCTGCAATAAAAACAGGACTCAGAGGACAGCCAAGCCCAAGCGGAGCCTCCATAAGGACAGTGAGATGCCATGAGCGTGTGGGGCATGCTCCTGTGAGGCCGACACAAAATGGAGGCTTATACCAATACCTACCACTACATATTCAACGTCACGATCCAGTGCCTCAGAAGAGTGGAAGACCTCTGAAGAGTTCTTACATATATATATATATATATATATGATATAACTCTAATGAAGCAATATGCTGTTAAATCTAGTTTGAAGATATTCTCATACCTTTTGGGCAAGTACCTGCAACCCGTCCCTCAACATTGAGACCAGGTATATATGAAGAGTCAGCTGCCTACACGTTCTAGGACAAGCTGAACTCTAGGGATGTTGCTGGTCTCTCTGGTGTCTTCAAAAGGGAGATTTGGACAGGAAACCCAGAAATGGAGGAAGGCACATACAAACTCCAAGGTTCTCTTCCACTCTTGTGTACACCTCTGTTCAGAAAGCTTTACTTGGCTGAGGTCTCAATGAGTTAGGACATCATGTTTTCCTCTATCTTTTTGCATTATTTCTAACAAACAATGCCTCTCTAATGATTCTAGGCTGATTTTCTTTTCCAGACACGACTGCCAAACCCACAGCAACGTATGTAAAAAAATGTACACACACATCAAAGCAGACATATATATAATAATATACATAAAATGGATGGAATAAGCTTTTTCTGCATAACAATAGCTTTGTTTCTGCCACTTATATTTCTTCAGAGATGCAGATTTTTACTGTGGCAACTATCAGTACACTTGACATCTTCATATATTGCAAGCACAGATACACGTACCGGGAGGCTGTGGCAGGTAGGCCCCAATTAATTTTGATCTCTTCTTTTCATATCCCTTCTGTGTGATGTCACCTGCCAAGAAAAGAAAAGGAAAATCAATAAGATGTGGATAAAGACAGTGTCTAGCTGCTTAATGGCAGCACCATCAGCTTAGCCACCACTGCACTGTTTGTCTTGACAATTATAATGAACAAATGAAAAGCACAGTATGATCATTCCACCCAGAAAAAAATCATTTACACCAGGGCCATTCTGACAAGTAAATACCCAGCCTTGATTTATTCCAGCACCAGAGTCCAGCAGCACAGAGTTTTAAAACCATTTTGAGATGCTGCCACACAAGCTTTCAAAAGCTACAATGACCTTCATTAGGTTAATAAACAATGGATTATATAGAGTGCGGGGGACTGCGGTGGCTGGCAAAACACATCGCTGATTAGCATTTTCTATCATTAATGGGATTTTTCTAATCAAGCATGTAAGGCACAAAAGACTTGAAACTGCTGCTATATCATTTCTGCAATATAAATGTTTTAGCTGATTTCTAAGCAGTACTGAGAGGAACAAAACCAAACCAAACCAAATCTACCACGGATCCACTAGAAAGTAGTAGCATAAAGACTCTTTATCTGACTTTCCAATTAAATATAAAAAAAAAAAATTGAGACAAACGTTTGAATTTGTTAAATTCAATTAATATGACCCTACACTGTGTCTGCAGTTTCCCCAGGTAATTTTTTTTTTAATGTAAGTATAAAAAAAATTTTTCTGTAAAAGTTCTCTGAAAGAAAGTGATGGATAATTAGTACGTAGAACAAAACATAAACTTTTAGTTTTGTCAGAGTTCAGGAGAGGTTTCGCACTGAAGTTGCGATATAGTCCTGGCTCTAGAGTTCTACATCTACCTTTAACAGTTGAAATACTTGTTCAAATATAATTCAAACATGCAGATTCTTCTTTCCAAATGTGTGAGCACAGATGCACACACATATACGTATGTATTAAATTTAACACAAGCTACATCAGATGCTCAAAAGAGTGATAGCTTTTACAATTAAATTTTTTTTACATATTCCCTGCCCTTTCAATAAGCATATCTGCTATTGTGAGACTCATCACGCAGTTAAAGTTCTGTCGCAACACTTGACTTGTATGTTTGTAGAAGGTTGAGGGCTTAGGAGGTCAGAAACCACAAAAAGAAGTGGAGCTTTGGCAGTATGTCCAGCTAGATTCAACAACGTGTGTCTGTTCATGCTCTTCCATCCCTATGTTCAAACTTCATCTAAGGAGACCATTTGCCAAGAGAACTACATAGTTATTACAATCCCAGCCACTCTGGTAAATGGATGCTAAATTAGCACCAAGGTATAGACAGACCTTCCTGTGGGTTGCTCTGAAATCAATAACTAAATGAAAACATCTTCAAATGTTGTTCCTCGATGAAAGCCCTTTTCTTGGGGATGGTTCCAACAAGCATTAAGGAGGCAAAATTCTCCGAGCCTTTCTGCCAGTGTCCTCAGCCAACCTCTTGCTCCTGGTTAAAAAAAGGTGCTTAAAATAACACCTATCCTCTTTGCTACCATATCTCAAACCACTCTACAAAAGAAGTCAACTAAAATATCTGTGTTTTTAAATGAGGAAAGTGAAACACTTCAAATGATAACCGTCCCATATTTACCCAGTGAAGAAGTGGCAGACTTGGCAGGAGGACCTAAGCCTTTAAAGTTCAAACCCACAGACTCTTCAAGCACATTTCTTCCCATTTTGAATACTTCTGGCATGTGTTCAAACTAGTGAAACAAGCTCCCTCTCCATTGTAATCATCAGCTTCTCACAAACCAGACAGTAACTATAGATACTGCTTCATTAAAATGTTTTACTGAAAAAATGTGTTTATTTCCATTTGAAAATTATAAAATATGAACAATTTTTTCTTTTAAAGTTTTGCTAAACAGATTGCCATTAATTTACTGTGCTCATCAATATCAAATTCTTATGCATTCCAGACACATTTTAATTTGACTAAAAATTTGCTTTTATTAGTTTACTATTGCTCTTAAAGGAGAGCAGAGATGTCCTATGGAGAACCACAGCTCCACTGTGGCACGTGTAAGCTGGCAATGCCATTTTAAATATGAAACTATTAACAATAGGTGCTTGTCTATTGGTTACTCTTCCACACACATGGTAGTGTATACACATGCAAACTGATATCGCAAGCTATACATTCTAGACATTGCTCATGGAACCTGCACCCATTCCCACAATGTAAGTTTCTTCTGCTAGTTTCTAAACCTATACTGTCCTTAATGGGAAGAAATACAGAGGACAAGCAATTTCTTTGACACCACAATGGGAAAGATAACTACCAAGTGTTACCTCCTGTCAGTAATAAGTATTCATTCAAATCAGTACCCAGACTCACTCTTTTGAAGTTCACCACATAAAGGAATTATTCTAAGAAGGAACAATGGTGACTCCTTCCCCAGACCACTTTCTCCACCAAAAAATCACCAATAAAATGATTTTTTTGAGACAATTTAGCATGAAAATATTTCAACTTCCAGCAGCAAGCAGCAAAATCATTTAGAATTATCACTAATCTTTCTATAATCACATCCATCATTGCTCTGGTAACCAAATCTAAAAGCCATGTAAAAGCAAAATCTAAAATCACCAAAATTTTCATTGTCTATCACTATTACCACTCTGAGATGGAAGGAAGTCAACTGTGTCACACAGTCTGGAGAAGTAAATGAAAATGCTTTATTTATCAGAATTAATGGTATCTATATTAGTTTGTATTTTTTTCAGGTAGAATGACTTCAGAATATGAACAATAACTGAATTATCATTAAAATATTATTACAATATATGCAAAACTATTGCATTTCAAAGCTATGTGGAACTCGTTGTGTAAGATCCTAATATATACTAAGCACAGCTCACCAAAATTTAAGTGAGCTTAAACTCTGCTCTTATCATCAATTACCAATCACTCAGTTTTTTAAACACGATATTAAGACCTTTGCTCTATGTCCTTCATTCCTTTGCAAATTAATGCAGTAATTTTACAAGTATCATATGTGGAACAAACCCCTCTTCAGTTAGTAACTCACGCTCTTCCACAGTACAATACTGAATTTAGGCTTGGCTTTTGGAGAATATCAACAGGATTACATGAAGTGTACTTCCTTGCCATGAGAATACAGGATTTATGCTACCTTTGCCTTTTCAATTAACCCTTCTTCTCTTGAAAAGCGAGCAGACTCTCAGGGCTTTGCTGCATGCATTCAAAGTCCAGCTCAAAAGACAGGACGGAAAAGGGTCTCACCCGCAATGTCTTTTCAGCAGACAGTACGTGTTGGTTTTTCTATTTACTACACAAACAAACTCTTCAAAGGCCTGCACATCTAGACCTCCCCGTTGCATCACCCTCTAGCTGTCTTCTCACGACACCTTTGCCTACTTTTGTGTGGCGTTTCCGAGCCACGTCGCAATCCTGCGCAGAAGGGCTCTGGGAGGCAAGCCAGAATGAGCAGGGGACAAGGCTGGCAGCGGGTTCAAGGAAAAAGGCCAGGCCACGGATGGAGGGACGATGAAAAGACTCCAGCGCTAAGGACGGGCAGGAGCAGAGGCAGCACGTGGCTGCAGGGAGCTTTGGGGATGGGTCTCCCTGGGACAAGACACCATCACATGTCGGGCAGCTGAAAGGTGGCTCCTCCGTGTAGCAGCTCCCTGCAGCCCTCTGCTCTGCCTGCCTGCCTCCTTCCTTGGCTCCCGCCCCATCCCGTGGCCCTGGCTCTGCTCCCAAGCACTCTGCCCTGCTCCGCTACTTCTCAGCTTCGTCCCAAAGCTGGTCCTCAGGTCCTCCTCCTCCTCCTCGCTGCCTTCCTCCCAGGCTGCATCCACTTCACTGCACCCAAGGATTGCAGCCTCCCGTTTGCACCAGCACTCTTCAGGTTTTTTCCCTCTGGACATGTTGCTCTTTTCCTCCTCACCTTCACTGGTGATTTGAGAGGTTTCCACCATCGGAGGGCCACAGATGTATACCCTGGAGGGTACTGCGTCTGAGGGTCAGCAGGGAGAGCAGAGCACAAGCCTCAGAGATCCGAACTCACCAACGGTGAGCAAATTTTACCCTGTTTTTTTCCCCATCCATATTTAAAATTGACTGTCAAGGACTGCTGAACAACAGGCATGCAGTGCACTGACCCTCTTTCCACAAAACAAGTTCATTTCTAGTCTTCCAGAGTCTCTTCAGGCACAAGAGGGGAAATGCCACTTTTGCAATGAAAGGGACAGCACAAATGAAAGACCATCCAATCCTGCAAGGAAGAAGGTTGCCCAGTTGAGTGAGTACAGGACCAGGGCTCTGCCACTCCGTAATCCTATTCCTGTCTATTTATTTGCGATTTGTGCCCCTGTTTCTGCAACTTCCCGAGTTGCAGATGGCAATGCTCTCCTCCATCGGTGCTCACGGACGACAAGTATTTTGTAGCTATATTTAGCAAAGCCGCACTGTAGTGTAAGTTCATTCGACTATGCTCAACCACAACTGCTACTGTTTGCATTATACCCTCCATTCTCTTTGAAAACTTACTGTTTTTTCCTCTTTCCTTCAACAGTGTTGAATTTCTGCCTCTTTACAAAGATGATGGGGCAAAGCTGGGGGAGGTGGGCAGAGAAACATAAGCACAGCAGACACACTCATAAAAGGAACTCTAGGTAATAGAAAGCCCCTTGGGATACTCCACATGGTACAAGACATTTTGTGGAGTAAGAAATGCCTGTAAAAGTTGAAGTCATTCCCATTATCCTATTCCCATTCCTGGCCCCTCCATGAGTCAGCTCCATCCATTTATATGTCATGTCCTAGACCGATCATGGAATCACACCTTAAAATGAAAATAATAAAAAGGCACATTTTAGGTAATCAGCAAAATATTGGCTTTTTAGTGTTTTGTTGAGGGAGAGGTTATTAAATGTGAAAATACATCCATGTGAAAAATATCTGTCCATTACCACCCTTCTTTAAAGCATTTATACTTTAAGCTGAGTGGTTAGAAACTCTGGTACCACAGAAAAATAAGGTGCTGTGCTACTTTCATGAAAGTAAAACACTTAAAGCTGATACAGTATAGAAGTTTCCTTTCCAACTGAAATATATATTAGCTGATCTATAATCACTTCCTGAACACAAACACGTCCAGTCCTGATGGACTGCTACCATGATATACGAAGTAAATTTATTCAAGCAAAGGATAATTGCATTATACAGAGAAAAAAACCCCTAAACCAAACCCAACACAAGATCTATTTCACCAAATCTTTCCTTCTTCCTGGCAGACACCAGCACGTCTTACTGATCTCAGTCCTTGAGGACACAGCACAGGTAAAAAGCTAATGATAAAACCAGGGACTACAATCACCATGTTTAGTGCTGTGAAAACTCAATTTCATGTTCAGTGATCTCAAAGCCTGACTGATGCTGCTGGTTTTCACTACACATGCATGTTTCAAAATGAAATTTCAGGCTGGCACTTTGAATTAGTTTAAGGCACTTATGGAAAAATCCACCATGGGAAATAATGCAATCAATAACTCCTCTCAAACACAGACTAACACAAAGCTCACCGGTGAGTGCCTTTCCTTTGCCCATGATTTTCTGCCCTCTAAAGATTCAATTTTCTGTACGACTTGTTTATTGCTGATGACTCAAATTCAGTGTCAGCATCTTGGCAAGAGGGATTTGAATGAAACAAAGCTCCTCATAAAGAGAACTGTGACTCATTTACTTCTCCCACTCATGATGCAGACAGTCTCCCTGTCTGGTCTCCCAAAAATACGCCAAGAGACAAAGGATTTCATTTTGGATGGTGCAAGTACAGAGATATCAAAACTGCACAAATACATCTCATGTAACACGTACACGAACACAGAAATATATATCAGGAGCCATTTTCTTTTCCAACGTAAAAAAGATGTTTAACCTCAGCAGCAGCTTAGAAAGCTACTCAGAAGTATGACGAAGAAACAAATGGTAAACTATGGCACTGGGCAGAAAAATTAATGGGATCCCACACTTTCACTGCAAACAGCATCATAAATTACAGTACTGCTCAAGTGCCTTGAAGGGGAGTATGCTGTAGCCTAAAGGTTTCAGTGATAATTTTACCTACATATAGCCAAATTCTTTTTTTTCCCTAAAGATACATTTTGTTCCTGTATGTTGCAAGCAAAGCAGAAGATGGCTGAATTTCAATGACACATAAGGAAGAGTGCTCCATGTGTACTTTACAGCTTATAATGTTTTCTAAAGTGGCTTCTAATTCAGGAAAAAATATTTAAACAGATTTTGCTATTAACAGATAAGGTAAACTATATTAGCACTGTTAAAATAACAGATACAAGGTCTTTTGAATTTTGAAAGTATTTCTGTTCAAAGCGAATACTTTCTTCCCATTCTTTTGACAGACAAATTAAGTATCTGTTGTATAATCTGCTAAATTCTTAGTTCTAATTCAAATTCTCCATTTTGAAACGAGTAAGCGAGTAGTACATCATTTTATGTAGAAGACGTTTTTGCGTATCTCCACCTTGAATCCCGGAAGACTCCTTAATGCGTTTCCCCACTTACTTTCTGGTCCCAAAGTCTTCAGCACATTTTTCCAATACCCAAAATACTCCCGGGCTTCAAAAGCAAGAAGAAAGTAAAAAAACTCCCCCCCAAAGAACCCTGAAACACCCAACTGAAGCCAATGAAAACAATCCTGGGGATTTTCTGACTCAGACGTTCTACCGTTCGGCCGAGCCGAGGACCATCGGCGGCTGCCAGCGGCGTGGCGGCCGGCCAGGAGCCGGGCGTGCTGCTGGAGACCCCGCTCCTTTGAAGCCGGAGAACTGTGTGGTCCTCGGGCATCCCGGAGCTCCCCCAGAACGGAGTATTTGTGCGGCACTACTTTTATGGCCTGGATTATTGTAAAGTAAACAGAGGCTGGTTGAACAGAGCAGGTTTCCATTCTCAGTGTCAGGAGTTTATTTCATTATTTAAAGTTTTAACGAACACTTTATATAATGAAAGCAATCCTTGCCATTTTTGGAATTTTATGGCTGTTAGGACCCTTCATAATGTTGTTTTGCTTTCTTTATTGCTTTATAAGGCTTATAGGGCACCCTTGAAGTGTATATCCTTTTTGCAGCTGCTGGTAGCTCATCTTTCATCTCTCCACTCGCTTTCCTGCTGCCTATGAGGCATTTGCCTGTTCTAGTTATTCTCCTTGTCTCTAACACAAACTGTGCAGAGTCAGATCTTGCTCAAGATAAAAATAAAATACAATTTTGAAAAGTATGCCTGAGGAAACATTCCTGATAAATGTTATTTAATAGACAGGCTTTATATTTCAAGTTAGAAATATTCCCTAAAGAAAGATAATTACAGCAGCAATTCCACTTATCATTATTTAGAATTTATAGTTCAGAGCAAATCAGGCATTTCCATAAATGCTGCACTCCGATGGGTACTGCAAATTTGTGTCCAAATATTTTCCCAACCCTGAAAATGCCTTGGGGAAAAAACCCCCACAACCAACCACCAGAAAAAAAACCAACAAAAACCAACAAGAAGAGGAATTCTGAGGGAGGAACATACAATAATGTATGAAACAAAATTTACAATACATTATCCGAACCAGTCTGTAAGCATATTTACTCTTCTGGGTAGAAAAAATATATCCAGGCATTCCAAAAGGAAAAACCTGCAATACTGAATTAAAATGATAAAATTGATTAATCAGGAAATTTCTTATTTTGCCACTTCTCTAGGAAGCAGGCTATGAAAATTATTCTCCTGCTAGTGACCTTGTATTTTTAACTTTTTTTTCATTACTTTGGCCCTTACTAAGTTTAACCAAAAAAGTCCAGATAGGTTCAGCTTCTTGGAAGAGAATGCAAATCTTCTAAAAAGTAACAGGTTTCCAAATCCATCATCCATAATTTTGCTTCCAGTATTTTGATGTACCACAGTATAACTGCAGAGCTCTTCCCAAATTTCAATTCAGAACAGAAATCTGGAACTCTTATTTTCATATGCTGGGAAAAAAAATTAAAAGAATGGCTTTTACCTGATATATTTCAACTTTCTCCCTTTTGATTTGGGTTCACCATAAAGCTTTTGTGTTTGAGATTAGCTATGCCAGTCAATAATAGAAGCATTTCAGCACTATGTAAAATCATTTTATTTTACCCTAATGTGGGTTAAAGACATTATGTTCACTTAAAAAATGGCTATTTAGAGCAGTTGTACTATAGTATTAGAATGCCAAAATGTCCAAATCTCTTCCCACAGTTTTTGTAAAAATAGAACCTCTTCTGGGCAAAAGAACCCCTTCATGCAAATGCAAATTTCCACATACTTTGACAGCTGGATGCAAATGCAGAAAAGCCCAGATTTCTTAACTACCACGGGGAAACTGAAGCAGGAGTACTCCTTTTCAAACAGTTAGAGGACCGCTAATGGTTGTGGAAGAATATTGAGGAGTTGTAAGTAGTTGTGAACAGGGACTTGAATTACCATAATTACTACGCTGAGTGACCATAATGTGTTTAAAAATGCATCACTTGGGAGATCATCAAGCTCAATAATCTGGTCTACCATTTTAGTACACCATGTTTTGTTACATGAGACATGTGACTTTGAAGAATTAAAAAAAAGTAATCATTTATGAAGGGAACCTAAGTGTCTTCCATGACAATATTCACATTTTTCTCTTGAAATGATAGTGCTTAATTTACTAAGTCCAGTTAATAAGTTACCTCCTATTACTTTCAATTCAAACCCCTCAATCACAAACTCTGTTGCCAGTGTTCAAGAATCATAAACGCCTATCACCCATAAACGCCTGATAAACCCATCATCTGCTTTCATGTTTCCAACAGTTAAGACGCCACCTTATCGTAAGCTCAGAGTGCCAGAGCGAACCATGTTATGGGATGCTCGAGGAAGCCTCCAGACAGCTACAAGCTCTGATAAGCAATTCTCCCAACAACCCAACCCTCAACCCTGTTACCTCCATTCCAGTCCCCAGTAACTCCGGTTCTTCTCTCAAGCTTCCAAACAAGAGTAAAGTAACTTTAGTTTCTTTCAAAAAAAATCTGAAGTATAGACGCATATTCATTTTAAAAGCATACAAAAGGGAATGACCTCCTCAGACCCCCAGCCCAACATCCTGCCATGCAAGAACAGCAAAGTGAACACCCCTCCTCTCAGTTGATGAGTGCTCTAGCAACATTAAACAGCTGCTTACATCTTCTCTGTCTCAGCAGATTTTTAACTATTCTGTGAAAAATAAAACTACTTTATTTAGAGTTCCCTTCTTAGAATGCCCTCTGAAAGATGGTTATTGATGGATTTACTTAAGAGGTGAGGTGTTGCTTCAAATCTCTGGAGGAGAAAGCGAGTTCAGTTTTACGTGCCCTAACACGTACATTAAATGAAGGCATCTTCTCCGGTTGTATTTTGTGAGACAGGCTGGAGATGGTCCAAAGCGTAGAATAAGTCACCTAAATTTCAAAAAACCACAATACTTTCCAAAGTATTTCTTCCTGGCTTTCAATTATGTTCTTGCTAAGATGGCTGTGGTGGACCCTAACGTTATTTTACCTGGGAACATAGGTTTCACTAAGCAGAAGAGC
Organism: Astur gentilis; assembly: GCF_929443795.1. Taxonomy (NCBI): domain Eukaryota; kingdom Metazoa; phylum Chordata; class Aves; order Accipitriformes; family Accipitridae; genus Astur; species Astur gentilis. The sequence continues at coordinate 36,350,939 of NC_064883.1, read as the reverse complement.
ACTTATAACTTAGATGCAGCAAGACTTAGCATTCAGGTGCATTTTACGAATCTAACCAACATTCTCTGACCCATATCCAACAGTTCAAATAATCCAAAACAGGTACAAAATTGCGTAACTTTCTCTCAGGCAGTTGGAAAGTAATCCTGATATTACTCCTAGACACAGAAAACACCGCTCTCACAAATTTCTGAACTGTAATACCATACTACATACATATTGATGCGGTCTTTCTGAGGAGATCCGTTCACAATTTTGTGCCTCAGAACTTCACTTGAGCACAACATCAGACAGCAGCTTCGAAGCAGACGACCTGAAGTACTATTTCTGTCCTGCTGCAGGTCCGTGGCGAACTGCTGGCCAGTGAGACAGAACACGAAGGCTGCAGGAGGAATAGATGGAGCAACCTGGAAGTGATGCCTCCACTGAAGAAGCACTGTGGAGGGAAGGACTATACTTTCATTTATAAACCTCACTGCTCACTTTCACTTGAGGAAAAACTGACCTCCCATTTTACTGTCCTTATCCTTCAGTAGGTCTTAAAAGGTGTCAGACAGGTACATGGCAACTTCTGGGTCACCGAGTCCAGTCTCCTATATTGCAGGAGAGCATGTCAAACCCTTTCAGAAAATAATTTAGTTCCGTCTGGAACTAAATTCAGCTACACTCCTTTTTTTATTCCAAGCTGTTATAACATCCTCTTTACCTTTTTTGCCATTTTTCCACTGATCTGCACCTTTTCAACTTGAAATAATTCTTTTCCATTTAACCCTCTACCACAGATGTTACTGGCCTCCAGGTAGACAAACTTCATTTGTCTAAAAAAGCGAGCTACTTTAACAAAGCAAGACATCGGGCCAGTCTTGTACAACCTATCTTATCAAAGATAACTCAGGTTGTATTTTATCGAGTTCTCCATTTACCTCTCTGTCTTTCACTAAATTGCCTTCAAAAAGCACCTGAAGTGTCCCGTTCCATTAAAATCAGACATGTGGCTCAGATCACCTTTTCTTCCCATTCCTAAACATCATTACTAGTCACTACTCGTGAATCTTGTAATGCCACTTATTGTTTGAGAATTACAAATTCTTACCACTGGACTTTCCCGCACAAGTATTTCTGCTTTTAGTATTCCAGCGCTGATATTATCTAGTTGCCTACTTCAGCAAATTAAACTGAGTTTTTCTTCCATTGTTATTCATATATAACAACAACTATGTAAACTGTTTCTAAAAAGATAAAGGCTTCCCAAACTGCACAGTCCCTAGAAGTATTTATTTTCTTACTAACCTCACATAACTAAATATTCACTGCAATTAATTTGCAATTCAAACAAAACCTAGTTCAGATTTTTAACCAAATCTGTGCTTCACATCTAAGGAAGATATACGCAGAACAAATTGATGTATCTCCCATTATAAATATTAGAATATGCCTGTCCTGGTAATGCAGAATAAATGAAATCTGTCTCTGGTCTCAAGAAATCAAAAAAATTAATCTTTATTTTACAGCCTGCAAATGCAATTTAGGCTGATATTTTAAAATACATTTTTTTGACAGCTTATTTGATCCAACAGCCAGATACGATAACACAAACAGCTATTTAAAGGCATCCACAATATGTGAACTGCAATACATGTTAATAAGGTACTCAGATCACTTCATCTTTTCTATGTAAAAAACTACATTTGAAAACTGTCACTAGCATAATTTCTGCAAGAACCGAAGTACAGTAATTCTACTCCTAAAAGAAATAACCTAAAATGTATTCATGTAATTTTCCTACTTTGTTCCAGAAGGACCTCAAACAGCAAAATGAATTAACATCATCTGGTTACTCAACTCGATTCCAAGCATGTTACTAAAATAACAGAAAAGCCCAAAAGCAGCTCGCTCTTCTCCTGTTATGTGGACAAAGTGTTTATGAAGCACTGAAAATACGTATCCTTTGACTCAAGGACTTCTATTACCCCAAGGCTCTCAGATCCTACTCTCTTAAGCCTGCGAAACAACTCAAAAGGAAAAACAGTTGCATACCTTCAATTACCTCAAGACGCAATCGGTGTCCCTGTTTTCCACAGCTTTCACAACATTTGACAATTCCATTTTATCCCTGCTGTAGCACCTCCAAAGGCTCCTAAAGGTCCGTGACATTATTATAGACCTAATGTGACAGCTCATACTGATGTTAGCACACAGCAGCTGTTCTCATAGGAGGCACTACCCTCCAGTGCCTGTGAAATATGGCACTTGGAAATCTGGAAGTTTCTACTAGATCCAAGGCACACACATCTGTGCAGTTGGAAAATCAGACTTCCACACTGTCATCCTTCTTATTTTTCTCCATTTCCCTCACTTCCCCCTGACCCAGTACGATGGGGGAGAGAACTGGGGGGGGGGGGGGGGGGGGGGGGGAAGGTTATTTTGTGATTTCTGTAGCCTTTTCCCTCAGATTTAAAAAATAATAAAATATTTTAAACCCAAAAGAAGCCCCTGCTTTCACATCTTTGTTACATGCTTTTAGGAGTTCTTTAAAAAAAAAAAAAAAAGCTGGTATTAAATCATAGCTATACTTCATAAAATAAAAGCAAGCAAACTTTTACTAAGTAGTGTTCATTTTCATCTGTACTAGGAAGCCAAAACCAGCAATGACTTTCTAACAGGCAGACATTAGCAAAGGTCATTTCCCATGACGATAAAGTTCAGAACTTGAGTTTGGCTTTCATGGAAAGGGCTGCTGGTTTGGAAGTAGACGTTTTTGAGAAAGCCCATGAATGCACGTTTGTATCAATATGTCAAAACAGATACTGTTCTGCTCTTGTTCTTCAATTGTCACAAGCTGACAGGTAGCTAATTATTATCACAAACGTTTCTTAATTCACTGGTTTGTAGGAATTCCCACTGTGGCTTGCTTAATTTTGTGAATCAGTAGGTAAATTGGCAAACATGCCAGCCTGAGGACCGAAGGAACACCAATAACATACCTTACAAAAGCCATTAGTCCATTTGTTTTTACAGTTAAAACACAGTTATACTTTAGAAGTGCCAATAAGGATTACTTAACATGCAGAAAAGCAACAAGAGACTTCATTTAATACTCTGTTATTAAGTCCTAGCTGGGAAATTGGACTAGCAGAGCCTGGGAAGGTAGCCATTTTTTAAGAAATTAAGAATGCAAGAAATAAAGTAGGATTTACAACCTCTTGCAACTATACACAAAACACTGACTTTTCAGCATAATCCGGATAGCACATACACATAGATTGTTTTGGACAGAAATGTGTGTGACCAACATGCACGCATCAGCTATCAGCCTTCGAACTTGTACACTGAAATCCAAGATCCTCAGTCCTGCAGTTGTGCCTTCAAGCACCTCTTTGGCCCCCAAACGCTGCTGATCCGAGTGTCCAGCACGGGTGGACAACTGTCCACTTAAACCTGACAAAGTCAGGGATGAAGTTTCAGCTGAAGTTGTACCTTTGCTTGCTGCCCTACACGAGCAGATCCATACATCCAAACAGCCCTCCTCTGAGTGCAAGTCCACATCAGCAAAGGAATACACCCACTCGGATCAGCTGGTGGCCCAGGTAACGCTTGAGAAATAACTCGATAATCCTGAAATACTAGGCACAAGCCATGCTTTTATTTTCTTCTACTTCTTATCCAGACTTGGTATTTTACTCATTCCTCTCCTCTGCTTTCCAGTGGACTCTGATGCTGTAAGGCTGTGTCAGAATCACGTTTTCAGTGACCTTCATTCTTTCCTGCCTCGCAAATAATGAGCTGCTCGGCTCTGCTTCGGGTCATGGGTGTCCACGCACCACCTGAGCATGGGCCGGCCACACTCGGAACCGACGACCCGAGAGCTGCATGGCAAAGGTCTTGAATCACCCCTTTGCTGTCTAATGCTCACAAGGCTTATCATCTTATTTTTAATTTACCTTTATTAATCATCTGCAATCTCAAATATTGCTCATCCTAACATCCTCACGGATCAGCTGCTGTCCAGCTAAGGCTTTCCACAGCCAAGGCTGACATCAGACCTTGCAACTGCTCCCTTCTGCACACAGTCTGGCAGTTTAACTGTCTGGCCCCCATAGGAACGCCTCATGGTTTTCAGTGGATGTCACCACTACTGTATATGTTACTTGCAGGATGCTAGAAGTACGGTTTCTTACCATAGTAGTACTGCAAAGCCTGTCTCCCCATCTGAACATCTCAGTTTTCACTACAATCTTCAATTTTATAATTCCAACATGGACAGCACAACTAGAATTGGATGCTATCCTCTTTGTCCTCACCGTGTCATTTGATCAAAAGCTGTTAGAGACTCACCTAAACCTCAGAGCATGACAAGGTGATTCCCACCCTACTTATGTAATTAAAATAGCGAGAGGCATCTGAAAACCTGTACGTGTAAGATAGGAAGATAAAGCATCTTTGTGTCTTCCAGAAGACAAATAATGGCTTTTGCCACTTCTCTAGTAACGTCATGCTTTGGATGTCTGAAGAGGTAATTATTATTATTTTTATGGCTAGAAGAGTGCAAGAAACACAGGAATGATCACACTGGATCCTGTCCAGTGTCAGAAACAGAGGAATGGTCACACTGGATCCCCTCCAATGCTTTTTTACGTCTTTCAGCACTTAAGAGTTACTTACAGGACAGAGTAAGAAAAAACCTCGAAACAGAAAATGTAAATAATCTATCCTCCTTCTCCTCATAGTGTCCTTTGATCAAAAGCTGTTAGAGACTCACCTAAACCTCAGAGCATGACATTGCAAAAACCTTCTGGGATTCACTGCTACAGCTCAGAGTACCTTTTGCTGCCCAAATAAAACTGGAATCCCATTTTGAATCTTGCTTAAGTCTTGGCTGAAGTCTTGGCCTCAATAACTTTCAATGAAGAATTAATTCCACAATGTAATTACATTTGGTGTGACTTTGCCAACTTTCAAGTTAATTAAATATCCCCCTACCCTCTGCCATGAAAAGTTCACAACATACCTTCTCTGCAGCATTCATTATTTGACACACTTTTGTCAGTTCCTCCTCATTTGGCTCCTTGCAAGGTAATTAATTCCAGATTTTCAACACACTTTAGATACAGATTTTTTCCATGTCGTTCATCATTCTCATCCCACCAACACAGCAACAGGCCAGTTCCCCTGCGGGTAAGGTGAGGCAGTGGGTAGCACAGGGAGAAGCACTCGGCACGGTGCTGCAGCCTAGGGTTTCCCAGTGCTCCCAGTCCATGGCCCCCAGCTGCCAGCCCTGTGCAGTGCTGCCCACTTACCCCAACTACCGATTACCTACATTCATGTCTCTCTTCTGACCTGACTGTTCCCACCCAAAAAACTCTAAATACAAACCTTCATCCTAGAGTGAGTTTTTACAACATACTGTCAGCTCCCAAAATCAGAGATTAGCTACATTTAACTGAGAAAACTTGACAGATCTGATTTTATAGTAAGGTTAAGATTCAGGTAGTCCAAGGCCAGAAGTTTAAAAGAAAAAGAAAAATTATTCATCCTGACACACAGATCCCATACAGAACATGTTTGGAGTATTTCATAGATCCAAATAAAAACAAAACTTCTCCTTTAAAATTTATATATATTATTTAATTCTACATTACATGTATATTAGTAAAAGCTTTCCTTATGATGCTTGTGGTTTTAGTACCATCAATCATTATGTTGTCATTAGGAGTGAGTTTTTCTATTGGTTGCTTGGTTTTTTCTGCTTTATACATCCCCTCTGTTTTCCTTGGCTGCCTAGTTCTGACTTTGAAGGGCTCTGATGTAAAAACCACTTTTTCTTTAGGACAGCACAACTTCTTTGGTTCTTTTCAGTCAAACATTATGCTACCCTAAAACATTCTTGGGATTGAAACAGAATGGTTTGAACACCCACTTCAGTCTGAGCCTATCTCACTTGAAAATAATAAAAACAGAAGAATAAGAGGGTTGAAGAGACTGCAAAGACAAAGCCATATTTTTGCTTCCTCAAAGTTAGAAAGAAGACTTTAGCTAATAAAAGAAATAATCCCTTTTCCCCTTGTTTTTTTGTTAGGATTCTGTTCCAAATCTTTCAACAACAAAAATAACATTGCACGCACCGCATTCCTACTAACTCCTTCCCTACAATTTCCCTCCAAAAAGTGGTTAATGTAGTGGCTAATGTATAAATGTTTCTGAATATCTTAGTATTCTGTGATTTAAAATCGGATAAGCACATTCAGTTTCCTTTTCTTTATTTCTCTGAAATGCAATACATATAGATAGATTAGATATAAAAAAAAAAATTAAAAATGTATATAGCACAGGGGACTGAAACAAGAGAGACTCGAGAGCTGAAACTAGAGAGAGCAATGTAGCAGTCCAAAACAGACCTACAGCACATCTTCTCCCCAATGGCTATCAATTTATTTCTTATTTAAGAAGCAGGAAGAAACAATCCCAGAACAGTTTCCATTTGAATCTAAAAAGCAACGCAGCCAAGCCTCTACACCCAAAATATTTGGTGGTTTCTTTAGACATGGCTAGTCCTATACAAGAGCTCTATGCAAATACAGGATTACTGTAAAAAACTCAATTGCAAATGTTATATCAACAAGCACCAATGTGAAATTAGTACTCATCTCAGTAAACTGGAGGAATAAATTCCTGAAATCTCTGAAGTCCTTCATTTTTCAACTTGCATTTGCACTGGTATTTAAGTATTTCTCTTGCGTAAAGGTTTCTGAGACTCCTTTTGCACAAAATTGTGTTACAACATAAAATCACTAATTCTCTGGACTCATGAATGTTGAAAGGACTTGAAACACAAGAGGATACTAAAGCTACAGCTAGGATTGTGATTACATGTATACTGCAGACATGTCTAGGTAAGACTGGCTGATGCCCTGAAAAATTTGGGTGAATTCAGGTGTGGCTCTATAGGTACCTTTAGCTACCAGTGGGCCAGTGTGGTCTTACCACCAGCAGTGGTAAGAGCTGACTAACGGAAGAAGCATGAACAACAAGGATACAAGTCTAAATTTAAAAATATATATATATATATTGACTACAGTGTTTTTATTAGGTTAAGCTCCCACCTGCCAGAAGAGCTTCTGTAAAGCTAATGGCTCCTAGGAACAAACACCGAAATATCTTGCTGTTAAAATATATTAATTTACAAAACTGACGTTCTGTCTTCTTCAGACCAAGAAACCATCATGGTTTAGTGCTGACCTGTTCTGCAGTTTCAGGTGCACTGTCAGAGCCATGTTAGGTCACACAGAGCCTGGAAGAGCACTTTTCTCTGCAGCTTCTAAGTACCACTGTAATATAAATAATGCATAAAAACAAACAGCACATTTGTACCTCCACTATGAAAAAACACTTGCCCTGAGTTTTATAAATCAGGCTGTGTATACATTTTTACTCTTTAACCTCTGCAAGCTGTATGTCAAACAGCCCCTTTAAAAATCACAAGTTTTTGCAAAGTCAGGCACTGCATAATGGCTTATTTCAGAAGTTACACTCTGCATACATATGTATGAAGAAACTACAGAAAAAAAGCAGCTCAGCTTATTTGTCTTTTGGTCACCTAATCAAAAAGGTGATTGGATTCATTTTTACCATATCAGTGAAGTCACTGGAGAGCAATCGCTATTTTTTTTCCATGTGACAGATGAATGACCTTCACCATGGACTCAGCGTAATGAAAGACAAGCCCGTGTTTCTTCCAGGTACGCCGAGGCCACGGTTCACTTCTGCTTGTATATGTAGGGAATACCAGATGCACTGCAGTAGCGCTCGCTCTCTTTCCACTCTCAGATATCAAGAGGCTTGCTTAATTTGTTTCTACTATAAGTGTAGGAGATCGGGAGGACACCAGCCAGGGAAAGAGGTGAGATAAGACGGATTCTTGCTGTGCATGATTAGAAGGAGATACAGCAAGGTATCCTTCATTTCCCAAGGGAAATCACTGCCCTAATGCAGCCAAAGTATTTAACGCTACATGTGAAGATTACAGGGTGGGACACAGGCCTTAGTTAAAATACATAAACCCCAAACATGCATCCCTGAAACTGAACTCAGTAATTCTGCTAACCCACAGTGTCACAGATCTGCCCCGAGCCTCACTACCACCTTCCCTCCTCCAAAACATTGTTTGATACTTTCCTTGTCATTTTATGAATTCTCTTCCCCGTAAGAGTCAATTCAATGCACTTTCTCCAGGACTATACCAGAGTGCACCCACAACTTTACAGAGTCCTCTCTTCTTGACCATATCTCTCCATCCTACAGAAAATGGCACTGCTTGCTTTTATCTCAGAATTTGCCAAGTCACTGCCGGAGCCTCCCCTGGGTCGCAGTGATGCTCTTACTACGGAGGACACAGGAGCTGGACATCCAGAGTCAAACCTGCAGGCAGGCACTGCTTTCACCTGCGAGGTTTCCACACGAAGCTGAACCTCAGTGACCTGCCTGCCTCGTGACCCTTTCCTCCCTTCATCTGTCCTCCTCGAGCACGAACCTTGGCAGCTCGCTCTCCTCACGCACCGACCGCAAGGCCGTGGCTAATCCACTGGGGGATCTTCAGAGATGGATTCACCAGGTATTGCTCCCAGGCAGTGTGTTTGCACAGGTTCCAGCAAATCTAACCGGTAAGTCTCAGACAGATTCTCAGGCAAGCAGGCTACCTACTTACCTGACTACCCCCACCAACGCAGGACTAACAGAATCTGGTAAAACTTGGGCTGCAGCCTCCTGCAAAGCTATGGGTTGCATTGGCTATCTGATAAAAGTGGAAAGTAATATGCTTATATTAAAAGTAAGGGTATAAATAAATAATAATATATTAATACATTGTTTATAATAAATGGAAATAAGTAAAATAATAATGGAAAGTCTCTGTTACAGTTGTCAGACACCAAGGAAGTTTAAAATATAGAGCCACAGTAAACTTAAAAATAGAACAGAACTACCTTATGTTCTAGAACAGGGAGGAAAGGGGGGATATGGGGAACCTAGATGTAACCTTGGGACCCAAATGGCATTTAAACCACCTACAGCTCCTTTTAACCTCACCCTGTTCTCTTTCAGCTACAGGCAGATAACCTTCAGTCTACTCCCGCTGTACTCCAGGCACTGCTGAGCCGGCCAATCTGAAAGACATTAAGAGCAGAACTCTGCTGCTGCTCCCTTCTTAAACTTAAAAGCAAGACCCAGGATGAAGTCTTTGGTTCTGGCTGAGAAAAATGAGCTGCATGGGTAGGGAGTTCAGGAGAACGAAGGAGATGGATTGCAGATCTGTGAACCTCAGCAAACACTTTTCCTCTTTTGTTCATGAAAATTCAAGAGGTTGCAAAGCTTCAATAACAATGTTACACTGGACAACATGGAGGCTGGCTGTGTTCTCATTTATACAAACCTAATCTAGTATTACATTTCCTCTTCTTTCAGACACTCCCTCTGTTTCTTGCAAGGAGCAATCCCAGTATGGACTCAAAAAAAGTCTCTGAAAGCTCAGCTTTCTGTGTATTGTTGTGTAGTTACTTGCATCTGTAATTTCCTCTCACAGAAATAAATGCTGACATGCTTGAAAAATGTAACTTAATTTTGTGATGTGAATGAGTTTTCCTATGTAAATCTCTCTATACAATTTATATGTTATTCTTTCTAAACAAATAGATACTACTGCATTCTAGTTCCAGTTCCAGAGTGAATACTGAGATTTATACTCCAAATTTTACTACGGCGTGACACAAGCGAACTGCTCTAACTTCCCCTCCCAATTTTACTAACAGAAGTCTTTTGTCCACATTACACTCAGCATTTAAGATGGATACAAAAAGACAGATGCACTTACTAAATGTGAAATAAAGTAAATGAAACACTAGACAGTGAAAAGACATTTCTGCATACTTCACAAACCCATGTAAGAAACTCTTGATCATAGGTGCAGAAGGCTTTGACATGCTACTCATCACAATTTTATCTCATAGAAGAAAACCAAGGAAGATTATTTACCCCCAAACTCCTACCTCTCTGGCATACAACCACAGGCAAACTGATGGCAAATCACCATTTTAGATAAATCTTCCTTTAGTTGCTCCAGAGAAAGAACAGGGAAGTTCAGAAAAAAAAATAAAAACCCAAAAATAAATCATTCTTTAAAAGAGGCAACTACACTCCAAATAATTATAGCTACATATTCATTTCAGAAAGCAGTATTACAGAAGGACAACTACAGAACCAACAGTATCTGAGATTTCGCCTTCCTAAAGCAACTAATACAGAAAGTATTTCACCTTTTTTGTATTTGCATACATACTTAGGTCGTGCTAAGTGGCACAGGATGGACTTTTGATGAAATTGTTTCTCAAAGCGCATACCACCCACATATTGCAAAAGCCATGGAAGTCATAGGCACACATCCATCTACCCATCTATCATTTAGATGAGGTGTTTGATACGCAGTAGCCCTTGTCTCATTCAGTTTGAGGGCAGAGAGCAAGATCATCTTCATTGCTCTTCCGTATAGGACAGCGGCAATATCTATTTCAAATGTTTCCACATAAAGTAGTGAGTGATTATCAACATCACAGCATCATATCCTCTTGTTACACTTACTTTAGTACACGAGGAAATAAAATGTGTGACTTGCCAAAAGTCATGTAAGCAGTCCTTGGCAGTGAAGAGAACCGAATGTAGATCTCCAGCTAGTCTATTACCCGTACTATTAAACTATTCTTTAAAAAAAAGTAGAAGATTCCTAAGAACAAGATGTTTTCCTTCCTTTCTGATGATTAAATACATCCTGCGTTCCCTCTTTCTTGCTTTTACAGGTCACCAGGCTATGCAAACTGCTTGTTCCATAAGAGCAAAAAAGTCAGCTTAGAAAACGCATGTTGAATTTGGCTGGACTGAGATCGTACATCTTTTTTAAGTATAGAGGCTGACAATTGCTTGGGCCCCACTGATTTTCTTTATGACCTACACGGTCTTTTTGATTAATATCTGACAATGCTCTTCTGTAGTCCTGGCAAGGTTGGTTACATATCATTACTAGCTCACTCATGTTTTTGTTGCGGAAAGGCTATAGGATGCAGAACAAATCCATTAATGATAGAGATTCACATCTTGTCTGAAGAAAGGACCTGTACCAAGAGGTTGCATTCAGACATCTCCTCCATAGAGAATAACATTAAATACTGAGCTGTGGTGAACATCACAGTCTGGCAAGAGATCATTAAAACAACATGAAAAATCATCTCTACTCATTTCTTTTATATAATAATGTACCTACTGTAATTCAAGAACAGAAAAATGTGTGAATTATGTGGGAATAAGCCTATGAAATATAATTAGAAATAACCAGAAGCCAAAAGCAAACAGTAGTAATCATTAGGAGAGAACAGGGAACCTCATACCTACAGCATCATATAAATTCGTGGTGAGCCCCATCTTGCAGTATACTTAGTGGTAGTCACCTCACCTTAGGGAGGGTCTATCAGGGAGATAACAAGAGTGAAGGTGAACAGACCTGTGGAAGCTTTTCTCTATACTGAAAGTCTATGAAGACATGTTCCCTTCAGGAGATATCATAGATTTCTATATAATCATGAATAGCAGATACACGACGATACAGTGGTTTCCCATTTAACAAAACAGAAGAAATGGGCACCCCCAAGGAAACTATCAAGCAGCAGATTTAAAAGAGATTGAAGAAAGAAATATTTTTCTACGTAGCACATAACTCCGGTTTGGAACTGATTGCTCCAGCATGTTGTAAAGAACAACAGGAAGATCAGCTGCAAAAAGGGATCTATAGAAAAAGGAGGTCCAAGCACATGTTGGACCAGACATAAACTGACTTATGCCTCTTACTTTCAGAAACTAGGAAGCTCTGTGTGGGGCAAAGTCACATTATACCCGACTTGTGCTATATTTTTCCCCTAATCATCCATAACTGGCAGGTGATGGAGCGGAGACAGGCTGCTGATGAGATGAATGATTTCAGTGATGCAGTACAGCTGTTGTGGTGGAGTTCTCAGATATTCTGGCTCCTCTCCTCTACTGAACCTGCTTTCAGCCATAGGCACGGTGCAGAAGCTGCTGGCTCGTCTTCTCCTTAAAATGGATAAAGACCAACTGCCATCGGCCAGGGACTCTCATCCAGAAGCCCGCAGCCCGTAGCCGATACCAGCTGAAATACTGCTAAGTGGATCTCAGGTACTCTTTGGAGTGCCAGAGGTGGTTGTCACCCGGGCCCTCCTCCATCACGTCTCCTCATCAGTCAGCGTGTGCGAGGTCAACAGTGAAAAGAAATGAGCCACATGGCTACATGGGCACCGACGTCAAACTGCCAGGACTCAGTTTAAGGAGCAGAAACAAACAGCAGTCTGTTTTCTCCACAGGGGAGTAATTTCTCCGCTTCCCTTCGAGATGCCATAATTCAAGCTTTCAGTCTTCCAAGAAGTGGAGAGTTGGAGGGACGCATGGCTGTTTATGTCATTTTAGGCACAGTCGTTTTATTAAGCAAGAAGACAAATCACATGAATTAGGCACAGGAATTCCTGCTACATTTGTATGATTTGTGTTTATGCATTTAAACACTAGCATGGGTATTTTTGGCAAATGAAGGGGAATATAAATTAAAGTACGTATTAATCACACATTATATCTGCAAACTAAACTAGCAGGTATGTTAATTTTATATATGAACATATTCTTGAAGCTGCAGGATACTAATTTGAGAGACAAGCAATTCAAAGCTTCCTTGGTTGACACTGCAGGTAATGAGATTTTTTTCCCCTGACATCTTGTGTTTCATCTTACCTCATAACTAAATAATTTAGTGTATTTTTAAATATATATATAAGCATTCTGAACAGTAAGCTGTGTATGACCTACTTATTTTGAATTTCCAATTTAAAAATAGATATTCCAGGAAAAAAATATTTCCTAGGCAATTGTCAACAGAAGGAAGTTGATTTAATCCATGAAACAAAGACTTGTGAAGGTGAGACGTACGCACCAGTAATCATGAGAAATCTTTTGAACTGCAGCACTAATTCTGAGAAATGAGTTTTCAATTAAAAAACAACATTTCCCATGTGACTATCAGTCGCTAAAGCACATGACAACTTCAGCCGATATCAGTGTGGCGGCTGTGACAGGTCACCCAGCAAAGGATGTTGAATGTGCAACTCATATACAATTGGCTTGATTGTGGGTATTTGCATATATATAAAACACAGGCTGATGCAAAGACTTCATCAGCATGAAATAGAGGTGGTTGCATTCTCCATGCATGACCAAAGCTGTGAGGAGATTCAAAGACTTCAATGTAATGAGTGTCTTTAACACTTTCACAACCTCTGCTGAGTGCACAAGTAGACTGATGGGACAGTAATGGCAGCTGGATCATCTGCAGGTTTTATTGCTGCCACATATTTACTCTGTCCATTCCCTTCTTCCCTCCCACTAAAAAAAAAAAAAAAAAAAAAAAAAAAAAAAAAAAAAAAATCAGATGAGTCAATTATAAAGGATTTCAAGGCTGTTGGAAAATGGTCCAAGTGCTTAAATTTCAAGAGGCTTCTAAAAGCCCCTTTGAAGTCTGTGGAGGAAGTCTCTGGAGCCTCCGCAGCAGCGCCTCTGAAAGCACGCCTGCGGGACAGGGAGCGTGACCGCTCTGGGGGGAAACCACCCAAGGAATTTGGCAGACGATTGGAAGAAAAAGAAGAAGAAAAAAAAGTGGCTAAATACAGTGGGTAGCCGGTCTGGAAGTCCCCCTCTCCCTCACTGCTGAGCTACAAGGCGGCTCAGGATAAATCCCACGCTACCTCTGAAGTGCTCACACGCGGGATCACTGGTAAAGGCAGTCCCACGTCTGATGAAGGCATCCCGTGAGCAACCCTCCTTGCTGTTTCCAAAACCATGCAGAGAGCTGGGAAAGCCACCTTCTGCTGTACAATTTCTGCTTAAACCAAGAAATCTAGCAAACTGGTAAGAATTTACATTGGTTTTTGAGCAGGCAACGTTGAGGAAGGTATAATTATCTTAAGCAGGCATATGGAGCCCTGCCATGTGTGCAGAAGGGGCTTCATGGGTACCACTGATTTAGAATAAAGCTCTGAGAAGGAGAAGAAATCCTTCCTTGTTGCTTTATACAATCCACTGACATGGCTTCTTAATTTTCTGGAGATTCACAAGCCTTCACACCCGCATGCAGACGTACTCTATTCCTGCACATGAAGCATGAGTTCAAGTATCTCTGTGTCTGGCTGCCTTGTGCCAGTGCCACGTTAATATCGTGTGAGTTGTTGAGGGCAGAACTATTTGAAAAAGGGAAATAATTGAATATAACCTGATGGCATTACATAGTATAGCTCAGAGTGAGAATGTTCAGAAAGCATGGATGCGTGCTCAGAGTTACCTGAGACTGGAAATATTAAAATTAAAAGGAGTTAGAAATGAGGTGGAGCTGGTCTCACTGGTGTTACAGTATTTCAATAAAAACTGCATCTCCTTCCTGCATGTAGGATAGATGGTGTTGGATCAGGATGACATTTTTCTGCATTACAGAACTTAAAAATGGTGCACCTCACAGACTTAAAAGCCATGGGATTTGGAATATTTCTAGAATATATAGCTTCATTTGATATTGTTTGCCAACCCCTTTTACATTTTACTTGAAAACAAAATACAAGCCACAGAGGGTTGGGCAACTAAAGTAAAATGAAAACTACAACTACTGCCAAGTTCAAGAGAGTTTGATTTTGAAAAATAAAGACAGAAACCTAAAAGCCCAGTCCTGGGTTTTCTTGTTAAGAAAGTGAGTGATTTTCCAGGCTGCACTGGATTTAAGATTTTAACAAAAATATGCCAGAGAGCAATAACAAGGTTACAGTCAGGAACATTAAAGTTTTTAAGCAGGCAAAAGAAAGCTATAAAACATTACAAAAATATTTCTCTAGAAGGCTTAAAATGGAGAGCATGCATTTATCAGATACTGAAGCATAATTTCCAGCCTACACTTCAGAAACAAAATGGTAAAGCATTTCCCAAATGTCTCACGACTAACCAAGAAACAAAAGGTGAAACCATGCAAAGGGACACCCTATCTCTCTGCATCTCTGAATCAAAAAGAATGGGGAGTTATTATAGAAAGACATTTGGATAAGTAAAAAATTAAAATAACTGTTTTGAATAAACTTCTTTGAGTCAATGGTTTCAGAAACGTGAAGTTAAATGACACTTCAGAAACTGTGTGACCTCCTCCATTTCTGTGCAAGACTAAAATAGAAACCTACAGTTTCAGAGTTGTCTCAGAAACATTATTTTGCCTACACAGTTTTTGCCTTTTCATGGCAATGCAATAAAAATAACCCCTTATCTAATATAGAAAAGGGTGCAAAAGTATTTCAGATAGTCACTAACCCTTCTTACAGGTGGCTCACTGCAATAAAATGTTAAAATGGGAATACATGATGCAATTTTACATGATGAAGAACTGCACAGCTGCCAGCACCTTCTGCAGGCAGAGAGGACCATGGAGTCAAAACGAAGCTCAGGAATTTTGCAGGGGAAAAAATCAACCGGTACACACTAAAAAGAAAAGATAAGTTTGTGTGGCGTGCATGTGTTTCCACAACACCTAAATCTCTAAAATTGCTTCAATGAGTGTTCAAAACTGCAATTTCACTTTCCCCCTTCGAGCGCTGAGCCAGGAGCAGGCGTGGGACCCCTTCCCCACAGCGACAACCAGGCTCTCGCCAAGGCCCACGCCACAGCCTGACACAAGGCTTTCAAGCGAGCTGGGCAGACTTCGACGCGTGCCTTTGCTGTCCGCGTGTGCACGCACACGTGGTTGTTCTGCTGGGAATTCAAATTAAAGAGAAAGTTGAGCGCGTTCTGCCTTGGGAAGCCTCCAGTGAGCTCAGCCGCCCCTGCGGAACGGCGGTCTCCGGCGGCGTTTGCACGCTGCGTGTACAGGGCCGTGGCGCGAGCTCCGGCACGGGGCTGCCGACGGTGCCGGCTGGCAGGTTTTGGCAGGGCGGCGGGGACCGGTGGGATGACAGCGTGCGACAGGGCTCGCTTCCACCAGGCTCCGCGGACAAGGCGCCAGCTTTTGCTCCTTCAGCGCTGCCCAGCGCCCTCACCTGCCTCGTGCCTTGTTCAGAGTACCGAACGTATGCAAAAATCCTTCCTCACCAAGCTTCGATGCAGCCCTGATGTCCAACCTTTCGAACTGGGGGAAGAAGACCAGCCACACGCAGACGCCCACAAATAATCCTGCTGTTGGGCCCGGGAGGACCAAAGGAGCCCAAGCACCAAGCTCTACGTGGCAGGGGATGACCAGCCAGCTCCACCAGGACCGTCCCTGCTCCTGCTGTCGTTCGCCATGCAGGCAGCGCCAGAAAGGAGCGGGTACGAATTTACAGTCGTTATCATGGAAATTTCCCACAGTAGCTTTTACCAGAGGGTAACAATAGAGTTCTATGAGAAATTAAAGCTTACTTGAGCTGGGTGATTTGCCAGCTCGAACACAATGGCCCTCTTTAGCAAAGGCGAGGTGTAATTTGCCGCTTTCTGCAACCAGGAAGGATAGTCCTTTCTCCAGAGCCTGTGTTTAACTGAGGGCATGACGGCCGGGGGATGCAAAGAGTGCCGGCAGGAACGCAAAGCTCCCTCCATCACGCACGAGGGGCAACCTCGAGCCACAGGCTGGAGAAACAGCTTCTCCTCAGAAACAATGCCGCCTTCATCGCCCCAAACCCGACGGCTCCCAGCGACCCAGCGCAGGTTTCTCCCTCCCTGTCACATGAGACAGAGCCCCAGTGTGCCTGTTGTTAGCACGACCTTTCCCAAACAGAAGCCCAGTCAACTTGCGGAGCCTCTGGGTCAGCTGCCTTTGCTGAGGGCATGGGGAAAAAAAAGAAAACACCAGCTCCCAGCCCCACTGCGAGCGCCTGATGTCACCGGTGGGATTCGGCCAGTGCCGGTCCCTCCCGGCTGCAGCTTTGGGGAGTCGCACCGCCGAATGAAAGTGCACACACGGGCACGGAGGAGTTGCACACTGAAGTCAACGAGGAATGGAGCTGCTTCCCCACAGCACTGTTTAAAGCCCAGGCGAGGAGAAGAGTAGGAAAAACCCTCAACATCTTCCCCTCCAAAGTCCTCTTCAGAAAACAATCCCGGACTGTCAGAAATATCCAATGGAAAACGAGATGATGGGGAATTATGTGGCATTTAAACCCAATAACCCAAAGCCCAGCAACACCCAGTACTGTTAGAAGACCCCCACCTTCTCCAGGAGCTGAGATAGGAACTGGGGAATTATCACAAAATTTCTCTAATGACTTTTCTGCCCTTTGGCTTTTCCCTGTGCTTTTCACTAGCAAGAACACTCCAAGACTGGCATTTGTATACCAAATAAATTATATTTGCATATCTTATCTTTGCTTTTATTTCTCCTGGATGGGTTGCCTTTGCTTGCCCCATTTGACAGCTACCAGAGGCAGGGAAAGCTCAGTGACCTAAGGGGCAAGTCCATCAAAGAAGGGGCAACACAGCAACGACAGGCGATTGCTCTAATTCAGCTCCCCCATACAGCAGACGTTAACTCAGTAGAATTAAACTCAGGGGAATCCTTATCAGCAACATCTAAAACCTCTCTTACATCCCTTGGGTTGATACTGAAGAACTCAAAATTGAGGCGAGGCTAACCAAAGGTTTTCAGTCCTTTTCTGACCAACCGGAGCCTGATTTATTCAAACTCTGCTACGTCCGGATTCTGTACCGAAATCATACAAAAGCTGCAAAGTTGAGTTCATCCAATTCCAAAGCGACACAGAGTAGATGAGCATATAGGCAGTGGAAATGAGTGATTTACAGCCACCCCATAAAGGCCGCTCGCCCCTCCAGCTGGCTCTGCTCAGAAGCCCTCAGAAACTACCACAACAGAAGTCCTGATACGTGACAGTCTCCATCAGTCACAGTCTCCCTAAAACAGTACCTCCAACTCACTTCCAGATGAAAGGTCCTTTCAGTACAGCTCTTACCCACCAAGCACATCAATAGAAAACAAATTAACTTGCAGGAAATGAATTTGGAGAGAATACAAACCCAGGTGTTTGTCAAAGTCGCATGGCAGTGTCAGCAGCACCACCGAACAGTGACCTTGACATCTATTACGCGCTCTTATCTGCAGTATCACATGCATGACTTCCACAGAGGTCAATTATTCAAAGGCAAAATATACAGTGCCTCTGTTCTTCAGTTATCATTTTGCTTTATAGCATTTACATATAGCAAACATACAGTACATCAATCCCATCCCAGAAAAAAATCTGTTCTCCATTAGCAAGAAAATGATGCATGGAAGCAAATCACAGGTTTTGGTCCTGTCTTCCACCTGTGTTACCTGTCTTTGAAATTTTAACACTTTATTTATGTAAGCCTGATTGAACGAAAGATTATTTTTGAAGTCACAGCTCAAGATTTCTGCTTTTGATTTTAAACACCAGCGCTTTGATTTACTGGGCATTGCTATGAATTCTTTATAAGAGTTAATTGTTATGCTGCAACTTAATTCTTTTTGTGCATGGTACTTGGACTATTTTAATGACTTCAATGTAGTATATATTCAAATAGCCAGTGATAAACCAAGCACCTATAAGACTCATGCCAAAACAAACAACTTTTGGCCTTCAGCCAAAAATCTCCTTGGTCTCCATAATTTACTGCAATGTTCATTTAAGTTCAGTATTCTTTCATCAACTTACAATTGGGTTGTTTGGGATTTAATTCATTCCTTCAGGTAAAAAGGAGGTTTCATCAAATTGCACAGTGGCTGAAGAGACATGGAATGAACATCTCTTGAACTTCCAAGTGCTAAAACGTGAAATAACATTTATACTTTGTGTAACTGCCTGATTTTTTACATTAGCATATCTGTGGTTTTTATCAATTTTTCTATTGTGTTCATTTTGCAAACATTCTACGCTTTCTTAATAGTTTTTAAACAGAGGTAATTAGTTGACAACAAACATGATTGAGGTTAAGCATGCATGAAATTATTTTCAAGATCGGGACCCAAATTAGTTAAGCTTAATTCAGATCATTGTTAATAAAATTTTAAAACCCCACTATTTTTGTCTTTGAAATAAACTCTCTTACTTCTCTTTGATCTTTTTTGTTCTCTTCACCCTACTGCTTTACCAGTGACACTCAAAAGCTGAAGTCTGCATTTTTTAGATAGCAAACAGTGTAAAATTTATCCACAGCTTTCTATGCTGAAAAATAAAATTATTAAAATGGTGGCTCAAAACCTATTGGACTCCTTTGCCCATACGGCAATAAAAAGCTTTTCCTCTGTCATGGTTCAACCCCAGCCAGCAACTAAGGACCACGAGCCACTCACTCACTCCCCCCCCCAACCCAGTGCGATGGGGGAGAGAATCGGAAGGAAAAAGGTAAAACTTGTGGGTTGACACAAGAACAGTTTAATAGAACAGAAAGGGAGAAACTAATAATGATAATAATAGCAATAATAAAATGACAATACTAATAAAAGGATTGGAATATACAAAGCAAGTGATGCACAATGCAATTGCTCACCACTCACCAACCGATGGCCAGTTAGTTCCTGAGTACCGATCCCCCCCCCAGTCCCACTCCCCCCAGTTTACATACTGGGCATGACACCACATGGTATGGAATACCCCTTTGGCCAGTTTGGGTCAGGTGCCCTGGCTGTGTCCCCTCCCAAATTCTTGTGCCCCTCCAGCCTTCTTGCTGGCTGGGCATGAGAAGCTGAAAAATCCTTGACTTACTATAAACACTACTTAGCAACAACTGAAAACATCAGTGTGTTATCAACATTCTCCTCATACTGAACCCAAAACATAACACCATACCAGCTACTAGAAAGAAGATTAACTCTACCCCAGCCGAAGCCAGGACACTTTTTATTCCAATATAAAAGCAACACAAATCTTTACTTCATCAAGTTGGCAGCTGCATATATGTCTTTAGACTGGTTAAGAAAGAAGATTCTGGGGAAAGTAGTAGCAATATATTTCTTCACTCTATATGACAATACTTCATTAGAGCAGGACAATGCTGTTGTATTTGCATATATATCACTTCTCTCAAATTTCTACCACTCCTTTCAAACCACTTTTTTGTGTGCATGTTTACTATATTTATGTTGGGTGTTGCATAGCATTGCTCAATTTATGTCTACCTAGGTCTGTATATATGGCAAGCAAGAGTATTATTAAAAGTTATATTTACAGTAACATGAATATTGAATTTATTCTTCCTGCTACAGAGCACAGCTTGTGAAATTTAACGTTTCTCTTCCCACGAACCACTAAGACATTTGTGCTCCAAATCTTCTGTCCATTTATATGACTGATACGAAATTACAATGTAGTTATTACATTAAGTCTTCCGTTTTATTAGAAAGGAAAAACCATAGGCATACCAGGGCTGAAAGAACAACACGGGAAATCGTGTGCAGTACACCACATCCCGAAGTACCTATACAACAGATGTTCAATGAGAAGAGTGTACAAAATACTTCCTCCACTCCCCTCCGTCCATCACTCTCCTCTATGTTTTTTAACATTTTTGGCCTGTTTAGAAATGTCCCCTTCAAACGTAATTCAAAAAAATCCTACAGGAGCTACAGCAATGAGGAACACTGAATCAAAGCAGATCTTTGCCTCATTACCTCTGTAACACTACCATGTCTTCTCTTACACACCTCCCATAGTTCAAACATAAAGAAACCATCCTTAATTCCATTTTTTTAGAGGAAATGTCCTTAGGAAGGAAGCCAGATGACCATGTGGGTCAAGGGACTCTTCAGACCCATTTCCCCATGCTATTCTAGCACCTGCACCTGTTTTTGCCCTGTCGCTTCTGCAACAGCACTGACAGAGGATGGCAGCTATTTTCCATCACAGAAGAGATAGGGCATACACAACAATAGAAAATCCATGTAAACACAGTCCTTAAGCTATTAAAAAGTAGATGTTATTACTAAAGGCATTAGGGTGAATATAAAAAAAAAAAAGGAGACTGCGTAATTAAAAGGCTGCCCTCATTCATGAGGTTTGAAAGCAAGAAAAAGCACCTTCCTCAAGGCTAGGAAACATGTTTTATGGAACAGACGCATTAATTGTGTAGAGAAGCACCACGTGTTCCTTGCTGAAAGCTGGTAGTGATAACTGAGTGTAGATCCAGACATCTGACAACTCTCTACAGCCAAAGCAAACACTTGCAAACTTAGGATTTCTGATATGGCCTATACCCAGGTTGTGCTTTACAGATTCTTCTGGCCTATTTCCCACCCTGCCGCCCCCCAGTCATTCCCACTTCAAAATACATACAAAGCTCAGTTCAAAACTCTTTGCATATTTGCAAAAATACAGGCTCATTATGCATCAAAAATTGCTTCCACCATCCAATTTCCAACGAAATTTCAAAATAAAAATACATTTTCACAGAGCTCCACATTTGACCCGTGTACCAATATTTAGAATTGTAGCCTCTCATGTTTTTAAGTAGCTTTAAAAGCAGCAAACTTACTCAGGAAACTCTTTACATATAGTATAGGTGTCACTAAAGAAACCTTTATGTTCACCCTTGTGCTTCAAAGTCACACCAAGCAGTGCTTCACAGCCAGCCACATTTGTTTTGGTCCAATTTGCCAAGACTGTGATGTTACTCATCTAGTGTAAATTGTACAGCTGGTCAGAGAGTGTTCTGCCAGCTGGGAAAAGCAAAAACAAACCCCTTTATTTTTAGTTGAAACCAGAAAGCCCAAGAAATGTTTATTTGGAAAAAAAACCCAACTCACTTTTTTTTTATCTTACCCAGCTTGACACTTCAGCAGGGAAACATTCTGCCCTACACAAGGGCACGAGGCTGCCGCGTTTCCCTGTGCAGAAGTAAGCTGGGCTGGTCCCCAGTCATTACAGTGCTGCTCCATGGAAGTATGAGGTATGAGATGACAGCCTTACACAACTCCAAAGAAGAGATCTCCACATTTAAAACCAGAAGAAAGCCATCAGGCAGCCTTCCCTCCTAAGCCGTGATAGGATGGGAAGCCTGCAGAGGAGTTCAGCTGAAGATTTGCTTTTCCTCCCTCACCCTTTGGCTGGTATGAATATATTCCAACTGGGGGCCAGACGCTCCCCAAGGGGAATGGCCACCTGGCATGGTTCAACCCCAGCTGGCAACTAAGGACCACGAGCCACTCACTCACTCCCCCCCCATCCCAGTGTGATGGGGGAGGAAATCGGAAGGAAAAAGGTAAAACTTGTGGGTTGACACAAGAACAGTTTAATAGAACAAAAAAGGAGAAACTAATAATGATAATAATAATAACAATAATAAAATGACAATACTAATAAAAGGATTGGAATATACAAAGCAAGTGATGCACAATGCAATTGCTCACCACTCACCAACTGATGCCCAGTTAGTTTCTGAGCAGCAATCCCCCAAGGCCAACTCCCCCCAGTTTATATACTGGGCATGACATTGCATGGTATGGAATACCCCTTTGGCCAGTTTGGGTCAGGTGCCCTGGCTGTGTCCCCTCCCAAATTCTTGTGCCCCTCCAGCCTTCTTGCTGGCTGGGCACGAGAAGCTGAAAAATCCTTGACTTACTATAAACACTGCTTAGCAACAACTGAAAACATCAGTGTGCTATCAACATTCTCCTCATACTGAACCCAAAACATAACACCATACCAGCTACTAGAAAGAAGATTAACTCTACCCCAGCTGAAGCCAGGACACTACCGGATTTCTCCTCCCAGGCGATGGAGGGAGGCTCTGGCAGCGGGGCCGGACCCTGCTGAGGAGAAGAAGGAGGAGAAGGCAGAGCCGACAGCAGGCATCGCTCCTGTTGCTGAAGCTCACCACCCCAACCTCTCCACCACCAGCCTCGATTTAAAGCCTAACATCCAAATTCAAACACATTTTTCTCCCCCAGCGTACATCATTTTGAAAAGCACAAACCCATTTGCAAGTTTTTTCTACACTTTTCTTTTTGTTGTCACAATTTAACAGGCGGAGGGGAGTAGGAGCGCCTGTGTGTGGGAGGGGAGGAGGAGCAAACGCTTTGCCCTTTCCAAGTGCTCCCTGATTTTGTCTACCCCACACTGGGATGTCAAAGCCAGTGATATATATGGAGCAGGACAGGTTTCTCCAGGGGCTCAGTCCTGCATGCAGCGTTCAGCAGTTTGTGAGAGCAAATCGGTAAGAGCTCTCCCTTGGCTCTCCATTCTCCTGTATTCCCACATTTCCCTCTATAGTGTATGTACTTATGCAAAAAGCACAGTCCTTTGTACGATTATCCCCCCCAAGAAAGCCATTAACATATCCGAACAGTGGAAGGTGACATCGATAACTAAAGCTACAGAAATAGCTTTCATAGCTCGGCGGAAGAAATACAGGCAAATTAAGTATTTCAGCTAAGCCTTATTTCATCATTCCTGATGCAGAATGGTGCCTGGGCTATTCTGATCACAAAACACTGGATGCACGTCTAGATTTTCACATTGCTAGATTATCAGACATGCATGTCTGAAACACAAATGACCCCTTCCAGTGGCATAAGCCCAGTAGTCATCAGACAGGTCTCCCTGCCACACTGTAGCCTTTAGATAGTGGACTCTGAAATGCCAACACCCGCCCCTCTTATTCTTTCCATCGCTATTTCCTGTAGGATGGCTTTATCTGCTGGGACAGCTCGGTATTTTTTTCCCCAAAGAAGCTAATATTGTTTACTCTGTCATTTATCTTTATACTTTTGAAAACAATTTCTTTCCATTATGCATTTTCTATTGATATTATTCTCTATTATAATTATCATATGGTCAATAACAGTATTTTTCTTTGTCTTTTTTTGTAATCCTATCTCATTTAGGATTTCCACATTCATTTAACCCTTTCCTATTTTTTCAGTAAGTTCTGGCATCAGTATCTCTGCATATTCCTTGTAACACATCTGGTGCAAAATGACACAATTCCAAGCAAACCTGCTCAAAGATATACCCCCTGTTAAATTTTTCTTTGTCTGTATGTGATTAGAAAGGAAGAAGAATTAGGAGCCACGGTGGCTGAAATGACCTGATGAGACAAGGGCTGGCTGGCCAGCTGGCTACAGGGCAGACACAGAGGCAGACATGGGACAAGCAGCCCACACATCCCAGTATCTTTTTTACATTGGACATTCAAGTAAGACCCTGCTTTCCAGTGAGTTTCTTTCTCGAAGTGCTAAACTAATTGGAACAGAGCAAAGGAGATAGCCTGGGCTCCAGCCCCACTGCGGATGGGATAGCCTGGAAAGTGACGGAGGAAACCTAGGAAAAATCCTCCCCCTGGAGCCCATGGCCCTGAAAACCCGGTGCAGGAGACAGGCTGCTCACAAAGCTTGTGGTCTGGCAAAGCAGGCTGGCTGTACAGCCTCTTCAATGTATCGATTCTATATTCTCTGAAGGGAGGATGCATATGTTTACAGAGGCAAGAGAAACCGTGCCCCAGAAGCCGCCAGGCGGTGGCCAGTGCTGTATGTTATCTGCTGGTTTTCTTTAGTTCAACCCGACCATGTTCTTGCAGGTCTGCGCATTTAAAGACTGCTGTCTGCTGATCTGTAACAATTAGAGTTCAATTATTTGTGAAGTCTGATAAAAAACCTAGTAAAATGTAAGCTTCTCTTATGTGCACAAAAAGAAGTCGAGCAAAAAGAGTAACCCGACAATATCTCATGACCTCAAGAGGATGAGGAAAAAGAAGTTATCAGTCAGAGGGTGAAAGCATTAAGCAGTGAAAACAAATTATAAACTTACTTCAGTGTTGTGGACACACAGACAAAAGCCAGATGTTGGTACAATAAACACCACAATCACTGGAATTAGGAGCAGAAACATTTGGATTTCAATCAAAATGCTAATGTTTCACTTCACCATGCAGGTGTTTAACCTTCCAGGCTTCACCCGGCTTTCATTTTGTCTTTGAAAGGACAGAAATGCTAAAGCAGAAAGCTTTTCTGCTTCACCAGCTTCACAACATACTTGTTCAATGGTCCCATTACGCAGAACTTTGGAAAACTCATTTCCTTGCCAGTAGATCGCTGGTAGCCGGCTGAAGAGATTTAACCTCTCCGCTGCCAGATGCGCGATCAGAGTATTTCCAGGCAGAACTGGTACGTCGAGGGACTGCTCCCGGCCGCCACTGTACTGGCCCTCACTCACAACGCCTCCGATGGCAGTACAGCAACAAAAATCGATGCATTTTCACTTACCCTGGGTTTATTCCAGAACAACAAAATTTAAAATGTGGCTCAAACTCTTTATAGATCTGTTATCAAAATCATTCACAGTCCATCATGAAAAGAAATAGCATATTTCACTCTTAAGACTGTGAATCGAGGTATTTTGTGCATGTCCAAAGACTTCATTCCTACCTCAGAGAGATTTTAGCTTTTCTTGACTAACTCTGGTACCCAGTTAGGTTCCTGCAAGCACACATTGCCTCAAACCACCGCACCGGGCTCTTCACATCATAGGAAACGCCAGGGGTTTCATTTCTGAGTGCTCAGTACAGGGGCAGCAGCCAGCCCCCTGCCCTGCCTGCTCACTGCCTGACTCCCGGCAGAGGAAGCCAGCAGGTACTTCAAAAACGTAAGCAATAATTGTAATTCAACCCAAATGTTGCTTTGCCACATCACTTCCTTGAATAGTATGTCCTAACGTGCCCCTTTGTTCTTCTCTCTTACACTATTTATCCCATAAAGAAGTCTGCTGTGGGAGATGCAGAAACTCAAAGCACAGTCAAATAACTGCATTTCTCAGGTGCATCTCAGAGATGCAATTTTAACAAGCCTTGGTCATTCTTCAGATTCTATTTTTTTGGTCAAGATAACATGGTATGTTAGTTAACTTCACTAGAAAATTAAAAGAAATTAATTTGGGTTCAGGTGAAAGGGCTGTCGACTTTTTTTCTTTATAGAGATTTCATTTAATGGTTTTGGAATTTGTAACTGGAGAGTAAGAGTGGGTTTTATATGCTTAGGGCCTCAAATTACGATGCATTGACTGGACAGCAGAACAATTTGAAGGAGATGCTGTCACCTATCACTGTTTAATGCAATATGGCAGAAGGGACCAAAGAGAAGGCATTTGTACACCAGTAGTAAACAGAAGACGTTGCACTGTAAAGTTTGCCTGGAAAATCCTCCCTGCGCAAGCTCCCGGTGGCAATCCACTGCAGGTGCTTATGCCTTTAGTGTCTTACAGAAAAATAAATACCTGTGTTGGAAATGAAAAGCAGCTGACAGGGAAGAAGAAAAAGACATAGGACTTACAGAACTATTAAAGGCATTTCAACAGCCATCTAAGAAAAAAGTGGGCAAATCTGTGTTAGCTAACAGTCACAGCAGCTCATTTCAAGTGGCTCTTTCAGTTCTACACAGTATCAAAAATTAGGCGATGCGGTACCATAAAAATTAAAATCTCACCAAAATAAATACCTTGGGAAAGAAGCAAGCAGATATATTAAATGGTAGTGAACTAAGCAAGTTCTTTTCTGAAACCCTGGAAGGCAACGGTTGCCTGTAAACATGAAAGCAACACAGATCACCGCTAAGCACCAATGCCGTGTTATTTGCCAGTTTATGGTTACGTGGACCATAAGCACATTAACGAACAAGTGTAAGGGCCTGGTGAGATGTGTGTTCAAAGGCAGAAAGGCAGAGCTCCACTGCTGGAAGGAGGGGCGAGAGGTACTTTGGGCAGAGGGACCACAGCCACCTGAGCCCGTGGAGGCTTCACACCCACGGCCTGTCCGGCACCTACGTGGGGAGATGGGATTTTACAGATTTCACTTTCAAGTAACTCTGTTTCCCCTCTGTTGCACTTCAGAAAGGAAAATGCAGAGCTCTTTTAATTAGCTCCTGAGATCAGATTCATGATACTTAATTTTAGCCATATATATGCTTGACACTCGTTCCGCAGTAATGATTGATGCTTCCTCTAGAATCAGCAATAAGAGACAGGCACTTTCAGCTGGTGATTCACTGGATCCTAAAATAGGTTTATAAAACAGGAATCTCCAGGGATGATTCAATCCACATCCACTGACTAGGACTGAACTTAGCAGCTAAAGTTAAACGAAATAAATTCCATTTGAACTTACCAATCGCAGTACAAGAATATCTGCCAACCAGAGAATAAGAGATAAAGCTGAGGAAAGGAGGTATAGTGAAAAAGCCTCCTTTCTAGGCATGCTTCCTCTGCTAATACTTAGGATTTTTTGATTCATGCAGCTACACTCCATGTAGAACAACCACGTGATTACTTTTCATTCTGATAAACTGCCTATATATTTAGTTTCCTTTCTCAAAAAGTAACCAGTTCCTAAAGAAGGTGTCGTATTATGTACTACTTTTTCTTCCCAAATCTAGTTTGATCTGGCAAGTGTGTGTTGTGCTCCTGACCTTGGAAGAAACTATACCGGCAGCAGATCCCCCCTTCCTCGGGAAACCTGAGCCCTTTCCACCCCCTGCCACGTGCCCTCGTTCAGCCTAATGTCTCCCAATGCACCAATGTAAAGATGTCTGTTTAAGTCTGCTAGTCTAACTTCTGATAAATTACAGTGACAGAATAAATAGATCTGTAAGGAAATTACAAAAATATTTAAATGTATTACTAAAAGTAGACTATATTCAACTACAGATACCCAACTCAACAATGAAATGACTCTCTTCATTTTATGTACCAGGGTAGAACATTTCATTAAGAAGGTTTATTACATACAATTAGCATTAATTTCCTCTTGAAAAGCTAACTCTTTAATCACAAAATTTATGTAAAAGGCCATAGGAAAGATAAGATATTAGGTAACACAGATCACACGTGACACAGCATATATTTTAAATTTCTAGGGATACAGAATTATAAACAAAACCATAAAGCTTGTATGAATGCATAACTTACTTCTGTGCAAATAAAATGAATATACTGAAGAACGTAACAGCCCATGTAATTTCAGGGCGCTGCTTCTCTACAGATGTCCATGCAAAAGTCAGGCATACATGCAAAGCAACACAAAATTCTCCATTTTTCTTTCTTTACCTAACTTTAGGTCAGACAGATTTTTTTGTTTTGTGCATTTTCTTCTTTAAATAAAAAAAAAAAAAGCTTTCTCATTGTATTTTCTGAAATGTAAGAAGGCTGAAGGATTGACAGATTAAGCAAAATAAAAGGAAGCATTAAGTATCATCAAAAGAGAAGAAAGAGTCAACAACAACATTGTGAAGTGAGAGATTGTTCCACCCGATACTGGCAATGGTAAACATCCACCATCAATAAAAGAACTCCTGGGACCTACTAACACTGCACTGATGGAAAATTAATGGGCCTTGCACAGACCTCTCGGCTGCAAAGGCCGAGCATCACAGCAAAGGATCTTCATTCCACAAACAAGACACATCATGCAAACTCAAAGGTCTCATTGTATAATCTCTGGCAGACAAGACCTTTATGGATATTTTTTTTTTAATATGCATAAAATGTTTTACAGAATACACTGTAGGCATATTTCTTAAAAATGCCATGAAACAAACCGCTTGAAAATGTGCTGAAAATCTGCCACCTCCAAAAAGAAAGCCAGATATACATAAGTAAAACAACCTCCGATAAAAAGATTACAAGGCAGTAAAATATGTATATAAACTGAAGCCAGCTACACGCTTCTGAGGAAAAGCTGTATCCTGCAGTAGGGAAGCATCCATCCTCCTGAGCCCCCCAGGAGCACTGCCAGCTAGAGCAGCCTGGCGTGGGGACCTAGTTAAACATGCCCAGCAGCATTCTTCGAATGCAATGAGATGTGGCCAGATGGCTTGAAGGCATGTCTAGGATCCAACAATTCTGCTGGAACCAGAAGATAACCTCTTCTGAGAGGTACATAGCGATCTCAACTGATCCAGAGAGAAGCGGTGCTGCTGGAGTATAAAAAAAAAAAAGGCAATTTTCCACCTGTTATTACCCTGTAATACCACGTATTTTTTTCCACACTTTGGAAAGTACTCCCTATTCAGGGAAGTAACATGGCAGCTGTTACTAAAATCTGACTGCTGTGATGTTAAGATAATAGTTTTTGACATAGCCATACTAAATGTCATTCCTCATTCTTCCATGTCACTACCAGTAAATCAATACCAGAAACTAATTTATTGCTGGCAGGAAAGTCCTCCTGTCTTTTGACTGACATAAATTAACGAGCTAAATAACATCAAATTATCTGAAGTCAACTGCTATTTGCATTAGTCCTACAGAGGTCACGAAGCAGACGGTATGCATACCTGGCAAAGTCCCATACAAATGGCAAAGTTTAGTTTACATTTAAAATATAAAACAGGCTATTTTTATTACCAGGAGTTTTACATTCCTCCTCTGCTTCAACAGGCTGGTCCTGCTCTGGCTTCACCAGGGCTACACTGACGCCATTGCAGTCAACAGTGTGATGTGTGAGATATAAATCATACCAGAAAAAAGCATAAAATGCATAGCTAAGGGCTAAGCCTTAGGGAAAAAAAAAGAAAATATCATAACATTGCAAAGGACTGGCAGTATTCTGCTGAATTAGAGCTGCAGCTCGCACTTGCAGTTTGGCTGTCCATAAAGAGCAGAGCAGCCGCGCCGGGCAGCCACCGGAGGCTTTCTCAGACAGCAACCATACATTGTCCAGGCTGCATAAATTAAAACCCTTTTGCCATTTCCAACTCGCCAGAGCTCCTCCTCCCCTCCCGCAGCTTTGCTGACCACCACCAAGGACTCTCCAGCCAACTGTCAAGTACAGTCCTTCCCAGTGGGATAAGAAACACCATAACCCCTCCCAGAGCCTTAAATATCCATTTTTATGTAAAAATAGAGGAGATGTTTTGTAGCAGGTGACTAGCCGATTTGTTTGGAGGAGTATATGACAATCTTGAAGCTACGAAAGGAGCCTTCACGCCCACCGCCTGTCCCTAATTAAGGGAGAAGTAAGTCCTCCTGTCACGTACGCCCCAGCCACACAAAGAACTCCTGTATGACGTAGAAGACAGCACACTTAGATGAAAGGGAAATTCAAAAGGCAGCACAGCCCTGTTTTCTTACTGGCACCATCAAAAAGGAAGGAAGAAAGAGTGTCAAAGAGCAGTGACTTTTAGAGGTAGAGATCATCAAAAGTATACTTTTTTCACAAAAGACTTGTGGGTCCCAAAAGTTCTTGGCTCCTTGCAAGTATTTTGGTTTAGTACAAGCTGATACATCACCCCCCAAAACATCTCCCAATCTTAATTTTTTCTTTGTAAGTTAAAAACAGCTGAAACAAAATCCAACAAATATCCTTTGTTTTTTTAAATATTAAACCTCAAACTGGAGGATTTTAGCATATTAATGCACGTTAAAACAGACATGTTACAAACAGAACTGAAACTCATGCTTTAATGTTAAGATGGAAGCAATTCTACCTAAAATAAAAGAATCTACCACCTTGATGTAGTAAGCACTTATCTATGCTTTATTAAATTACAGGATGACTACTTTCGTATCCTGAAGAACAGCTTTTGTATCTAGCTACACCAGCTGACCAAACCTTGACGCCCTTGGCGACTACATGGCCTTTGTTAAAATACATTGTAATCACAGTTATGTATTTTGGCAAAATACCCCAGAAGTCAACGTAGAGAGGAGATTTGTATACTTTCACAGATTAATCAATTTTCTGTAGCCAACCACTTCGCTGACGCTTTATTTCCACGTGTTTGCTGTGCAGCAGCACTTCACCGTTGCCCTTGCAAGAGCTCACTCTGCCCACCACCTCCATTCGCCACTGCCGCCTGTGCAAACAGAGACTTCCAGTTTCCTTCACAAGCTGTAGGGCGCATGCCAGGGTTTGGTTTCTGCTTTAAAGAATTCAGTTTTCAGTTGTTTCCTTAAAAGAGAACTGGGAAGTTAAAGGGGTTTTTGTCCACTTGAAGCTCAGAGAAATCCATGTATATAAATCCAGAGGCTCATCGCAAGGGTCATGTCCGCAGCAAAATGGGTGGAGGATACTACATACTGCATGCAAACCTACAAAAATTATGCAGTCCTTCAGCAGCTTTATCTGAGCGGGAGAAAAAAGTACTAAAGAGAAGAGGAAGTGAAGAAAAGCATCATTCTGTCCCAGGAAAGGCAGAAGCAGGAGAGAGAAGGCCCAGAAATGACATGCAGCACGACGCAATGACAGAATGGAAGCTGAGGGAGAAGGTGGCAGCTGCTGGGGTGCTGCCTGGGGGGAACTAGAAAAAAAGAATTTAAAAAAAAATAATAATTCTCTTTCGTAAGTTAAAGTTGGAAAGCATGGAAGGCCCCACAAAAGAAAGCATTAGCTCTCACCCCTGGTGCGGGTCGCATTGACCATTGTCTTTAAAACCCTTCTCAGACAACTCTATCCAGCAGTAACGTTTTTCCTTTGGACCAAATTAAAAACTGAGCCTGAAGCACTGCTGCCTGCAAGCTCTGAGTATAGGAAACACAACTGATACTGGTCATGGCTTTTTCACCATCAAAAAACATCCTACAGATATTTAATGGGGTAACCATGTGTAAGCAAAACTTGAAAGAGCTCTAGTTAATTCTAGCTCAGAAGAGTCAACTTCCACCCCAAAGCAATCATGTGCTCCTCTCCGGCCTTTCCCTCCCTAAAATTCACATTTTCTTCCAGTTCCCTCTGCATGAAAGTATCCTTAATCCCCCATGCTTCCTGAATGCCCCATTAAATACAAGTTGTTCTACAACCTTTACACATCACGTAGCTTAAAATGTCATTAAACTCAAGAGTGAGCTTTCCCTACTGTAGGTTTCTCAGACTTACAGTTTTCGGTAGCAATGTTGAGTAGGTAGCGCTGAGCAGGGCTGTGTATTAACAAATTTGTTCAGCAAGTGTTCAGTTTAAGATCCAAGTATCAGATGCATCATTCATTACTCCAAATGAAATTACTTGCAGAACTCAAAAATACGTGCAAGACTTCTGCAACAGACAGCAGAATATAGCCCATAATTTGCTCTTCATGCTAAATTAATAATCTACACAATTAAATGCTTGCAATTAACAGGCGTTTATTATTTTTGCAGTGTATTTCTGTAATTGCTAATGTGGTATAAAAACCCTGAAAACTGTCTGGGGGTTCATTTGAGGGACTTATTAAAATTCCACAGAGCCTTACAACAAGTACCACCAAAACGGAACAATGTCTACAGGAGAAAAACTATAGACATTTAATTACTGAGCAAGGTTTTAATCAAACCTTTCTATTTTCCTTCACGATAACAAAAGAGATGTTTCGGCATTGGGCCAGAAAAATATCTGTAAATTTACATGTTCTTTGCTTCTGAAGAAAAGAGGTTAAAAATTCATTTTTAGCTCAATGTAGTAATTATTTAAAATCTCTGACACGAACTGTTGAAAAGTTAAATGTATTTAAAATTTAAATGTGAAATGAGGAAAAAAATGGGATAACACTGAAAAAGGAGCCCATAGGCTCTTTATGGACTATTGTTTTGCATAATATCAGGTAAACAGATTCCTAATATACAGTCAAAATGTGGTATGGTTTTCAAATCCCCACAGCTGGATCTCTCTAGGTAATGCATCCTGCAGCCACCCCAGCCCAGCGCAGGAAGCCTTAGCACAAATTCTGCACACCAATGACTTCCAGTCAAGGAGTTTTCAAGTGAAACATAAAACATTTTGCATTTCTTCTGTTGTGGAGCAATTTAACTTACTGGCTAAGTTAAAGAAATCTCTCCGATAACGGGAACGGTCTAAAGACTATGGCCTGATTATACAATACACTGAAATCTATGACCATAGCGGTTATCCATTGAGCACTTAAGTACATTCAGTCATATGTACGTATTCAGCCACAGCTGGCCTACAATATTGTATTCTTCCATCTGCAGCCTCTGTTTAAAAAATGTATGAACTAAGCCAACTGCAAAGCTCTTTTCTGCAGATACTGTCAGCAGTTCAGACTCCCCCCCCCATCCCACAGACACAGAGATGACAGTTGTAACTGGTGTAAAGCATAAAGTACAGAAGCTTCCCAAAAAACCCAACTTGCTTAAAAATTTTGCAGACTTGCTCCATGCTTTTTAAAGTATACAGATTTAGTCTAAGTACCTTTCCATTCTCCCCTTCTTGAATCACCAAGGTAACATCATTAGTCTTTATTTTTTTAATTTTTTTTATTTTTAGGAACAAAGTAAACCTTTTTCTAAGTAGGGTAACAAGGAAGAAAATTTTAAGAAAAATGAAGGGAAAAATTAACCTAGCATCATAACAACTGGAGTTTACACAATTTTTGACGATCATCAGGTACACATTTATCAGAAAGACTTTAAATAATTCAAATAAAAATGACATTACTCCAAATGTAACGTATCAAGAACACAACGTTTGGCCAATGACTTTGAGAACAAAGCTCCAAGCTGTAACCTGAGTACTGAAAGAAAAGAAAACCAGCCAAAGTATTATTACAGCAATTGCCTTTACTACACTACCATCTCCCAGAAACCTCCAGCAGTTACACCTTGTGCATTCAAGTGAGTTATCTCCACTCTCACAACTAATTTGCAAAAGTGACTGAGGCTCTCTTGGGTGGGGAGAGACTCATTCTCACAGCTAATTTTTCCTCCACTACTGCATATTAACAGGTTTTGCATACTTAAATGTAGAAAAAGGTCTAATCTTTTAGGAAAGGCCGTGTATGGGAGTAAATCTCTAAACTGGACATCTGTAGTAAACTAATCAAATAGATCATCTCAGTGAGCATGACTGGCAGCGCAGCATCTGCGGAGCGAAACGCCGCGGGCAGCGCACGTCCCTCCATCCCAGGAGATACCTGTCTTTCCTTCAGAGCAGCTTTCCACTTCCAGTCTTAACTCTCCTCTTCATTTCTTTGCAGAAATGCCATCATTTGGCTGTTCCCATGACCTACTTACTCAATAGTGCATCTTTTCCTTCTGGAAGCAACTTAACACTACCTACTGATAAAAAGGTAAAAGCAGACAAAAAAATCCTCTATACAGACTGCAGGTGAAAAAATGCTTGGAAATAAAAATAAGACGGATTTTATGAGTATTCTAATATACCTGCAGCAAAATGGCATATGCCTACATTCAGCTAACAGGAAACTGGCTGCAATTTAAAATAAGAACACTAGAAAAATAGTAAGAGAAGAAGCAGCAGAAGGCCAAGTGGAAAGAGTTAAATCTGCAGTGCTTTAAAAAAGCATACATGAACTGCAGGACAGCCATCCTGACAGACGCCCTAATGCTCCAGGACAGTATTTCTGCTCCACCACTGGACCGGCAGAGAAAGATGCTTAAGCTCATGCTTAACTTTAAGCCCTCAGCTGACCCTAGTAGCTACGGTTTATCAGTTTGACAGCCTGTCATTCCAACTTAGCTGACAACAGCCAAGCACAAACACAATATTCACATGCTTAAAATTAGTCGTGCTCAAGTGCTTCAAGGTACTGGTTCCATATCCCAACTCATCATTTAATTAAACCACCACATTGCTCAGATCATAGGTATTTCTGAGCACCAAGGAAGGTCTAAATGACTGTCACAACTTGTTTCTCTGTTCCTAAAAATATAGCAGGAAGATGCTTTCAAATACAAAAATGTTATGAACAACTTTGATGCATTTACCAGTTCTCACTATTTCAGCTAGTTGCTGTCAACTGAGTCTGAGTGTATCTTGCCAGCCAAACTGATAGCAGTTATCAAGGCACCACGGAAAATGTTCTTGCCTGCTGCTATGGATGGTATGTATTGCGCGGCACTGTTACACCTCACGTGGTTAGATAGGACAAGTCAGTACATTTAAAGGTGTTAAAAAGTTAATACATTTGTCAAATATCGTGTGGTGGTCTCTTTGGCTGGCTTAACTGTCGTAAAGCCATCTTGCCCAAAAAGTGGCTTGGTTTAAAGTTCTGCTTTTTACCTTGGCACTGCCTAAACTCCTGCAAGTTACTGTTAGTGCCTTTGTAAATTTATTCCTGCAAGTTCAGAAGACACAAATGCCTGTTGGAGGGAGAGATAAGTATAGTCTAAATTAGAGCTCATGATTGCTGCTAGCACTGGATCAGGAATGAAATACCATCAATTACAAAACCCGCATGCTTCAAGTTTAACCTCCTGTAGGACCCAGTCCTTTGCTTCCTGAAGGGGCAACAAATGAAAAATCACAGTGTCTTCATTTCCCTGATTAAAATGTATTTAATCAAAACACACTGAATCTAAAAAACAGGATTTAAAGGTGCTAGCAACGGTTCACTGATATTGGAATAGGGGTGAAATGGCATCAGAGCATGCTGGTGAGCTGGTTGTGTTAGGGCTGCGCACTACCTGGCTGTGCATACCTATATTCAGGTCTTTTTATGTGCTTTCCAAATCCCATTAAAGATTTTTTTGTTTTGTTTTTCTAACTTAGAGCATATTAATAAATGTTTACAATAGGATTTTGCAATTCAGGAGAAAGTAGAATAGTCAAGCGTGCACTCACTTCAATAAGAAACTGGTTTTGGTTTTGTTACTATGTATTTTAATTTCATAATTTTTACTGGAAAAAAGTTTTTTTCAATAAAAACCTTAAGTAAGTGAAAAATTGTATTTAGAATTGTTTATTAAAATTGCATTTTGCTGTAATACTATCACACACTACACCAATAAAATATAATTACACCTTGTCCCAGCACTACTTCAACATATGTTTCTAAAGCAATCCTTGTGTGGACGTTTCTTTTACAACTCATGATTGCTTTTTGCCTAGAATAAATATGAAAACTGCTTAAGAGCTCAGATTTGCAAACACTTAGTGCACATCTACCGAGATCTTCTGAAGATGAAGGCAGGCTGGCTGAGTCTGCTGCCCTGAGCTGGCCAGGTGTCAGGCAACTCTACCTGAAGATGGGGCAGCCACATTAATGCTGTGCATCACAGAACACCTCCGACTGCCTGGCAGGGCAGGTGTACAGCCAGCAGAGAGTCCGATCCTGCACTCCCAGCATACCCCCTGAGGCAGTTCTCAACTCGGATCTAGTACAAACAGTTACTACAGTGGAAATGCATTCCTTAGCTTACACTTCCTACTCAAAAATGAAAACCAAATTTCTTCTCTTCCACTGCTAAGCAAAGTTTTAGCAAAAAAATCCCCAATAATGGAACCATATGGGGAGCAGAAAAACTGACCACAAGCATTGTTTCTTAATTCACGATCACCTAAAACATCAATGGGACATAAATTATTTGTGAGCCTAGCTATTTCTGTAAACACTACTGAATGTTACATCAAAGGCAAAGCAAAAAGCCCATGACAAACAGTACAAAATAATTTCCCCTAACCTACTTCAGTCACTGACTTTGTAGGTGTTTCTTCTAATGGAAATAAAAAATATTTCTATGTGCGTCATTTCAAAACTGATGTTGACGATTTAAACTCATCATTCCTTACGTATTCAAGATAACCCCAAAGTGTCATTATGTTTTCGTATATGCTGCAACAAGGAGGCCAAGTGTGGTGTATTAAAAACGGTAAGTATGCTTTCCTCTATTACATCTTTACTTCATTTTAGTTTAAAATTACTTTATATATCTTTGTATTACAGGACGCTGTTCACGGATATATCCACAGCTACACAATTTTGCAACACAAACTCCAGGGAGAAGCTTTCAAAATGCAAAGTAAAGAGTCAGCCACTAGGCTAATGTTTATTAAATAACACTAATTTTATGGAAAACAATCAAAATGGGTGGAAAACCCACTGTTCCGTGTACAATAGATTTGACAGGGCAGAAATAAACATTCGCTACCCTTCCTCAGGCAAGTCCTTCGCCTGCCCAGAATCTCAGCATTACAGGCATTTCCAAAGTTTAATGGAAAACTCAGTTCATACAGACTGTATGACTCTCCCTCCACAGGGCACATGATGCGTAGACCAAGGCTCACAAACATTAAATAAGGACTGTGACCAGCATCTCTGCTGTGGCAGAGGAAAATGACGCATCAAGTATTAAACTGTTCCTCTTTACAAGCCTTTTATTTTGCTAAACAACTTTAAAAATAACTGGACACTTATAATTTGAATGAAAAGCAAGCCAAAGACCCTGGAAAAAGTACACACAGGCCTGTAATTTGATACAGTAAAATATGTTGTCTCTTTCTGTACAAGTGCTCAACATACTGTTGCTAAAAATAGGAATTTTGCTGTTTATCAACGTCAGACACAGTAAGATTATCTTAAGATAATATTTTTCCTTTTTTTAAAATGATCAATAAGAAGTAAGACATATTTGATTTGTTCACTTGTAGCTAAAAGGAAAGCACATTTGTTTTTAATTAGATTATTGGCTCTTGTCAAAACTTGCTAAACCAATTCTGAATCCTTTCCTACTTCTGAATGCCTCAAGGCCCTCTGTAATTAGGGTACTGTTCATGTGCCGAGGGGCAAAAGGAAAATTGCTGGTTTAGAGCACCCATAGTCAAGGTCCCTTCTGGTGGCAGCATACAGAAAATCCATCATCTTGCTACCCATGCTTCAAGGAAATAATATTTTCATAAATATCTGAAAAGAGTCCAAACTTTGATTAGCTTAGAAAGATACAAAGTTAGCTCTGTTGTGCTATGAACTGGGATTTCCAAATGCAGATGGACCTGGACATCCAATCTGTGTCCCAAAGTGCTGCAGTACCTGTCTGCGTTTCTCCAATAAACAATATATTACAATTCTGGCTGTTGCCATCTGGCAAAACTGTTTGAGACTAAATTTCATAAATCACCATCTCTCTTAACTATTTGGGGCATATTCTGTAAGCATACCACTTATCACAGCTAATAATATGATTTACTATATCTAAATTAGATTCATTTCACTGAGAAATCTTTGAAGTCACTGCACAATTCAGCTCTGTAACACAACTCAGTATGCATGTCATAACTTAAGATTAGTTGATAAAGAGTTTTCTGTACTAACTGCTTGTGGTTATTTTCCCTTTAGCTTCCTTTAAAGTTTCAGAGGAACAGAAAAGTTGGAGCTAAGCTTCGTCTCTTACAACTTGAGAGCTACCTCTAGCACACTCACTAGCACACAGCGCAGTCCCGTGCTGCTTCCACATATGCTATGACTATATTCAAATTTATATTTATATATTTCTATTTACACTATATTTAATAAAAATTTAATACAAACATTAAACAATAAACACCATTTGTACATGTGGACATCCTTGCTTTGGGGATATTTGACTTCTCATGATGTCTGCGCACTTTTAAGTGTGCATGATCACCTAAGTATCATTTTCAATTTCAATAAAAGCATGTATATAAGGATTAGACTGTTATGAACACTGCAGTGCAGATCTAAATAACTCAATCTGCCAAACTAGTGTTACTATGGAAACAAAACTAATGTACTGTGACCACAGCTCTGACTGCATTACTTAAGACCATCTGGTTAAAACAAATATTTCTGTGGCACAGTATTTGTTCTTAATTGTGTACTGATCATTTTTCTTTTTCTTTAACATACACAAATATACTACATTTATATGAGTTTTTTGTTTGTTTTATTATACTCTGTTCAAGTTTTCATGATG
Source organism: Astur gentilis (assembly GCF_929443795.1). Lineage (NCBI taxonomy): Eukaryota > Metazoa > Chordata > Aves > Accipitriformes > Accipitridae > Astur > Astur gentilis. The sequence continues at coordinate 36,312,225 of NC_064883.1, read as the reverse complement.
CTGAATGTGGTTTTAGTTCTATTTATCATGGTTATGAATAAATCTGTAAGTCTCTAAGTTAATCAAGGCTGGATGAAGGTAAATGGTCTGAAGTTCCCCATTCTCCTGCACCATGTTTTAGATGAGGTATCTTTTCATATTCCTGCATCTCAGTACCACTGAAGAAACACTTTATGCCATTTATTCTCCACTGGGAACACAACCATGTCGAAAAGCAAACCCTAGCAGTGAGCAATACAGCTCCCGCCTGCCCAGTTTCAGCTTCTTGACTGCACCGAAGGTGAAGAGCACCTTTCAAGTCAATCGGCAGCTTATCCAGCAGCTCCTTGCTAGAAAGAGGCAGAGCACTTCCACACTGGGTTTTTTTTTTGCTTTGAAGCATTTTTCAGACTAATAACTAATTCCCCATCTCTGACTAGAGAAGTTTAATATTCTGAATTGAGATGTGTCACTACAGATACTATTCTGATAAGAACTAAAATGCTTTACAGTTAACCACACATTGATCAGATCATCAGCAATACCAACACAGAAAGGTGAGAACCACCTTTCCTATCTGTTTCTAAAACTGGAAATCTATTTTATTCCAGGGAAAACATTAAATTAAGAAAACAGTTGAACTAGTAAACAGGAACTAGATCCATTTCTTATTTCAGTGTCTCTACAGTACTGCAGTATTCAGTTCCTACTCAATAGGGACAGGGAGTATATATGTATGATTTATTTTTTTTTGTGGTGGTGGTGGGTTGACCCTGGCTGGATGCCAGGTTTCCACCAGAGCTGCTCTATCACTCCCCTCCTCAGCTGGACTAGGGGAGAAAAGTATATCGAAAGCCTCGCAGGCTGAGATAAGGACAGGGAGAGATCACTCAACCAGTTACCGACACGGGCAAAACAGACTCAACTTGGGGAAAATTAACTTAATTTATTGCCAATCAAACCGGAGCAGGGTAATGAGAAATAAAACCAAATCTCAAAACACCTTCCCTCCACCCCTCCCTTCTTCCCAGGCTTAACTTCAATCCCAAATTCTCTGCCTACCCCCTTCCAGCGGCACAGGGGGACGGGGAACTGGGGTTGTGGTCAGTTCATCATACGTTGCTCTGCCGCTCCTTCCTCCTCAGGGGCAGGACTCCTCACTCGTCCCCTGCTCCCCCGTGGACCTCCCTGGGCTGCAGGGGGACAGCCTGCCTCACCAGGGTCTTCACCACGGGCTGCAGGGGAATCTCTGCTCCGGCACCTGGAGCATCTCCTCCCCCTCCTTCTGCACTGACCTGGGGGTCTGCAGGGCCGGTTCTCTCACATGTTCTCACTCCTCTCTCCGGCTGCCGTTTCGGTGTGCCCCGCAACTTTTTTCCTTCTTAAATATATTACCACAGAGGCGCTACCACTATCACTGATGGGCTCGGCCTTGTCCAGCAGCGGGTCCATCTTAGAGCCGGCTGGCATTGGCTCTGTTGGACACAGGGGAAGCTTCCAGCAGCTTCTTACAAAAGCCACCCCTGTAACCTCCCCGCTACCAAAACCCTGTCACACAAACCCAATACAGATTTTTTTACATATATTGCCCTTTCTAAGTCAGATCGATTAAAATAATAAGGTGTGCACAAAAAATTGAAAAAGCCTCACAATGCAAGTTCATCTATTTTTTGCAAGCTCCACAGAGTAACCACATTTCACAAAGACAGGCTTCCAGGCTGCATTCTTGAACTGCATTATTAGTTTGAGAACATATGACTTGAGAAAAATTGAACACAGTTGGTTTTTCCAATGATGAAAGGAACTAAACGTTGTCCATTACGACAACTAAATATTAACAGCAGAATGATTTTCTGCCTGCCACAGTCCCTGGCCATAGAGGTATATTCATTCTTTTGGGCTCAGCTCGGGAGTTCCTTAAAAATATGACCTGGAGAAGCAAATTTATTGTGGCATGGATCAACCACGCTGCCGGAGGTGTGAAAAGTGCACGGGTTAATACCGATGACATGACCTGCAATCTTCTTGAGGCAGCTCTGTTGCATAAAGCCGGTGAGACCTACAGTCACAGAGGGGAGGCAGCGAGCCACCTCTTCCCTTTTGTCAGCAGAAACTGGTGTTCCATCAACACCGCTGGAGAGCACTTTTGGCAAGAGCTGTGGTAAGCACACGGCAGCTTTAAGGAACCATGGGTGATATTTTAAAGGAAACCCAGAGCAATTAATCTACTACTCTATTTGCTTGCTATCTACATATTTTATGTAGACATACTATCATGCTATGTGGGAACTTGTAAGTTCTCAAATTATATGAGTTGTTGCACACCGATCTTGAGAACTACAGCAGAAAGTTAAGAAATCAGCTAGAGCTTCTGCCATTTTATGAAACATATCTAAGGAAAATATGAATGTCCTAAATTATGTGCTTCTGAATGTCACCACTGGAGACAGAAGAAGAAAAGCAGCTCTCAGTACAGAGCTCCTCCAGATACCCCAGGGCAATGCTTTATTGGAAAAACCTTTACTCAATTCTGCCACTAAGCCACTTTTTTTTCTAATTGAGAAGATGACTGGGAGAATATTATTTTTTTTAAAGATCACAAATGTTAAGGAAGCACAATCTTGCTAGTTCATAATTACAACCGACCATCAGAATGCCAACAACTATCAGTCAAGCGTTTCTCATCACTAAGAAACGGGTAATTACAGCAGGACATGATTGAAGGAAATCAGCCAATATTTCCAACAACAACAAAAAAATCTATGTCACCATTTATCACATAGATATAGGAAAGTGAACATCAAATTCTGGCTAAAAGCTCCATGAAAACATGTCGGGAGCTAAATGCAATATAATTAAGAGATGATTACAGAAGACCTTTACCTACAGCACGGCGTGCAAAGCGCCATACCTCCCCATGCCACAGGCGGATCATCCTTCTGCCAGGAGCTCCTCGTTCGGCTGCTAGGAGGGTATTCTCACAGAGGACATTTCCAAGGGGATCTGCTAGTGAGGCGGGAGCTGCCAGCCTCCCTTCTGCAGCCAAGAGCTATGCAAGCATGCGACCATGTGCAGGGAGCTGGCTCTGGACCTCGGGGCAGCAAGTGTCACCCACGGAGCTGCCCCTGCCTTTACTCCGTTCCTCCTGGGTGAGCTTCAAAGAAGATAATAAAGTAAACTTGCTCTTCCATCACTGATAATTAATGATGGAGTTGCTGCCATCTGATGCCTTAGTAAAGAGACAGGAAATCGGAGAGATGAGCTACTCCGACCGCAAGACGGTGTTAAAAGCTGAATTATGTTTGGCTGACAGAACAAAAAAAAGTAAAATAAATTCTGAGACAGAGGTGATCTGAGGGTAGATAAGTAAGAGAGTCTTGTGTCACAGGATGGGGAAAATGTCCAGGAGTTTTCATCGTTTTTGCAAGGCCACATAAATAGCAGAATACTTAACAAAAGAAATCCTGTTATACTTAACTATGTTTCCATTAATGACTGATACGGTTTATGCAAGACAATGGTGACTTAATTACATGTCACCTCTTAGTATGAGCTTCACAAAATTAAACTATGATCAGCATTTTCTCCACTACTCACCCAGTCCCAGTTCCTAGCAGAAACCTCTTCACAAGCTCTGTCTAAAGGAAGGAAGTGGGAACAGCCAGTGTCTGGGCTATGAAGTGGTTGAAAAATCATCCGGGGGAGAGGAGGGTTACTTTGGGATACAGCATCTACTTGACCAACATGGCAGAGGAAGAAAGGTGGGGGAAAAAAACAAATGCAGGAGGTCTCTGCATCCTCCCCCTCCCCACCCCGGGCAGAGCCACAACATGACAGAGTCACCTTCAGACTAAATTTATGGGATCAAATTTCTTCAGACTTAGAATATCTTACAGATTCCTCAAGTACACTAAAGGTGTATCTGCTTTTAGCGTATCGGCGCATGAATGTGACTGCATTTATGGTCCATTTCAGCATGCATCCCAGTACTGCGTGTGGTAACAAAATCAGATCAGCTCTGATTTCTCCCTATGACACTCTGCTTTGATGAGATGAGCATTCACACCGGAAGGTCCCCTATTTCATGCTATCCAATGTTTCAGGTGGCCTTTCCAGTTGTGAGGATGATGAAAATAAGAAATTCTGTGGGCAGAGCACGAGGCAAGCACGTGGCCCGCCGGGCCCGCCCGTGTCTCCAGTCTCTCCCGTGAAGGTCGGCCGCACAGCAAGGCAGACCCCAGCTCTGCCCAGTCCCCGGCCCTCCAGCCATGTCTGCAGCTGGCCTCTCAGGCTGGGAGCTTCAGCTTCCCTGGGGACAACAGAGACCACCCTTCCCAGCCTTTGCCCAGCTGCTCTACCACCTCCGACCCCTGGACCTTCCGCCTCCCCTTCCTTTGCTCCGGCTCTAAATCTCACTCCAAATCCATTGTATTTAAGGGAAGATATTTCAAAAAAGCATCACGATTGCAACTTATCTTCAGAGTCTACACCTTCAAACCCCATGGTCATCTGAGCATACGCTTACGTGGATGAACACACTGCATGACTTTTGCACTGTTGCCCTCTCTTTTCTTCTTCTCTCAACTGCTGCTTCCCATCACCTAAATTTAGATTGCAAGCCCTTCTGTCCAGATAGCATGTCTTGTCATGTCTGAGACACAAACTTATTTCTGTCCCACTTTCCATTTTCATGTACCTTTCTTCCTCTTTGCATACTCTTCATGTACATGTCACTGTCAACAGCTTGATTAACCCCATTTCTGGACACATTTTTTTGCAAGGGATAAGGACAAACAACACAGTGAAAGTTAAAGAGTATCTGCACTAAAAAAGTACTTTAAAAAGATTAACATTATTGGATTGTACTTGAAGGATTTTTTCAGACACTACCATATTACAGTTGCTTCCTTTGCAAAATAAACCATATTTTCACCCAACAGCCAGAACCTAGGCCTCCACCTGGAATCAAACTCAACTTGTTCCTCTCAGTCTTATGTAAAGAACAGCACTACCTGCACAGAATATCCCTCCAGTTGCACTGGGACATGTACACAGCACTAGGGGTATTTAACAGGATTACTATGGTGTTCCTGGAGTTTAGAAAGAACAGAGTCACACATATACAGCTGAGGACTCAAGACTACTTGCAGATAAATAGAAAAAAATCAGAATTCCTACATAGCTATTCTATAAAGAGTAAAACTTCTTAATAAACAAAAGACATGGATTTTAGAAATTACATACACATGTATGAATTTTTAGCTCCCCTATTTTCACTTTTTAGGTATACACAAATATCTGCAGATTCCTAACTCTGACAGTCACAATCTCACAGAAATTTTCCTTATTTTAATAATAAAATGGGAACACAGAATTTCTAGTAACTTCTAATATCTGTAAGTAAATATAGTGAGTACAGTAAGTGCCTGTTTAAGCAAAAAACTCTGGATGCCCTAACTCAGAAGCCTACACTTGGACCACCGATTATTTAATAACATGCCTTTGACATGCACTGTTGATTCTCGCTAAGAATACTTTCTTTAAAATAAAAAAGGATTAACAAAAAGTTAAATCTTTAGTGCTTGACATGTGAAGACCACCAAGGAAACTAATTATTTGACTCAAAGAGAACAGTGCTTAAATTTAAGGATGAAGCAAGCACAGGATTCTTCGGGAGCTTTATTTTGTTTGCATTGAAATGCAGCATGTCCAAATGCATCTCTCCAACTTCTAAAATGTGTTTATTAAATACTTAACATACTTGTGCTCCTCAATACATATAAAGATGACCCAAACTTGACCGTTAGGTACTAATGAAAACTATTCATGACAGTCTTCCCAAACACAGCTTTCTCCCCAAGTCATGTGTTTGGGGCACCACTTGTGTACTCCTACTGCGAAACTCTACCTCAGCAGCCTGAACTAGTGCTCCAGCTCCATCTGAGGTAAAAGCAGCCACATTGGTCTAACTTACAGCCTGGTCTTTATTTGTCTGTATTCCACTGCGTTCAAGTATGTTGTCTTTAAAAATACACCTTTTTTTTTTGCTCAGTTTTTCCTTGTTTTTTCAAATAAAACAATTTCCAAATGGATTGTTAATCTAAAAGCTATTCATGCCTACCCAACTTTAATTTTCCTGTAAATTCTTTGCTGTTGACAAACTAAATGTATTTTTTAAAGAAATTTCACTATTTCAACATTTGATGCCTAAATTTTACACACTGCACTTTATATAAAAAGAAAGAATATCAGATGTCTCTCCTTGAACCTTTCAGTTAAATCCCAAAGCGACACACCCAGGGAGTTACTTTCTCGAAGCATGAAACACGATTTGGGTAATTATAGGCATGTCCAAGTGTCCAGAGGTATCTATTTCTGACTGTTAACATTCCAGAGAGCTTTTGCTCTATTATAAACTTGAGCTCTGCCTCATAGTTACCAAGTTACCATAGTAAGCAAGAACTATTTGATATCATAAACTGCCATAGCATTTTCATTTTGCTAAAACTGACCAAAATGGCTCCAGTAATCCCTGATCTGCAGTTCATTACGATTCAACCAAAGTTTTCATGTTATCCTAACTTAGGTTTGGAGTAGGCTATTAACAAGAAATGTAGATACCTGCCCTTGGACTATCTCCATGGTTCAAATACCTAAACAGCGAACAGCTGCAACCCTTTCACCCATACATTAACGGAATAATCTGTATTTAAAAACACACACCCTATTCCTAACAGGAGGAGTACAAGCTGATGGCAGAAGTAATGGAAAGAATAACGGAAAGAATAATGGAAAGAAAGTGGAGAAGGGGAGTCAAAGTGACCAGAAGAAATAAAATATAAGCAGATAAAGGTAATCATGGGCAATACGTTTTACATAGACTGAAAGAAAACACTCACATCACTTGTTTTTTCCTGAACTCTCCTTGGCCAAAATTTCTTGCTCAGTACTTGTAATTCACATACACTGCGCAAAATATTTATATGATCATCATTCTAGCATATAGCATTAAATGCATCCACGTGGGTGTTGGTCTCAAAGCTCTTCCCGCCCCGTGTTGAGCAATCACACCTACTTTTAGATACAGTCCTGCCCATTCATTTTGGCAAAGGAGATCAGCGATGAGCCTCAGCCCTGGAACAGCCGCTAAAGGGAAGGAGCGATGGCAGCAGGAGCCCTGGCCCTGTAATCAACAGGATGGACACATAAACTCAAAGAGGTCATGTTAGTGATGAATCAGATCTACTGATTAATAACTGCCAGAACAATCTGCATTTGCTAGATGACATGTAAATTAGTATTCACTCAAGAAGAGGGAGATCAAACTGGGGTGACCGTGTCCACATAACTGAGCTCCAGAGCTGGGGCCTCTGATGAAGATCCTGGACCTGACTCTCAACCAGACAGCATGGTGATCATGGTGCACATGCCATATTTGGAGCACCCACCATCAAGCATGTAACATGACTACTAAAGGAATTATTTCTGTAGAGTTCTTTCTCATGAACTTGAACTAGGACTTTTTCTTAGCAGGTTTTGGCAGTGGGAGGAGAAGGGTAGAGGCTTAAGAGTCCCTTATTTAAGACACAGATCTTTTCTTTAAGTCACATGGCCAAACTGGTGAGATGATAGAGACTAGAAAAGTTTACATGGAGGATGGGTGGAAAATTGACTGTATCCTTGACGCAAAGGATGGTGACCAGTGGTACAAAGTCCAAGTAGTGGCCAGTTTCTGCTGGTGTCTCTGAGGGACTGACACTGGGGCCAATACTCTTCAATGTCTTCATGAATAACCTGAACAGTGGGACACAGTACACCCTCAGCAAGTCAGTGGATGGTACCAAGTTGGCGGTCAGTATGCTGGAGGGCAGGGCTGTTACTCAGAGGGACCTCAAGAGGCTGGAGGAAAGGTCTGACAGGAGCCTCCTGAAGTTCAGTAATGACAAGTGTGAAGTTCTGCATCCTGTATGGAATAACCCTATGCAAATATACTGAATGGGGACTGACTGGCAAGGAAGCAGCTTTGCTGAAAAAGACCTGAGGGTTCTGGTGAACCAAAGAGGGAAACATGAGTCAGCTCTATGCCCTTGTGGCAAAGAACGATGACTGTACATGGGCTGTAATAGCAAGCATAGCCAGCAGGCTTATAGACATTATCATTTCCCTCTATCTGGCATTTCTGACAACATTTCTAGAGTATTGTTCCCAGTTTCAAACAAGACCGTAAGAGGAGTGCCACAGAAGGCTAGACTAAGTATGATGTTTTAATCTGATCAGCTTCACTGCACCAGTTGATGATATTCCAGCCTACAGACCTGCATCAGGAAAGAAGGCGGCTCTATGGAACATTCAGAAAATAGTAAGTTTGGTACTGATTGCTCAAGATAGTATTAAGGAAAATCTTTTACAGAACTTAGGAATTTTTGTTTTGATTTCTGCAACACTTCTATTTACTTCTTCAGTCTCTTTGTATCAAAAAGTACTCTATTCAAATGTTTGCGCAAAGCAAAAGTTGAGCTGATAGTTATGTTTTCTCCGATCATGGAGACCATAAGGTGTTGCAGAACATTCAAGTGATCAAGAAAAGAGAAATAATATGTTATTTATGTAATCGACCATATAGCCAGTGTCTCTGAATCATAAAGATTAACCATCCTACGGAACAGGTGTAATGAACAATTCCTGAGTTGCTCCCAGGATTTAAACTGTGCACAAAAACTTGTGAAAAACAATTACAAGTAGCAGGCAGGAAGGTAAACCAATGAAAATATTTTGTTCCTATACTGTTTCTGAACACTAAAATGGCCTGAATTCTATTAATTAGATGTTCACTGTAATTGCTTTATGCAAATTGATTCATAACACTGTTGCCAATTCTTTAAGCCACAAACAGGTCATTCACTTAACAGCACAGCTCTATCTATCTTGGCTGCCCCACCAGGATCAGAAGCACATGGAGTATAGCGAAAGCTGAATGAGGATTTACACAACTTTTATTGAGAAACTTAATTTTTAAAATTTCCCTAACTTCAGTAGTAAGAAAACAATCACTTTATTTTACGTGCTGCAATACTGCTACTGTCAGCATTAAAAAATAATCTCTGCTTCCACCTCCAAATGAGATTGACATATAACATGCTCAGGTTCCTCCTCCCTTGCTTCTTAACTTCTAGCATATGCCAAAGTCCTATTTTCAAACTTTTCTCCACACTTTGAGGATTACCGATTTACTTAAAAGGAGAGAGAAAGAGAGAGGTAGATTCTGACATAACTGCTGGAGCACAGGGAAATAAACCAAAAAGGAAAAGGCACAGTGTCAAACCCACACCTACTGAAGTCACTGGTCATTTGCCGCAAGCATTGCACTCCAAGCAAGATCAGGAAGGTTGCCAATGTGACAGTTAAATACAGAAGCAACTTTCATCAAGGAAGATCCTCCATTACCTATCTAGTGCTCACATATATACTCAATCCTTCTGTTACCCACTGATGTACAGTAACTATTCAATGGCAGTGAGCATCAGTACATAATACTCAAGATGAGGAAATAATTAATTTGCTGTGGCTCACTGAGAATTTTGCCAAAACATCAGTCAATAGTCTGTTACAGTCACTGCTGTGTAAAAAAAAAAAAAAGGTCTTCAGTAATGACAAGAGCGAACCCGTCTTCCATAAAACCCACAAATAACATATCTAAAAATCACTTTTTCTGCCCTAGTTTAAAAATGTGATTAAAACTGTATTTCTGTGTAAGAGTTAATTCGTGTACGTTAGTACAGGATTTGTTGCATTGAATTCATGAGTTCAGCAACACTTGAGTACCTTGTGTGGCGTGGCAGAAACCAGAACGCAGGCAGAACAAGAAAACCCGCATTTCTCATAGGGCAGAGCATGTTCTCAAGCAGTTAATTCATATATTGGTGGTCTAAACCCTAGCTTACCTTCCACAGCATGCGTCCAAACTTTAAATGTAATAAATAAAACGCAAGTCAATGAAGGCCATTCCTAGTGCATCCTGAAATGGACACCAAAGCTTTCCTTGAGAACGGACAGGATTAAGCCGCCTTCTCACAACTGATCCAGAAAAGGCTGGTACAAAATTATCAATGCTAGTTCAAAACTCTTTTCTTGCATGAACATCCTGTACAACCTTAAGAAATCACATCACCTCTCCTTTGGATTTTGATCTCTGGCTGCGAGTAATAGCAATTTTCCTTTACCTATTACCTGAGCTCCATTACAACAGTAATTACATTATCATTTGCAAGATGCTCACATGCTACGGAGACGTGGGCCAGAAAAGCAGTACATCTAGGGAGAGAGCTGAAAGGTTTACCAAGGAAGACGCCCCCTCTTCTGCCAAGAAATAAACAGTGGTTGTCACAGATAAATTAAGGAGTCATTCTGATTTCTGTTCATGTGCCACTGTTTTAACAGTAACAAAGAGATGCTGTGTGAGGCAAATGAGTTTGATATTTATTTGCTCCTATTTAGGAAAAAGAGCCGCACAAATTGGTGATTGATATTGGGAAAATGCATTGAAACAATTCCTGGTAGACATCAGGAGACTCTGCCCATCTGGCCCTGGCTCCTCCAGTGCATTCGACGCTGCCAGGAATCCAAATCCGTAATTACAGCTACCCGGTGCATGAACACCCATGCTCCTTTGCCTTCTATTTTCTGTATTCACAAACTAAAGCTTGTCCTGTAGCTGGCCACTTCCTCCAGAGCCCACAAAGCCCGAGCCACGCACTGAGTACACAACGGAGCACCCAGAGCCTTGGGGGACCAGCGCCGAATTGCCCCACTTTGGCTCCCGCCTCCTTGCCCAGTGCCCGGCCGGTCCTTGCATCTGTCCCACAGCCTCCTCCACGCTCTGCAAAAGCTACGGGGACACCACAGAGCTGCCTCATCACAGAGACTGTGTTCCTGAAAATCCAGCGCTGTGCGAGAAGACGGCCTGTTATTTCAAGTGATCCAGCAACAAACCATTTGTTATTATGGGGCAGCCCGATGCCAGCAGTGTACTGCACAGTGACCTTGTGCCAAACAAGAATATAGCAAGGAACATGAAAGCATTTTGACCAGACATCTGAGACACAGCAATGATGGACCACAGCTCTTCCACTCAGATTAACTGCCAGCAGCATTAATGAAATGTAAGTATATAACTTACGGCACAAAACGCTGCAAGTATTGAACTGACAATGGGAGACATTTACTCAGTCATAAAGGGCTAGAAATAAAACTGGCTTTTGCAACATCCAGTACCTAGCACAGAAGCGTGGCTCCTTGATGATACTTCAACCTGAAGAGCAATAATTTGAGTTACCCATCAGGTGACTACAGACAGTGCAACAGCCTGCCCTCCTCTTCTGCAACTCCCAGCTAGGCAGCTGGCCCCTTTGCTTTTCTGGTAAAAGATTCCAAAAACATTGGGAGGAATACCCTTCCCAAATACAAAGCTCATGACTCAGACCTAATCTCACCTGGAAATCTGCTCTGAGGACAGTCAGTAGAGTATCTGCTAAATGCCATAATTACAGAAGGCAAATTTTTTATTTCCCTGGGTTTATCAGTGCAAATAGCCATTTTGTTAAGATGCATTCTTCATTGGAACCTATGCAGCTACAGCAAGGGTCACAGAAGCACTCTGAAATCTAGACATTATCTTGGTCATCAGTGATCAATAAGTGTATCTGGGACTCCTCAACCCCACCTCCCCCTTTCCTGAAAACAGGTATAGGCGATGGAGGAGCCAGGGAACACATGCACTACATGCTATTGCTAATAGCTCTGAGAAATGCTCTTGCCTGGGAAGAACAGCAATGGATGTCTGCAGTATCTCAGGCACACATAAGTGCTTTCTGTTGGTCAGTTTCTATAGGAAAAATATGTTTTACAGGGGAAGTTATTTCAAAAGAATGCAGCGACTTGTAGATTACAAAAAAGAAAATCACAGCAAAAGTGAATTTCCTACCCTTGTCAGTAGACAAACCTGGCTGTTGCATTTCATTGCAACACTGTCTGCAGAGTTTCTGGTATTATATTCTGAAGTTCTACCAGTAGTCTTTGCATTGCTGCAGACATCTCAGCTGGTATCAAGGCCCTACTCTGCAGGACGTATAAATGTAAAGAGACATCAAGTTGGGTTAGGGAAAAATAAATGTAGAAGTTATGAGTAGGAGAACAAAAATATTGGTGACAGGACAGAAACTACAAGAACTACTGTAGAATTGCCTTGGTTCATCAATATTTTCATCTTTACATACTTCGTTGGCATATAACTTTATGTGATGTGTGTTACAATGTGGTACTTTGTAATTCTAAGGTTAGAGAATTCCTGGCTTCAGCATCCCATTGCATAAAATAACAGTGCCCTAAAATAAAAAGCCATTCCTGATGTTCGTAAGTGTGGCCATAAGTGTATATTTATTTCCTTCGCTTCAAGCTTTGCAGAACAATTGCTGCAATTTTCTCAGTGAAGAAGTAGAAAACAAAGAATTAGTATCAAACGTGGGGAGATCAATTTTCACAGACCCCATTGCTTGATAATTTAAATGCTAAGTACTGCAGCCAATTAGTCTAGACTGAAGTATCTGTCGGGGGCAAAATTTAGGTTATCAAATACTGCATAATATACATCTGAACAATATGGAGTAGACTTCCTACAAAGATGGATTTTGAATCTGCCCATTATATGAAACAGGTGCAAAGAGTGTGTGGGAGAGGTGAATTCATCCCTCCTTTAACTGGCAGTATAAAATAAAATTAGGATATAAAATTTGGGGGTGTCTCACGGGGCAGTTTTTAATTATATACTTAGCAGCATCTTTGCATATAATCATTACCTCAGACTCCTCGTTTGCATGTATATATTCTTTTGTGCCTTGATCAAAGAACAAAGGTTAAATCCTTCTGAAACTCTATTCAAGCAGTGAAAATTGAAAACAGCTCTTTTGAGGCTTTGGGCTTTTTTGTGGTTTTCAACTGTCTGTATAATCTGCTTAGAATTCTGGTTTCTTATTAAATCATTTATTCGTAGTGTGACATGGACAATTGCAGAACACAGGTGAACTAGCAGAATTTTAAGGAGGACCCTTTCAATGGTACCTCCCATGAAAGAGGGAGAAACAAAATGAGGTCTCCGGCTGTGACACTGGCTGGCTGCTGGAGGACTTCCACCAGATCTTCACTCCTCCCATTCTACTCCTGTACCCAGTTTTGGTTTGCAGGGAAGGGTTTGGTATGGATAAACCAGAGTCGTTGTCCAGTCCTCTGTTGGCATGCTCGTGGCACACAAATGGAGTCCCCTCTCTGTACTGACAGCAAACAGTGGGCAAACATCCAGCCTTGGCGCCTGGGGCAGACAAAAACCGACGGAGGGGCACAGCCGTCCTCGTGTCGGTGAGGAATGATGATATTGTGTCTGCTAGGGCGATGGGGACGCTTTTAATCACTGCCTTCCTGCTCTAGAAAATGTCTGGTTTGTGCGTTTCTTTTCTTCTTCTGTTGTTATTAGCTGACGTTTATGTACATCAAGCTGCGTATTACGGCCATTCAGTATTCCTGGCTACCTCTGTGGAAGTCCTCCGTGCTCGCTTAGCACTCCTGTTTTGCGTTTGGGCTTAGGGTTAATGGTGAAAATAATCCACGTACTGCAAACTTCCTCCTTTTTTCTAAATAGAAGCTACCAGGACCTGGCCAAGAGTTTCAAACTCTAGAATAAGACATGGTGAGATGAACTACTGAGTAAATGAAGCCCTACAAGGTACACAGTTTGGAAACAGCTCAGCAATTCCTCATAATAACAAAACCTGGACAGACGTTATTTCTGTAACACATCCAGTTGATCCTTGTGACACACTACCGAAGACAAGAGAATATTGAGAGATAGGCTGCCGGCACACAAATACCACATTCACACAGTTCATAGCACCAGGAAGTATTTCAGGGTTCATCTAGACACCAGATACCTAAACTCACTTGTCACCCCAACCTCCCAAACTGACTGAAATGCCAACTGCTGGAGAAAACCTCTTCCTTCTTCCAAACACAGGCTCCTGAAGGTTCCTGAAGGGATAGCCACCAAAGGCTGGGCAAGATTTTGTTCCTGGGCTAGTAACCACTTGTCAGTAAAGAAAAATTGTTACCAGTTTAAACTGTGTTATTATTTTCTGTTGCTGAAAAGATACCAGGTCAGCTCTTCCCTCCAACCTCCTGATGGTCTGAAATCATGGAATGAAAATACTCCCTTTCTGTCCCAGACATACAATATTCAATATCAGTTATGAACACCTAAACAGACCCTAGTTGTCTTCAAAGAAATAAAATGAGGCTTAATTACTGCACGCTCACTCTTAAACCTGTTAAAAATTACCGTAAGCAAGCTGTAGGGGTTGCCCTTACTTTGTGACAGCAGAAGCCCAGGTTGGAACTTCTGGAGGTTGGTACTGTGTAGTTCATAAACATACGCAGAAAGGATCAAAGGGAATTTTTTCAAGTTTAATATTTTACAACTCCTTGCCAAAGCTACTGTAAAGCTCTGTGTTCCTTAATAGCGGCTATTAGCAGCATGCAAATTAGGCCAAATTCTTTACTGTACTGTAGATGTTTTAAAAATCTTTAAACTTTCGTTTACCTCCCTTTATTACTGCTTGATATCACTAGCATTCAAAGTAACACCTGATAATGACAGAGAAATTACAACTCTAATAAAATCTTCTTTCCGGAAGGTTTTGCCAATGGTCCATTTTAGAAACTGCTCCTTCTCCTTCCCTCAGCTTGCAATTTTCATGCCCTGCTAGCTATAAAACAAAGATATGCTTAATTCCCAAAGGTTTTCAGTCTTTCCACTCACCAGAATTGAAAACCTCAAAAGAAAGAAGTTTTATCCTGAAAGGATACTCTTCACCCTGCCAAAAATTTGCATTACCAAAAGCACTTCTATATAAGCCAGTTACGTAGTTTTCTGAAGCACAGATTCACTTACAGTGATCAATGATATATGGTAGAGATGGGAAAAAAACTGAGTTTGAGCCAGAGCAGGAGTTAAAATAATGAAGATTTAACATTAAGAGTATTTGACCATTTGGATGATTTTTATATATGATTTAAGAAACTGTCTTTTTCAAATGGACGAATTTACTAACCATAGCTTATGTTTATATAGTTTTATAGAAATATTCCACAAGAAAGGTTTGTTCTGCTACAAACACACAGCATTTTTATGATCACGAGTTTAGATTAAAGGAGATCTAGAGTCACGCAAACAGTTTTTCAGCTGGAGAAGACACAGAAACAACCCGATGGCACAGAATATTTGGAACAGACCCTGGCAGAAGCAAGGCCACCAGCATGTTCTTGGCGTGAATAAAGACAACCACACTTTGGGCTACATCAGGAGGAGCACAGCCAGCAGATCACGGGATGATCCCCACTGACTCACCCCACTTGGGCCACGCTGTGACCATTTTCATGCCTCTCCCAGTTCAAGAGGCATGAGGAAGAAGGGAAGATGGTCCAGAAGATAATCGGGTCTAAGGCACATGGTTGGCAAACAGAGGGAGCTGGGCTTGTTTAGCGAGCAGAAGATGAAGCTGGGGTAGTGGTCTGCAACCATTCCAAAGGACCTTATCATGCATATGCATCTGGACAGATGCACTGAAATTATATTAGCCCTTCATAACTTAGAGGAGCAAAATGAAATTCTAAACACGTCAGTAGGCTACAAGGGCTATGACAAGGAATCCTTGCTTCATTGTATTAAGGCTAATTCTATCCTAAGCACAGGAACAGTGTGCCAGCAGGGTATTCTCCAGGACTGGAAAGCTGCAGCAACTATTTCTGTTGCACCACAGCCCATTACAAAGAGGGTGGCACAGTTCAGCCGTTCTCAACAGACCCATGGCTTAGGTTTGCCATGAGACATATCTGAAATTTCAGTTACCAAAGGGCTATTGGGATTTTCACCAATTGTTAATTGTTTCCCATTATGCACACATAAAAAGCTGCACAATGGGTGAATTGACTGGAAAATACTATAATAGAAGAAAAAAAATGGTTTTTTACTAGTAATAGGCTCTAGAGAGCATTTCACTGGACATATGTTTTATCCTTTTATGCTGAAAGTGTTCTGGATAGATTCATTCAGTTCAGGTTTAGTCTACATCAGATTTGCTGGGGATAAAGTGAGGATGATTCAGGAGTGACACTGTTCAGCTTCAGCTTTTTCCACTGTCTTCCTTTAGAACAGTTGGAGAGTAGGAATGAACAGCAGAGAAGGAAGCCCAGCAGGATGTAAAACACCAGGTGAGGCTCTCCATCTACGATGCTCAACATTAATAGCTTCTTGGAAAGAAAGAAGAATTTGAACATCCTATTTCTGTCATGCTCTGCCAAGGTACTATTTTGGATGGGGATGTTGGAGCATTTCTTTTTACTCCACCATCTCTATCCTTCTTTCAAGAAATGTTTCCACCATATGGTAGAAGTAGTCACTTACAAAATCACAGAAAAAGTCATCTGGATATTCAGTCAACTGCTGTTTCCAGAAATGATCAGTCATACAGGAAAAAGGCAGTAGAAGTAGGGCTTCATCTGCAAGTCCAAAGGCATTCTGTCATCCTGGCCTCTTCAAAAGAGTGGCTGAAACTGGGTCAAAATCTTCAATTACAAAATGGCAATTCACAGAATATATGGACTATGAGGTTAAAGAACACCCAGTTGCTGTATTTGCCCCTTCCCATCTAAATACCAAAGGTCTGATTTTTACAATTATTGTGTCCACACACAGACACAATCCTCCACCTGAAGGAGGGCTGCAGATGCTCAGTGACATCTGAAAAACAAACTGCTTATCCAAGGAACAGCATTAAAAAAAAAGCAAGAAAAAAATTATCAAAAGGGCAGCATGCCATGCTGCTCTACACTACTGGAGTGCTACTGTCACTGTAAATCCTTTTCCCCTCTTTTTTCCCCTTAACACCTATTAGTACATCTTTCCCTTGATGACTGCAAAGGCAGGCATGCATGCATCTCCTGCCTTCCAACACCATTTCAATGGTTCAGGTTTCCTATGCAGCACCTGTCTGAAGTTCACTGCATTGTTCCTGCTTCCTTCAGTGCTTGCTTCCTATGTTCAGAGGAGAACCTCAGCTACAGTGCACTGTAGCACACAAATTTTATACAGCTAACAAATTTTTTTTACATGGAATAACTAAGCACAGACTCATCCAAAAAAATGGAGATAATAAAGCCAAAGGAGTCGACATTCTAGGAAAGCAGAAGTTTACAAAATACACTCTCATTTAAGTACAATTTAAACCCCTTCATAAAGCATACAAACAAACAAAAAGTTTGAAATTATACAATGTAGTATAATTCAAGACTAATGTTGCAGACACTAAAAGATCAGCAATGAATTGGATGCCTCATGTGGCTGTTTCACTATCCTGTGCATAGAAAATGACTTAGAAAAATATGCTCAAAATTTGCACTTTTTCCTCCCCACAATGGCAAAATTTTATTCAGATGAGCTTTTATCATTTCAGAAAAAAGCAAGTGCCAAAAAATGCATAGTAAGAGAAAACTAATTAGAGCTTGTACCTATGTAGAAAACAGAATTAGATCTCTTAAATAATTAAAGGTTATTTCCAAAAGGCAGCTTTTCTTATCATTATCCAAAAACCAGATTACATTGCAGCTGAGATTAATATTTTTAGTATCTGAATGCAAACGAATGTCTATTAAAACTGTGTGATGGCCTAAGGCTTTATAAATAACCATGTCCCCTCTTTGCCAGTTGCAGCGATGACTACGGCTTCAGCATGCTAAGTTATTCCATCACAAGTCACGCGCTCGCGGGAGCACTGCAAAGTGAAGATCAAGGTTAAATAGTTAGCAGGGATTTCTAAGCAGGAAGATGGCCGTGTGACCTTGCAGCTCTGACAGGCTCTAATTGAGGAAAATGTAAGTATATAAGTAATCAGATGTTACTGATGTTCTTCACGGGAAATTTTTTTTAATTAGATACAAAGCATTTCACGTGTAAGAGGCCAACTAGAAAAGTCATAACCAGGTGTGCTGTTTCTAAAAGCCCCCACATTAAATGTTAGAGAATAGACACTTTACCCGCAAACTCCTTGCTCATGCTCATCTGATATGGAAATCGTTCCTGCACCGAAACCCTCATGTAGGCAGCTTTTAAAAAGACTCAGTACAAGTATTGTCATTAGAAGGTGTGCAGCTGCTTTGCAGTATTTCCCTAAAAAATATCACCATTGTCACGAATGGTTTCCTGATGTGAGCTGATTAATATTCCAGCTAACAGTAGTGTCCCAAACTTCGCCTGGCATTTCCTCCCTCTAACAGTTACACTGAAAATGCATTTTCATAATCCAGGCACGAAGATGACTTCTGCCGAGTGGAGGAAGGGAGACCGGAGCCTGACGGGGTGCCGGTTCCCCTTGGCTCGATTCAGGGGCCAGAAAAGCAACTCAGCGAGGCTGTGCCTTACAGAGAGCTGAAGGAAAGAGGCCAGGACACTTCATACTGGGATTTTTCTCAGGTTTAACTCCGTATATTCATCCACAGCTTCCCATGAGTCAAGGTAAAGTCGAGACTGCCTGGCATGGCTGCAAACCTAGTAGCAGGCACAGGCTTGCATTCTGTCCGAGTCTTTTTCTCCAGGCAGATTCCATCTGTCCTTCCCACCTCCCATCTCCTACCTTATCCAAACAGTCCCAATATTTGCTTTGAGCAGTCTGCATACTCCCTCCTCCCAGAAAGGTACCTCTTTAGAGGTTTAAAAACTTGGCAAAAATTGGGGTATACTTTCACAGGAAAAGAAAAAAAAAAAAAACCAGTAAAAAACCCTGTTATGGGTTACTGATACATCAAAAAAGCATGGTTTTAATAGGCAAAAAGAAATTCTTCCTTGCTCTTTATTTCAGAACTAGCTTGAACAGTTTGGGAAGCAGTTTTCACACTGGAAGCCATTACCGATGGAAATTTTGGGGTAGCCAAAATTAAAGGAAGCTCTGTTACAGCTTCCAATGGTATTTCCATTAGTTTTATTACCCCTATCTCTACCTAACACAACGCCCTTAAAAATTATTAAAAACACTAAAATGCCTCTAATTTCCCTTCTGTGTCTAAGGAGGCACACAACATTAACCAAGAACAATTTCTTTAACCAAAACCAACTTTGGACATCTCATCATAATTTGACAACCACTTAGTTTACCTTCAAATCAACACCCTTTACATTTCTAACTACACATAACTCAACACAGCTGGGGATGACCTGTGTTTACGTTTTCTAAGCCTAATTCACTCTGTTTTCTGAACTGTTAGAAATGAGAGCTGCTAAGGACCTAAAAACCCAGTTATTATTTGTTTCTAAATGGTTATTAGACAAAGACAAGCCTCAGATCACTCCAATCTTAATAACTACTGCCAGAGTTGCTTCCATCCCTTAGCAGTTGTCAACAGATTGGTTTTACTTAACTGGCAGCCTCAGTCAGCTTCACTGAACAGCGTCTCCTTGGGAAAAAAACAGTTCACAATCCTTCACGTGAAGAAAATTAACACGATGGCTGCAGTAACATGCATTTCAAAAGTGAAATGTAATCTGCTCACAGAACTTCAAGATATATGTTTGGTCTTCTACTTTTTTAGTAATTCCTGTCATCTAGCCATGTATTCAAATTGGCAAGAACAATACAACCAACATCCTGAGACAGCAGAATTTTGCATGAAGTACATAAATAAAATTAAAATGTTGAAAAATAACTTGAATGATTTGTTTTTCTAAGTATAGCTCCAACTCTTTTTCAAAGCAGATCAAGAGTAATTTGACACAGCAGATCATAGTAAAACATGGAGGAAAACAGCTCTTCAAAGAGATAAAGAAATCAAACTATCCCAAACCTCTCCCTTATCTGCTGGGCTATTTATTTCATAACCAGAGCAGAGCAAAGGGTTAGGTAGTCAGAGCACCAAGCTACTACGCTTGTAATTTTGCTCATTTCTCTTGCTGTGACAGAAAGCTACTGGAAAACACAGTGATTTCTTTTTTTCCCTAATTAATTCCCAAATAGAAATTGAATTGAAATTAAAGGAGGAAAAAGATGAAATGAGCTATGGCAGAGGTATCCCTGCCTTTTACACATACTGCATCCTGGGATGACTTGCAAGCAGAAGTGTGCCCAGACTTTGCACAGCAGTATGAATGCTCTGCACTGAGCTGGAGACTGAAGCTCTAATTAGGTACCCGGGGGAGGGCAGGGAGCCTCTCCTTTTCCCTCTCCTTCTCTCTCGTGATGCCTGGCAGTCAGAGAGGAGACAGAGGTACCCATCGTGGCACAGCTCTCCACAGGTTTCTCTTGGTAGCCTGAGCAATTGCTATTTTCCCCTTATATTTACAATAGATTCCACCCACACCCCCCCACACCCCCGTTCTGTTATAAACAGTGTTTTTAACCTCATGAACAAAGCCTGAGGTGAAGAGAAGGGAAAGGTCTGGGGGAGGAGGATGCTTTTGGGGTAATGGGGTTTGATAGCTGTACCACCAAGTGTCTGCTACTAGTATACGCTATCGTTTATACTGAAGAGGAAATATAACCAAGCCAGTAACACAGCAATTAGTGGCTACGAGGAGCCGTGTCCCCAAGCAGATGGAGATGCCTGTCCTGCTCCATGCAGTGTCTGGGTCTGGGCTCAGAACCTTGCTCAGAAGCAAAAGAGCCTTAGCTCCCTCCTCATGCTTCACGTATGCCATTTCTTCACAGAAACACTGCCTGCAGATGAACATTGGTTGCCAAAAATGTGATAAATTCAGACAGACAGGCTCTCATAATTACTAGAGAAATCTGTATACAAAGGAGGAAAGTGAACTATGCTCCATAAAACAAACAAACAAACAAACAAACAACGTATATGAAAACAAGACAAAGGAAGCTGTTGTTGAAATGAGACTTGCCAGTTCCCAAAACATTTGATTTTCTCCTTTCCCTTAGGCTTTAGGAGTATAACTCAATAGCATTTTCTGCTAAAAACAAAATAATTCTGTCATTCTGGGAGACAGAAAAAGAAAAATAAAAAAAAAATCAGCCCCCCCGCCCCAAGCAGTACACATGAATCTAGAGAAAAAGTTAACTGCCTATCTGCAAATACCTGAACTCAGAACTACTAAAGGCATGGAGTTGTCCTACTGCACAGCATCTAGGCACCAGCAGTACAAATTAATAACCGAAAGTCTGTTACACCCCACTGCCCCAGAATCAATATACAGGACTTTTTGTTGCATAGAGCAGCAGGTCAGCCTGAAAGGCCACATTCCAACGCCAGCTATCGTGGAGGAGTTATCTTTAAATGAATGACATTGAAAGATACAACTGGAATATTTTTATCATGTTCCTTAACCCTCCCTCTTTTCAGGATTTCGCATTATGCAGCCGACAGTAGCTCCCTGCCCTGTCCCAGCATCCCACGGCAAACCACGGTCCCAAACATGAAGGCAGCAGCATCCCATTCCCATGCAGCTGGACAGACGCTCCCATCATCCTGACAACACTCATTATATTGTACGCTTATTGTTTGCCATTATGTCTCCACTGAAAGCTGATTTGAGAGAAATGACTTTTTCACCTCTTGGTTCCTTCCAGTGTAAATCATTAACAAGAACTTGTTTATTTTCTGGCCTCATCCAACTTTACCTTTCTTTTTAAAAAAAATTCCTTCTTTTTTTTAAATTACACCTTGAAGTAACTCTGAATCTAACAGCTGCCATTTAGCACCTCTGTGAACAGCAGAAAATGATTATATTGCCATTTCTCTCTAGTGAAGTTTTCTATTTTGTTTCAGGTTTGTAGTTAGGATTTTCAAGAGAATCCCACTCTACTCAATAGATATGCATACAGGTTTTACAGGAATTTTTGTTTTGAATAATGTACCTAACATACCACTTCAAAATGATGCCAGTATGCCAAAAATGCAGTACTACTGGAACTCTGAAACTATTTCATAATGCATTCGTGAAAGAAACTGGATCACAAAAAATGTTATTGCTATTACCTGTGAAAGTCATTACTGTGAGGCCTAACGACTGCATTAAAGTAGCATCACATGCTAACGGAAAACCTTTCAAATACATTGGCTGCTAATAACAAGTCAGCCTGTGCCAGCACGTACCACATATTAACCACAATGATTTCCTTTTCTTGACAGAAATCTCCCCACAGAAATTTGCTCTACACTAATGCCTAAAACTGATTTTTAACGGTACAGATGAGGCATAAACAAAATGAGTTTATCTTCTCA
Organism: Astur gentilis; assembly: GCF_929443795.1. Lineage (NCBI taxonomy): Eukaryota > Metazoa > Chordata > Aves > Accipitriformes > Accipitridae > Astur > Astur gentilis. Next base: position 36,289,923 of record NC_064883.1, on the reverse strand, counting down.
GAAAAAAAAAACCATTTCAAGGCCAATCCAATGGTTTCAAGATGCACTAGAAAAGAGCTAATTCTGCAAAGGCAATTCCTTTTATTCTTCTGAGTGTCAGAGGAATGCTTTGCTGAGTTTTCTAACTTGCATCCTTGTTTTTCAACTCACTTCAAAAATGGCTAATCAATCACAAAAATCACCCTGTTTGGAATCTGTGATCTTGCAATGCCCAACAGACAGGTGGGTTTGCATGCTCCTGATTAAAATATTTGCACATTAATTTGCAAGGTCAACAAAATTTGGAAATCTTCTGACTGACACATATTGCAGAAGAATAGAAATTCTCTTTACACTGACTACATCATATATTGCTTAGGCTCTGTAAATTGCCCCCAAAATGGCAAATTTAATGAATTGGCAAGAATTATTTTTAACCTTCTCACTTGTAGACTGAACAAAACGAGTGCAGTTTTCTCGGAGCATAAATTGGTTAATAGCACTAAATATGATGTTTTGGTACCTTCACACAAGAGCATCAATGGTTGATTTCACTTTTTAATATTGGAAGGGTATGTTTATTAAGTTGCTTTGTTAAAATATTTTGGCACCTATCTGGCAGAAATTTGAGACAAAATGCGTAACATTGATGTAACGACATTTTCTGTGAAACATAAAATAATCTGGCACACTCTTCATCATACAAAAAAAAAAATCAACTGCAATATCTGTATTAGATATATAATGCTTTCTGAATTAAACATAAGTGTTTGAAATCTTTTTCCTTTTCCAGTAAAAAAACCCAAACAACCCTAAACCAAGAAATACGACTTATATTGCCAGCTTTATACTGTTGTTTGGATGTACTACCAATTTCTCTTCCTAAACCCACATTCAGGTATTCTAAAATTTTAGGAAACACAGCAAAGTAGTAGTATAAGAAATCCACAACTGCAGAATGCAAAGAAAGTATCCTCCAAGGCAGGAAACTGAACTTCCAGGGCTCATCTGGTTCTGACGGTTTTCAGCTCCGCAGAGCTTTCCATTTTTCTGTTCTTTGATTTAGCCTTAGGAAGCTGGTGTGGGAGGTATTATCTATTTGATGGAGATTTTTTCCTCCAGATTGTAGGGAAAAAAAGAAAAAATAAAATCTCATGTAAATAGCCTCAGAAGATGTGATTTACAAAAGAAGAAACCTGCCAGCCACAAATTAAACCACACTATATTTATTCTGAAACAGAATTAAAATGAATAGCATCATTAACTGCATCTGCTAAGAAGTTAGCCAGCTTCTGTATGGAATGAGTTCCTGCTAAGGAAGACTCCTCCTTGCCCGCATCTCATCCATGGAGTTTGTGTGACAGAAACACATGCCAACTGTGGTCTCTCATTTCAGAGAACTAAAGAATACAGAAGTCAAAGAGAGAAATGTACTAAAATGGGTTCACCACAAGAAAAGGATTATACAACCTTAGGTATAATTTATACACTCAATGAAGAGGAATAAAAAGAGGAATGAAGGCATTCAACAAATGACTCATATATATATATGTATGAAAAAAAGCTCACCACTTCAAAACCCAATATTAAACAATTTACTCCCATTATATTATATTGCTGGGACTGCCAAGCAAGTCCATAGAAATTAATAAAATTATGTAATTGTTTAGACTGGAATGAAACACAGCAATAGCTAAAATACTTTGCAGGTGGGATCCAAGACTATTAAGTCTGCCCTTGATTCTAAGTTTGCTCTTAGACACTCTGACCATGTGTCTAAAAGCAAACAGAACAGGCTTTTTATTTAACTTACTCTTAAAAGCTGATACCATAAAGCCCAAGTAAAGCAAAAGGAATACAAATCTACTCTCAAGTTGCCGGGCAGAGAGGGAGGGCTTGTCTCCATCTTTTTCAATTACTCAGGAATCACATAAACAGCCCTTAATGTTTCTTCATTTTCAGAGTTCTATAGAACAACTTCAGTGTTGAAGAAACACAGAGGCATCTTTGTCTAAACAACAACAAAACTGCAAAAGGCTGTGTCCTGTACCTACCCTATGTCTGTGGGATAATAAAGTAAAACCAAATAAAAATAAGAGCATCTTTGACAGAAAAGGAAGAATTATTTTAAAATTAACATTTGAAATTTCAGTTTAAAAAATATGGTCAGACAGAAGGACAAAGTCGATTTCTTCCCAGACTACAGAGAACCAAACAAACTACTGAACACCTGCTTCAGACAGCAGAACAGTAACTGTGTGTCCTGGCTGATGAATGAGCTATGCAAACTTTTCCCTGATGTTACTTAGCAATAGCTTATTCAAGTTCCTCTTTAAATAAAGAAAGCTTGTCAGTAGTCAAGGGGTTAAATCCTTCTTCTCATCTTCCTCCTCTCCTCAGCTTCCCACACAAGACCGAACCTATTTCATAAATGAGAGCTGTCCTCCTACGTAAGATTTATATTAATAAAATCACTCTTCAAGCATCACAGGCTCCATCTATCCCGGCACATTAAGCAGTGCCAGAGAACGTTCCCGGGAGAAGGAACCTGATCGTCTACACTCTCACGGCAGGAGATGGTCGGTCCCTGGCAGCGCCTGGCCCCAACCCAAGCAGCGCTCTCCCAAGCCAATCTCTGGCCCAGCTCCGGAGTGAGCTCTGCCCACCCATCAGTTGGGATGTGACCAACCCATTTTGGAGTGTAATAGATTCAACAGTGCTGGCCAGGGCTCCTCTGCGCCAACTGGTCCCACTGCCAGAACAGCCGCAGCGTTTTCGTGCACCGACAAATCCCAACAGCAGACCACCAGCACCACGCAGGGTGTGCCAGCCTTGGATCTCCAAGTGTTGTACATCTAGGTGTCTTTTAACAGTCTAATCTACAGCTGTTGGAGAGCAGAACCACCTCCAATGGTACGTGGTCCCCACAAGTTTGCTTCTCCCCTGGCTATGGACACAAATCACTGTCAGCGTTTCCAGCAGAGACGATGCACTGTAACATTGGCGAGTGATCTCCTGTGGTCCAGGGAAAAATATCTGTAATCAATTTGGTAGCATTAAAAACTCGATGAGTTTAACTCTGGGAAATGTGTTCTATTTCTGTTAGTATACAAATCTGAGTGATATAAAAGTAAACTGTTATTTAAAAGGGACTTTATGAATGCAGAACACGGGCTGTAAGTATGGCTGCCTTCTACAGCTGCACCAAACAGGAGGACCCTGGGTTTCAGCAAAGGCATTCAAAAATGCCTAGATTATAACCCTTTAAAATGATAAACCAAGCTCCCTTCTGTACTTTCCTGCACCCCAAAATACTTTGCTGTACATAGGAAAGGTCAGACATGCCTTTAAATGTGCTACTGGGTTTGATTCTATTGTTTCAATAAAATACAAATGTTAAAGAGAGCAAGACAAGCAATCTGAGGTCGTTACTCTCCTCACCAGGCAACGCTCCATGTTGTGGAGCTCCCAGGACTCAGATCTGTATCACTCCCAGGTCTCTCACCCATCTCCAGCGGTCAGAGGTGTCTACAAAAGCTAATTCCAGAGAAGCTTCCACTAAGTCCAGTTTTAACACTAACTTCTGCCATCATTTTCCTTAGCACCTGGAGTGAAGGACAGAGCAAGAAGCCACACTCACAGGGACCTCACATACAGTAGATGAAGGTGCACAACCCACATTCAGCTTGTGTTTCCCTCCCTTTGGACCTGACGAGCTGAGCACCGGTCGTGCTACAGATAGTCAGGAAAAGACTGGCATTTCAGCTGACTAGCTCGAATATTGCTCGTGGTGTAACCGTGTAGACTCAGGCCACAGGACAAGCACCGGAGTATTCTAGGCTATGACAGGTGAGATGCAAAAGTTGAAGGTGTTACTGCCAAGTCTGACCATCGCTTCCCAAAGGCTTTGTTTAGCCCTTCTGCTGGAGGTGGCGAAAACAACGCGGTGTGCGCCCCAGCCAAGGGCACCAGTATCTCAAACTGTCCCCGTGAATTTCAACAAAGCTTAGCTGCCAGCAGCCTCTCTTAGCATCCGACATCAGCTTCCCTCCTCCTGGGCTGCAGTGCTGGCAGTGCCTGATCGAGCTGGTTTCAAGGAGAGCTAGGTATCTCCTCCCAAAACCCACCCTCTGTAATTAGAGTTGGTAATGAAGGTGCAGCTCTCAAGACAGAGAGGGCAATTAATTACCAGAATCTACTTTGCTGGTTTTAAGTATCACACCAAACATGTATTAACGCCTTTTCTTCAACACTACGCAGTGTAAAAGGCAGCACTACATTGTATATTTTTGGATTAGAACGTTCAATGAAGTAGAATACAAGAACACTAACTATAATCAAAGATAATTTGAAAAATATGATCTAAAAATCAAACTCAGAGTGAAAAGGAGTTTTCATCTTCCAGATGACCGGTATAACATGAAGTGACTTAACTCATCTGACAAGATGGATTACAGCTGGCCCCTTATCTCTTGGCCTGCTTAGCAACATGAAAGGAAAAGAAAAACAATGCATTAATTGATGGTGGAGAAGTTTTTCTTCCTAATGGTTTCCAGCCAGAATTTTTGAGCTCGAGCCATTTCCCAAATAATGGCTAGCATTTGTGTACACATTACTTTCTTTCATGTGACAAGGAAATGTATTTTTTCTTTGAAAACATACTCATTAAGGAAGCACACCCCCCTCCCCCCCAGAAGCCTTTGCACCCCATTCATAAGTGTGACACAGTATAATGACTTTAAAGTCTGGAGGAACTGCAGATCCTTTGAAAACTCCCACAGCAGAGACACAGCCTTGTGCCTACTCCCCAATGCCCTCTATTAGATCAGGTCTACCCAGTATTTTAATGTTGGTTGCAATGCAACAACCATCAGAGATCTCAATCAGGTTGAGTTATTCTAGGAAACACAAAAAAAAAAAATAATCAAAAAAACCTAATGATTATCACAAATAATTGAAAGAGCAGGAATCATTGATACAGTCATAATATTACATAGGTTGATTATATGCTGAGAAGTCACTTGGAAGTATTTATTTTCTCTGAAAGAAGCTTTTCAGCTCAGTTTCACAGAGCTCTTTCGTGACAATGAAATGCACAAAGGGAGTTGCAGATGATTGTGTGCTACTTCTTACCAGCCTCAGTGCTCGGGGAGATGTGAGTTGCAGGGATGACTGTGGATGGAATTCAGTACGGGGAGGTGAGCAGCAATGCACGCTGGCTGAGGTACCTGAAATTCTCCTGTCTACTACTAACATGCAGATCCTCAGAAGACAAACTCAACTGCAAAAGGGCTCAGTGAAAGTCTCCAGCCATAGCATGCTATGCCTATTAGAAATAGAAAACAAACACCCAGAGAAAAGATAAAACCAAGATAGTGTGTCCTGTAAGCTTGTGCTACACTGTCTGTGATGCCTTGGATTAAACAAATGTATCTGCTTGAGCCTCATTTTTCTTGCCCTCCATTGAGATATGGCTCAAACCACAGAGGTCCAGCAGGGAGCATGACATCTATCCAACACAGGGACTGGAGCTGTTGCCAGAAGAGAGACCATTTAGCACAAGACCAGAAGAAATTATGATTTTCTTCTGTTACAGCAGAAACTACTCCGTCTCCCTGCTTGGGCTGCACCCCAGGAGAGGCTTAGTTAAAACAAAAGGCAACTGCAATAGAGTTCCCTGCCTAAGTCTAAAGCTGGAGTTCAGTTTTACAAGGAAACAGATGCATCATGAAAGTGCAGGCATACACAATTAATTTAAAAGAGGGAGCTGAAAGCTGCTCCATCATGGAAACACTCCCAGCAATGCTGCCATGACAAGCACTGCCTACCTGACTGGGCAGGACGGGACATCGAATGCCCATCACTTAACGCAAAGATAAGCCTGATGGTATACATCAAGTCCTGTTATTTATAACCTCAGGACTGAGATGCGTACTAGCTATGCGTGGCAAGGTACACTTTCCTACTCTCTCTCGCCGAGGTATCAATGGAAAGCTGGTACTGCAGATTTCAGTGATCACGGATAATTATCACATAATGCTGGAGGGAACCCATGCGAAGAAGGAGCCAAGCAGCCACCAACTCTTCCATCCTGTATGATCAAAAACTAGGGACCCAAAAAAGTCCATTCCTCTGCTGCAGTGGATCCCACAAGACACTAAGTCGGGAAGGCCTCAGAGAGTGCCGTATTTTTCAGGTGATGGCAAGGTATCTAAGAAACACACTTATTCCTGTCAGCAACTCTCTGAAATATTTAAAAGTTCACTTTCAAGAGTAATAAATATATTTCATAACCATCCCAAGACAGTGTTTCCTCTTCACTGAAACTACTGTACTTGGCAAGGAAGCAGTGTGACATTTTTTCCCCAAAGGCTTTGGAGTGATAAATGATAGCTAAAATGAAATTTTCTACTAGACTTAGCCTCTGCAGAGCAGGCTTTAGGAGGCAAGGTTTGGATTAAAAAGTCCAAAATTTAAAAATCCTGAAATGGAAATGTTCGAGTATGTGAAACAGAGCCATGACTGAATCACAGAGAATAAACTATTTTAAAGCAAACTCCCAGATGACTCTGGTATGAAAGAACTGAGGGATCAGAAACATCCTCTTACTGCCTTTCACACAATAAACTTCCCTCTGAAGATGCACCATAAACAAAGATAATCTTATTAAAATATTAAGATATTTCATTGATATTGAATTGTATTCAGACATTGAAAGAACAGAGTTCCAAGATCTTTCAGTCCACTCTAGAAACATGCTTGTTCTTGAATGAGCTCACTTGAGGTACACATAGAAAGAGTAACAGTAAATTTATCAGTCTGAGGGATTTGCCATTTTGAGATTTAGAAATGACAAGGTAACATCCAAAATCTTAAGTTTGGGTCACCAAATAATGAAGGTTTTAAAAAAATACATACAATTGGATTATTTCTTTTATAGTTTTTAACTGTTAGCTATACACTTGAGTCATGTTTTCGAAAGTTTTAATGTAAAAATCATTTTAGTTTGGTTTTAATGGAAACATATGCAATCTCACAATTTACCAGGCTGGCTAGGTGTTGAGAAAAATATTCCAAAACTTCACAGTTAACTCTTCTTGACATCTTGGTGTGGAATTTGACTATATTCAAAAACTGCATTGACCTGTGATAACCTTATTGAAATGGCACTATTTATGTCTTCCAAGTGCCTGTGAAAAAAAGCCTGACCTACATGTGCTCTGAGCCGCATTACAGTCACTCGGACTAAACTTAGTTCTGGATCCAGAGTCTCACATTTTCTTAGAGAGTGAAGCCCTGGCTGCAAACTGCAGATGCTGGTCAGTCATTCCAAAGGGTGACAAGCAGCTTGCAGCAGTACCCGGTATGAATGAATTTGTGAAATTTACCTCCAGGTCTGAAGCTGAGGATCAGGACTACAGAGCAATATGGGAATTAATCTTTTCGATACCCTCTAAGTGAAATAACAGGATGCACAATGGTTGATCACACTGGCAAAATGTACTTTTAAAACACTTTAGCAAAGATTTCACTTAATATATAGTAATTTTTAAGCCTACACAATGAATTTATGAGAGGCAAAATCTTCAGTTTTAACTACTGTAGTCACCAATATCCTTAACTGCAAATCGAGAATCAAAAAATTGGCAAAAGAAAATTACTTTAAAAAAACCCAAAACACATCAGCTAAACAGAGCATTACATCATTACACACAGACTAACAAGTACTAACACATTTTTTGTTCCCACTTGAGTAATACTAGAATAAAAAGTCTGTGCCCCTAATATCCATTTGGATTCATTTCATGGGTATCCCTTCCGCTCCTACTCCTAGTGAAACTCAGCAACTATGAAAACAACTGAAGTAAATTGTTTTCTATTTTCTAACCTGTAAACATCTGCCATACTGAAAGATATTTTCACAGGTGATTGAATGAGGCAGGGGAGTGGTTTATCAGATACAGAGCATTTCACCACTTGGTCACTGGTTCCAATCCAGACCCAAATTAATAGTGCATGTTTGTTTGTTGTTGTTGTTTTTTTAAAAAAAAAAGAAGAAAAAGAAGAAACACCAAAAAAAGCCTAAAGTTGCCAGCAGCTGTTCAGTAGTATTTATTATACTCCTTGGTAACAAACAACTATTTGTACAGTTTCCCTGTACAAAATGCCAGATTAGAATTAAACCTCCACCAAAATTACTAACATTTCAGTCCAGACAAGATTATTCACATGCCTAAAGTCGCCTGTCTTGGAGAATGAAGACCAAGACATGTGTTTCTTCCCAAATGGCCGTGCTTTTATACCATAAGCCACTGAACTTCAGCAACATTCAGACTGTGGCTCTGGGCTACATCCTTCCATCAGTTATAATCTATATTTTCACATGATATACGTCATGAGGGTCTAATGTGCACAACCAACAACAGATTGCATTCATCTACAGTCAGACTTACGTGTCAAGTCCTATGGAGTCTGTTCCGTGGAAAGCCCTCGTAAAACTTGATGCCAAATGTAAGGCTGCTACTGACCTGGCTCTCCGGAGGCTCTGCTCGGCTGCCGGCTGACCCAGTCCCTGGCTCCTCTCCCCGTGCCTGCCTTCACCAGTACACTAGTGATAATGGTTCCCAGCAATTCCTTCCAGAGCCCAACTATGAGTGAACGTTCCTAAGTGCTGGGTCATCTTATACAAAGGACTGAATGGAAAATACACTTTAGTCACCATGTGGTATTTCTGAGAGCCCTGAAGAGCACCTGAACACACCCGGGTAAGTAGTTAGAGCTCATACATTTCTGTCAGTGCTGTGCTTAGAAGAAAACGCAGGAGAACTCTTATTCCAGGGCAGGGTTCCCATTACCCTCAGAAGCAGACGGATGTACCACATACAGAAAACACCCGATACTTTACACAGAATTATGCATGGCATATGCAAGTCAAGCAACTTCAGAAATTGTGCCTGAGCACTGGTATCCCACAGAATCACCATGCGCTGTGTTTGGGGACACGACCAGAGGCAGCATTCACATGCACAACCCCAGCACCACCTGGCAGCTGGTTTTTTGTTTGCTTGCTTGTTTGTTTGTTTTTCTGGGAGCTCAGAATGACTAACTCAGCAGTCCCTATTTGCAGTCAGTCTTATAACAGGGCTTGGAAGCATTAACTGCCCATTTAGGTCAGTATTTTTTTTACCTGGGATTTCAAGGTAATATTTACACACCCTAAATATGAATTCCTTAGTATACTTTAAGCACAATTAGGTGATCAAGCAAGGCTACAGTCAGGTATTTCAGCTAAGTAGCCATTAACTACTGGGAGCAGCAGCATTAGCAGTTGGGAGTTTATTTTGGGGAACAATGCTAAAACCTTTCTCCTGAGCTACAAACAATCCCATTGGAGAATGTACACAAAACCACAGAGAAATTAATATTAAATGAGAAATCACGATGAGACAAAAAAGATGTGACATAAAGAAGCAAAAATTTTAACCAGAAGATAAACTTACTGAATGTGAGAGAGAAGAAAGCAAGAAAGAGGAAAGCAGAAAGATTATCTAGAATTCTTTAAACAGGACTGGAGGCATTTTTAATAGTTACATTTTAATGAAGTTAGAAATAATTGGAGGAAATTCTATGACCTGTGTGATACCACGGACAGCAGACTAGAGGATTTAAGGTTGCTTTCCAGCTTTAAAATCTACTCTGCTCCCATGAGACCCCACCTGGAGTACTGTGTTCAGCTCTGGGACCCCCAACATAAGAAGGACATGGACCTGTTGGAGCAAGTCCAGAGGAGGGCTGCAAAAACGATCAGTGGGATGGAACACCTCTCCTATGAAGACAGGCTGAGAGAGTTGGGGTTGTTCAGCCTGGAGAAGGCTCCAGGGAGACCTTATAGCAGCCTTCCAGTACCTAAAGGGGGCCTACAAGAAAGCTGGAGAGGGACTTTTTACAAGGGCATGTAGTGATAGAACAAGGGGTAATGGCTTTAAACTGAAAGAGGGGAGATTTAGATTAGATGTAAGGAAGAAGTTCTTTACCGTGAGGGTGGTGAGGTGCTGGCACAGGTTGCCCGGGGAAGTTGTAGCTCCCCCATCCCTGGCAGTGTTCAAGGCCAGGCTGGATGGGGCTTTGAGCAACCTGGCCTAGTGGAAGGTGCCCCTGCCCGTGGCAGGGGGGCTGGAACTAGATGATCTTTAAGGTCCTTTCCAACTCAAACCATTCTATGATTCTAACATCTAAAAACCTATGAACAGAAAATGAAAAAAGCTGGAGTGGTAGCAATGGAGACAGAGCTATGCAAATTTGTTATTTCAGGCAGAGAAAACATACTGCCAAAAATAGTAAGAAAACATGTCTAACATATGCATGTACATGCTCTTTTCTCCACTACCCACATCAGTACTTATGTTTTTAACACATCAGTACTCATGTATTTAACATATAACTTGGCAGGAAAAAAAACCAACACAAAAGGATACACTGGGTCCCGAGGGAATGGCTTCACAGGTGCCAACAAACTTAGGCCCTGTGAAATAGGAAAATCCTCAGCTGCAGTGGGTCTTCAGCCCTGTCCATAGAGTAAACAGCAAGGGCACGGCCCACCAGTTCCTTGGACTTACAGAGGTATCTTCCCCAGCAGCCTCAGCCTCGCTGTGCCACGCACAGAGTCTGCAAGAGTCGGGCACCACCGAGGAAAGGGTTGGCCCAACACCAAGTTGTTCCAGCTACTCACAGCTGCTGGATACTCCCTTGGGATCCAGGGGCAGCTGGCACAGGTTGAGCAGCCAGCGTTTCTCAATAAACAAAGAAAAATGTAAGGCAGAAGATGAAGATCAAGATTTCTAACAAAATCATGGCCAGCTTCACCGTAACGGCAGCAACCGCCTTTGTTGTGTTACATCAACCAAAGAGGAGCACTGGATGCTCTTCTGGAGAGTTTGGACATGAAAACTGCTACACAAGCATGAACTGTCACTGCTGGGTAGCTTCAACTCAGTACTTTATCACACATTATGAGCAACTTCATCTCCAAAGTTAAAAAGAAATAATGCATGCAAAGCAACACTTAAAAAGCTATTTTGCTGCTGGCTTTAGTGACAACCACAGTGGACGTATTCACGTAACAAAGAATCAGGCCTTTTGGAGAGCGGGCTCCAAGCCCCATAAGAGATGCTCCTGTAGGACCAAGACTGAAGAAGACCCAACATCGTGCAGAACTGTACACCAAAGGCTGTGCCCAAGCGAATTGCCATGGTACAACCACAGTGATAGGGAAACCCAACTGCTTTCACCAAAGAGCTCTGATACTCCCTCAGAGTAAGCTACCTCACTAAGAAATCTCTACTACCAAGTCTTCCTCCGTGAGGCTCCTCCTGATTTCCTACACCATCTACCACAGTACAAGTCTCCAGGTGCAAGGTTTGCCACAGCCTGTCCTAAATAAAGTAGTGAATATAATACTTCAGAAAACACCCAAAATATACAATAAAATCATCACAGCATTTTATTAAATCAAATCTTTGACATTATTATTGTGCAGTTCACTGTATAGCAATTAAAAGCAAGTACCACAGAAGCCACTGCCTATGCTGTCCCTACAGAGACCAGTATATGCAAAAGGCTGTGACTCATGAAGGTACAGTCTTAAGAAAAATGAAAATGGAACAGAACCAGGAACCAAACTCCCACTTATTTGCATTTTTCAGCTAATCTTGCCAATAATAGCTAAATTGTTTCCTTATAGAGAACTGCAGGGAGAGTTAATTATCAAAGTAAAACTTAATGCTTTTAAGGCCGGGGGAAAAAAAAAACACCCACCTTCCTTTATTTCCTAGCCTTTAGCACAAAGACTGTACTTACTTAGAAACAGAGATCTCAAATTAAACCTTTGGTGTCACCAGAGATTTTAAAGCTATCGCTCTCCTTTTTTCTTCTTCCCAGGTCACCCACCACCACCACAACACACCAGTTCCCAAGAAAAGAAAGCAGTAATTTCTGAATTGCCGATATAACTTTTCTTACAGTAAGAGGGGGTCATTAAAATCAAAAAAGAGGCCTTGAGTCTCCAATGCCTGTATTGAAATGAAAATCCCATTCACAGACAACTGGTCTTGTATCTTGGTGTCCATTCCTGCTAGAAGGCAAGAATATACTAATTCCAGCACTTGCTAACAGAACTTATAAGCCATCTTACATTCAGGTTATTTATTTGAGTACTTCAGATCGTGGAACAAAGATGTGGTAACCATAACTTCAGTTTCACATTTGGAATGAGATGGCCAAAGCTTCAAGACACGCAGTATAGTGAGCTGGTACAGTACTGTTAGCCTGTAATAATGGCAGTAAAACCCAGATCACATCAGACTTCAGACAACTCTGAAATAAAATGAGAAAATGTGAAGGGTTTTTTCCCCTTTGGTACTAGATTTAAAACCATTAAGCCACAAAACCTGTAAAGCTGGGAAACTAACTTAGAATTATACACTCGCAAATTCAGGAATGTCAATGGGGTTCTGAGGCTGAGCTGTATTTCATTTCTGATGACACCACTAGCTCTGGTGTGATGTGTCATAATGAACTGGAAAAAAAAAAAAGGTAGCAGAGTTCTACTTTCTTTTTATTGAAAAAGAAAGAAATCTTTCCCATGTTTTCAAGCACCCGATTTATGGAAATGCACAAGTAAACAGTAAAATAATTATAACTAACAGTTGTAGTCTTAAAGTGATTCATTTATTTATGATGAATAAAACATGATGGAGAGCTGTCATAAAAAAAGATAGAGATCTAATCTCCTAAGACACACAAATGCATTTCCTGTTCATGTCAGTAAGAATAAACAGCCCTGTGCAAAACCCGATGAATTTACTGGGTCTAAAGTGCCTCTGTCATATAAGAAAAAAAATTACTTATGATTACATGTTTCACATACAAAATGAAGGAGAGGAAAGGGGAAAAAAGAATGAGTAATGGCAAAAAACATGAGGAATATTTGCAAAACTAAATTAAAATTCAAATTATACTCCATTATTTTGGTAAGTTTTCATGGATGAATGAAAAAATTAATACTCCTGACCCCACAGGAAAACTGCATTCAGCAGGGTCTTTCTGCTGAAAACAAAATTATTCTGAAAGAATAATTCTGAATATTTCTGAAAGAAATTTCATTCATCTGCTTTCAGTAAACAGGAAATTTAATGGACATACAAGGTTGCTTGTATCCTAAATTTTGTGGTATCTTACCCATTCTTAGCCTGTTATTTGTTTTCTCAATGGTTCAGTATGAAAAGAAACAATCACACACAAAACTACAGAACAGGCAACAACTGGTTTTATGCAGGACACATATTAGTAATTCCAGGCAATTGCACAACAGCTAATCACCACATTTTGGAAATACAAACCGGTGTTTAGCCTGCAAAGTACCTGAATAATCCTTCCACATTGTTCAGCTTTGCTAGACCTCACGTGAAACCTGGTGATCAGCTCTGGGCACTATACGTTAACTCAGCACCTATTAAAACAGTCTAGAGTTACTCAACAAGGCATGGCAGAAGTCTAGAAAGTTTCATCTGTGCCCTGTTTAGTGTCCAGGTGAAGTCCTTACGAATCACCCAAAAGATATATACGCAGCTGATTCCAGCCAAGAAAAAGGAACAGACTGGACAATCTCTCTAGGTCAATCCAAACGCTATTTGCTAAGAACATTAAGAGTGAAGTCCCTTTCTGCAATCCCAAGTGAATTGTTTTGTCCTGATGACTTTAAACCTCAACAGAAAAACACTTTTTCTGTTACTACTACAAATTCAATGTCTGTTGCACTATACCTGCCTAAGGATCTCAGCAATACAGCTGTACACCAAGCAGTTGCTAAAGCCCAACTTCTCAAAATGAGGAATTACCACATCACGTTATGAGATAAAATACAGAACTGCAAAGACAAATAGTAATGGCTCCAGGAACATTTTAGATCCACGTAAGGAGTGAGATGATTGCTGACATCCAAACATCTTTTGGCAAGCAGTTCCATCTAAGAAAACAGAAGAAGGAATTCTTTTAATATATTCTGAGGAAAAAAAAGAACCATTTCTTAAATTCATAGATAGTAAAGTCCCACTTTATTTGTGAAAGTTTGCTCCTAGCCTCAGGAAAACCAGTCTCATGGTCTTAACAGTGTGCTGATGTTCAGAAAAACAGCTATGAGAAAACCACCCTTTCTTAAAAGATATGCTCTGCATGTGACATCCATATTAGCTCTGGTTGCTTTAGGGATTAAAATTACTTTTCTACTCATTTGCAGCTCTTAGCAATGCAAAATCCAACACAAACTGAAAGGAGGAACTAGACTGTTTCTGGTTCATACATCATTAGACCTGTTAGTTAAACTCCAGTTGCAGACCTGCTATTCCTGATTGGAATGTGTGAGCCATGAAAAACATGGCCTGACATTCAATTTATAGGGTTGGCACTTTGGCATCTGGAGACAGGGAAAATTGTTCATAGATGATGCTTATTTCAGCTAGAAGTCATTAAATGTTCTTGAATAAGGAACGCCATTTTCAAAGAAGCAGTATTCAGATTTTTGTCACATATTAAGCATTCCTTTAACCTACAAAATTTCCCCAAAAGTGTGTTGGTTGGGGTTTTTTTCCACAATCTTATGTTCATTTTCTAGAAAAGAACAACCAAGAAAGCACATTGGCCAAAATGCTCTATTTTGACAATAAACCGAGAACTGATAAAATCAGAAACAGAATGCACAGCTCTCTAGACACTGGTCTGCAGTATACGGTTCTATGAGTCTAAAGTAATCTGTTATATGAAAGAAATACTTTATCAGATAATTAAACTTCTTACTCTGCACTAGTAAAAAGAGACTCAGTAAGAAATCGAATTTGGGCTGATGTCTGCAGGGACATTTTCAAATACATAGTTTCTGTAGAAAATTTACGTGCTTATTATGCTTACAAAGACCTGTGATTTCCTTAAGGACTTGAAATGTTAAATTATTTCCCCCACTGGTTCTAGTTTCCATTATTTTTGACCGCTCCGAGAGAATAAACAGGTGACTTTGCTCGTTGCTCCAGCCATGTGACACCATTAGATTGACCAAAATTAATAAATAATGAAAGATTTAACGAGGAAGAAAGAACACAGGAACTGGCTTTAATTGGGATCGCTACGTTCTGCAGAACTGAAGGAAGGCTATAATATAAGAAACGGCTTGAGAGGAAAGTACAAAGGAGTTAGGATCTGGCAGGCAAATGTGATACACATGTGGTGAGGCAGCCTGCCATCCATCTTCCTAGATGAAGATCTCTTTGTTGTTCTGCTGGGGCGGTTTGTAGATGTCCATCTTGCAGAGTGTGCAAGACAAAATTGGTGCACATCTAACGAAAATAGATATGTTCATAAAATCCAAAGAGATGCAGGCACCAGCCCTGAAAACAGGGATGTTCTTGGTTGTCAGGGTAACGTGATCACCCCAGACAACACAGACGTCAGCAGGAATCTGCAGCACACATTGGGTACCCAAGCATACTTGAGTCCTCCTGCTTCCCTCTTGTAATTAAGCCACAGAAGGATGTAGGTAACTGTTGCTAAGGTGCAGCTCAGTGTTTTACTGTATGTTAGGAGTCCAAGAAAACCAAGAATCCGGCTGATGCTTAGAAAACAGTCTTACTGGTGTTACCCATGCAACTTTCCAACACAAATACAAAGATTCAACAGGCAGCAGAAAAACAAAGGAAAACTATAAGGCACAATCCTTCTGTTAAAAGTAGCAGTGTCCAACTAACATGGTCAGATCCAATGACACAAAATACTACTACTGTTTTCTTTTTCTTTCAGGTAACACTCGGGTAGCTTTGCTTTCATCAGATCAGATGCCCATTGTGTACATTCTAAGAAGTTAATGCACTTTTCCAAGTTTCCAAGACGTTCAAAGACTGCAGCCTGACCTCTGCGTAAGTACATTGCCTTCTGCATCAAATCAACAGACTTCAAATCACCACTCAGCTGAAAATATACAAAGACTCAAATATGCACCAGAATAAATAATCAGATGAACAAATTTTGCTTATATGCCTTACTAATGATCCCATATAACAAATAAAGTGAAGTCATATGGCTGACTAAAGCAAAAATGTGCAATTTTTGAGGAATTTTTGCTAATGAAAGTAGTTACACTTTCTAACAGTCACTGATCCTACATCATTACCAATGTGTGCTTATAGAACACTCTTCTATTGCAGTCTATTCACTTGGTGTTTTGGATAGGTTATTTCCCTGAAAACATTTTCAGAAAGCTATCCAGCTGAAAAGAATTCCCATAGAGTAGAAAACATTAAATATTCTGAATTTTGATCATTAAAGTTGACAAGAGCCTCATGGTTTTTTAATCTTACTCTATGTCACCACTGTTGTTTTCTTTAAAGAATACCTTCCTAAAGAAAAAAAAAAAAAAGTATTTAAACCACTTTGTTTAAATCCCTCTAGAGGTTAGACCAGCTCTTTAGCACTATGCAGTGATGAAAAACATACAGTCACCAAATGGGATACACATTAGTAGTTATGGAGTGGCAAGAAATAGTATGATTTTAAAAAAACATTCAGGTAAAACTAAGTTTATTTTTTCATTGTTCTGATATTAGAGGACAATTTATACTCAGCAAAGATTAATGGGAGAGGGAGATTTGAAAAAAAATAAATGAAGAAAAGCTTAAGGAAAAAGGGTGGAAAACATCACTCAATTTTCAGAGTAGCAAACTGTACAATCACTGTAGGTTAAAATCTTTTCCTTTACTCCCAACCATGGCTGGGACCTATTTGCAGCCAATTTTGCAATGCAGCCTTTCCCCAGCTGGTGAAAGACCCTGCTTCTTCACTCCTGAAGCCCAAGAAACTTAACTGTGCTTGTCTTTCCCTGTTTCCTCCCTTGATACATCATAAGCTGGCCAGTTTGCACTTAGGACTAATAGGTTATATACGACAAATGAAAAGCCTTTCCACAATAATTTCACAGTCAATACTAAGACACCAGTGAGCTTTCTCTGTTTGACTTGAAACTGAGTTTGTGTTGCTAGCTTAAATATTTACTTTATATCCATAAACACACATATACTTTCTCCCCACACACCCTTGTGACCATTATGTAGCCACACAGCTCATATTACCCATCTACAAATAAAGATATTTTTCAAGTCACAATTTGAAATGTCTATTAGCAAATGTAGGAAACCAATGACATGAACCATCATACAGCCATACCCTCAGCTAATATCTTGCTTTGCATAATTTACAGATTATTAACAATCTCAAGTTTGCTTCATCAATATGGGAACAGCCCATTTAGGCACTTTTCCCACATTTAGGCAGAAAATGCCTCTTGCTCTCCCAGTACCATGTACAGCCCTCCCTGCGTGGACTCAGCAGTCTCTCTCCCTCCAGCTGCATGCCCCCCCCAGTTGCAGTAGAAGAAACCCCCTGGGTTTCATTAGCACTACCACAGAATTAAGCACAGAAGACTCACGATAGCCACAAAACATTGACAGAGTTAACATACGAGTCAGGTAACAAATTTAAATTACAAATAATAACTTTCAGTTTGTGTTTTATATCAATCATCATATGCATTAAAGACAAATAATACACATAATATTTTTTAATGTATCTTTTGCATGCTTCATGTTAAAAGAGTTTTTCAAATCTCTTGCAATTACTGCTCACCCTGTGATCAAAACCAAACTCAGGCAAGGCCAAGCGTCATTTTAAATTAAGTTTAAAATCTACATCAAATACCTTTCTGGTGTTGTTTAGGTGGTAACAGATTATAATCTTTTTTTAAACATCATAATGTTTTCAATTCCACTTGACTAACATCAGACAGGAAAAGCAGCTCAACACCTTTCTCGGAGGAGCTCTGCCATCACCTGGCGCAAAGGCAGGTGGGGATTACAGAGAATGTAAAACAGACTTCGAGATGCCCCTAGAATAACATGAAAGCAGTTGGATCTCAAAAGCACTCTGGATTTCTGGCTGCCCTTATGACTTCTTGTCTCAAGTAAAAGTAGACCTTGTCTCCATGCTTGGCTACACAAAATGAAATTACTCCAAAATTTTAGGAGTCAGAAAATACTAAGATGTTATAGTTCATATCAAGTTCTTCACAAGCAAAAAAAACCAAAAAAACAAAAACAAAAAAAAAAGGGGTGAGAGTCAAAATCTAATTAAGTTAATTCCTTAACAGGGAATTTTGGTGAGCTTCCCTGAAATTGTTTCTTTTTTCCTGTCTTTTCCATGGCAGAACAGCATTTGAGGAACCTGAAGTTTATCTGTAGGATGCCTCGGTGTATGCATGTAGGCAACTAGCTCAGAAAACTTTATAGGTGATCGCAATATTAATTTGTGAGCAAGGTCAGGTATGACTGCCATCTCTTCCTGAATTCTTAATATTTCCTTAATTACTGAATAAGACTGCACAGGCTATAACAGAAATTCACTGAAGAACTGGAAGTTACACATATTTGAAGGAATCAGATGGTTATGAAGCTTATACACAGAGTCACCAATATAATGATTTTTGTAACTCTCAATGTAAAGTTTCCAGACTTCAGGGCTTATCCTAAATAGCCTACCGTAGAAGGACATCTATTCAGAACCCAGAAGAAAAGAGTAAGTTCGGAAAACTTTCACAGTTATAACTCAGGCCAGGATTAGGCTAAAAATATCTAATAGTGGTTTAAAAAATATCTACCATTAAATCTTTATTTGCATCAGTCTTCACTTCCGAGAAACTGCTGTAGATATCATTCCTGAAATCACCATCTCTGGACAAAATCCCACTGATTTCCACTAATTGGCTCACATGAATTCAGATTCCTCTGTGCATTTTAAGTAGCTGTCCTCAACTGCCGAATTGATTATGCTTTCCAGAAATAAATCACCCCTGGCGCAAGTGGTGGCAGTGACCCTTTGTATTTTTGTTACTAGCTGCAGAAGGGTACTAACTGCAGAGCTGTAAGGAAAGCAGGGTCTATCCATTACAGTGGCTTGGGGTTGTGATATTATTCCATAGCCAATCCCTCCTCCTTCAACCCACCAGGTCTGTCTTTCTCTCTCCACTATGGACTTCATACCTTCCTTGTTTTGCTGATTGTTGACTGCTCAAAGTTCCTCCTTTTCCTACTCAAACCTCAGGAGCTAGAAGTTAATTATCAACCATGTATCTCTGACATTAGGTGGTTTTTATGTATGCATTCAAGTATTTCTGTATGACACTCCAGGATCAAGAATGATCTCTGCCTCCCCCTTTCAAACACAAAAATAATCAATGCAAATACTTTAATAGTAACACCACAGCCATTCATCATTCCTGATCTTAAAACTTGAGATCTCTGCTTTGAAGTAAGGATAGGTTAAATGACAGTACCAGCCCCCTCAGTAATTATGTCCCTTTCATGGCAAGTTTTCTGGTATACAACAGCTGGTTTTATTATTATTAATGCTGCACATTGACTACAAAAAATCTGACCTGAATGGGATAAAACCAAACCAGCTGTTTCATCTCCTTTCATCTATCCACATCTCAAAGGGGGCTTTGTGCACCATCGGTTTCCACCGAAGAGCTGAAAAAATCACGTCACAACAGGGGCCCGATGTATGTGGGTCATCTAATAACCAGCAATCCAGAGCCCCGCCGACGGAAATCTCTGCCCAGCCGATCCTCCCCCGCTTAATCTCACCAGGCTGAATTGGCATGGAGGAAAACAACGAGCACTCGCTCCACTTAAATTCTCCAGTGAATAAATAAAGAAACAAGACAGCCAGTGTGTTCAGTTGTAGAACCTGCCCTGAAAGTCCTGATGAGCTGTATGACTAGGGCAGGGAAAGGGTTTTAGTCCCCAAAATTAGAAAAACAAAACCCAAATGCTAGCTTAGATCCATTACGTTGTTTCTGCACATAATATAGAAATCACTCTCTTTTGCCACCACAGAAAATGACTTCTCCCAGCCCTCTCCCTCACAGCCCCCTTAGTTACCCTTGTTTTGCACACCATACTTCTGTCACCAAAGGAGACACATCAGTATTACCTACCAACTCAAGATGACAAAACCTCAAAAAAGAACATTTTAATTACAGATCTCTTTTAATTTCATTTGCAAAGAATAATTAGAGAGCAAAAGAACCCCCCACAAAACCAAAAAAAATCCCACAGCCACTCTGTAGACTTCACCAAGGTTCACCTGTAGCCCCCATCTAATGATCCCAGACGTTATTAGTGGTAACGCCTGGAACCAGAACAATTCAATTTTACAGAAGGATTTTAAGTACAAACTTAGCTCACTAAGATACTGCAATGGTTAACTAGTGCAGCTTTGACTTGAGATGGCATTGCTAGTACCAGATTACACGTGTAAAGTACGTTTCAAGTATTACTTTGCCATGGCTCCAACATGGCTGACTCTTCTCAGGCTTCTTCTCAAACACCAGTAATTACATTTTAACAAAAAGCCATCTGATATATCACTTTCTGTAGCCTGAAAAAAAATGAATCATTCAAATAGAGGTTTATTTCCAACAGCAATAACTATTAAAATAGGACACAAAGAACACGCGTGAGCAGTATGATACACACTGCTGTGTTTCCTATATTTTAAGTTGTCGCTATAACAATTAACAATATGGTACCTCGTACGTCTTTAGTGCGCTAAGGAATCAGTCAACTTGATAATGAAGCACAGCTGTTAACTGAAGATATTGAGGGTACCAACAGTTGCACGCTTGCACGGAAGGCAGCCCTGCCTTCGAACAGCCAGAACTACGCTGAGAACCCGAGAGCCCACCTGGGCCGGGGGCTGCCCAGGGCAAATCCAGGCATTGGGCCTGCCCGGAGCACGGTGTCACTGGGCAGGCCTCGGCTCCCGCACCAGCTCCAGCGGGACTGGCGAGATTTTGGTACCCTTTCACCAGTGGGAGCCTCTGGAGCACGTGAGTGTGACAGAGCCCGGCAGAAACGAGGTGTCTTTAATCTGGAAGCACCCTGGCACAGGGTCAGTATCCCCTGAAGCCAGGCAGGAGTGAAGAGCCTGGAGGAAAACAGTGGGATACTGAAGCACGAACACCTGGACGAAGGCGAGGAATTAGCCTCAAGAGCAAATCCCGAACCAAAATCCTCTCTCTTCTTCAGCCCAAGACACACAACACCAGGGAACTGTGCCAGTGCTGCAACGCTGGATTACCCTTCGCACAGAGAAGTGCTTAGTGAAAAATATTCCTGTAAAATTTTTGTTATGCTGCTCCAAGCCTTGACACCAGGCCTGCTCCAAGCTTTATTCGGATCGGAGGGCAGGGTCGTCGTCCCCCCACCGCCCCCGCCCCCACCAAAGTGCCACAGCGCAAAAGCTTTCCTCAGAGTAACACCGGGACACGCTCGCCCATAAATGAAGAAAATTGCATTCACATCATTATACCCACAAGAGAACCACATGCCTTTGTTAATTAGCATTATTTACAAAAAACCGTGATTTCGGTAGCAAGTCGGCTTCCTACAATTTGCCTTAAACTAACAGGCCTGCCACAGGGCAATGCAGAACTTCACCCTGCTCGAGATCTCCACATTTCAGGGCTGAAACTATCAGAAGGCCTGCTCACACTTCGGATGACGCCGGCATCAAAACGTCCTTAATGGGACCAAGTTGGAGCACTACAGTATTCATACTTTTAATTAAAATATTTAATGTGTAAGTCATGGTGTAATTTTATCAGTTGCAGCATTTCTACACAGTCTCTCATCTCAAGTTTAGTGTTAATGGTTAAAATAATAATTACAAAAAATAACTGATTTGGAGAAATGACATAATAAACGTTATGAACAACTTCTTTGGGATACTTCTAATACACTGCAAAGATTAATCCCCAAGTAGGGAAAAAAGAAAACAAAGCAAACTACTTGCACAGCCCTGTTGGAGTAATGACTCCACAGTAACCATTCTTCGCAGAATCAAGCATTTACTGTTACAACTCATGTTATTCTACTAAAGCCTTGGAGACAGCAGAAACTCTCTAAAATACGTATTATAAAAATGTCGATACTGTAACTAAAAAGAGTAAATAAAAAACTAGTGTGAGCAATAGATTTGAATTTAATCTGAACTAGCCATAAATTTGCATCTGACTGTTCAAAAACCCCTTGTTTTTAGCATTATGTAGACAATGAAGGTGCACGATAAACTGCAATCATATCAGAATACAGAATTAGAAACAAAAACATTTCAAAGTATCACGAAGAGCCGCTGAAGTTTTGATGATGGATATAAAGATAACAGTAAACAATTTCCAACTTGGCAGAACAACTCAACTCAATCTGTTATGGAGATTAAACACTTGGCAGTATATCTGCGCATACCTGTATTGCCACAAACCGAAAAGAAAAACAGAGATAAAAATTTCTAACATCCGATGTTTTCACTAGCTACTTTTATCTTACATGCTGTGTAGTATGTGAGAGCATCAAGGACAAAATACGTGGCCCCTCTTCTGAAGGCAGTACTATTGAAAAGTTAGATTTTCATAGCTCTCATGCAGCCTTAAAGGGTTATATAATCAAAGCAGCTATGTGCACGCACATCTCCCTCTCTAACCTTCTCAAATCCAAGCTGCAGCCATAGGAAACGGGGACTAAAGATCAAGGCAGGCTCCAGCTTCTGCTGCAGACAGGGGGGCAGAGGCGATGAGCACAGCCCAGACGCCAGCCCCAAAGGTGGCTTCTGACCAGGTGCAGCTGCCAGTTTCTTCTGCAATCCTCTACGCAAATGCAACGCGTGGGGGGAAACGTGCATCTTGGTACGTCTGCAAGGCCAGAAGCACACTCGCCTTGGCTACTGCTGGCCACCCACACCGGAGCTGTACCCCCGCTGCGAGGGGGGCAGCTGCGGAGGAGCCCGGTCCCCTCCGGGTGCCACCCCAGCCCCAGGGTGCACGCTGAGGCAGAGGTGAGTCAGCCCTGGCAGAGGCAGGCTTCCCTCCAGGGACTATAAATAGAGCCAGAAGGACCGGTTCAGACAGAGGCATCTCAAAGTTGGACATCTGAGTGAAGGGAGGTGAATCCCACTCGTCACCTCTGAGTCACCGTTCCTCTCTGGTTCTTCACCTGAGGCTGCACAACTGTGTCACACCCGCAGGCAGGACTTCAAATTACATCCTGGCCAAGAGCGATCTGTAAAATGGGGGATACAAAATTTGACAGTTTTATCATAAATAGCCCTTAGGCCTTCTAAAAAGAAGCCATGCAGGAAAAACAATTACTGCCGGATAACCGTATGTTTTAGTGGGAGTGCAGATCTCCTCTGAAAATTAACTTTAAAATGATATTGTAGGGATATGTTTATTGCTCCTCGGTGATAAAAATAAAACTATCATTTAATTTGACTGCCAGGGCTGAAACCTCCATCAAAGCACCAAATCTGCAATCTCCCTGGTTTACACGGCACCGTCAGCCCCGTTGCTAACACTGCATTAGCTCTGCAATCCTAAGAGAAGTAAAAGTCATGCTAAAAATTGCTTTGGTGACCAAAGTAAGTAGATGATACTTGAAGCTGCAGAGAGGAAGCATTTCTGTTGCAACAATTTTATGCTGTCATTTTAACAGATTATAAATAGATTTAAAAATATTTACTGAAGGCCAAATTCTGCAAAGCTGAATATACCCAGCAGCATTATGTAAGAAAGGACTATAGAACGGAGCACTAAATGGGGCTAATAATACAGCTCTACAAAGAATATATTCTGTTTTCATGCATTCCCCTTTTTTCTCAGTTTCTTAAATTGATACATTTGCACTGATATTTTTCTCTTCAAATGGTATCCACAAATGTCTAGTATCTGATGATGATGAGTTGGAATGAACGATGAGTTGGAATGAAAACCGGCACTTATGGCCCCTTTATGCCAGTCTTCCCTGCCTCACCCAAAAAAAAGTTTTGCTATAAACAACCAAAAATTATAGAAGGGCAGACTTAGCTGAAATATTCTTCAAAGATGATGAATTAAAATCTCTCTGAAATACTTATATCATTGTCATTTAATTTCATTGAAAAGATTTAGGGTACTTGAATATTTTGGTAAGGATAATGGATTACTGATCTGCTGACATGAAATAGAGACGATCTGGGTCAGGCATTTCTGCCAGCTGCCTGTCCTCCTGCCTGCCTGCCGTCCCTCACCACCAGCTCCCCAGGCTGCTAAAACAAACTCTTGAATTTATCCTGCTTATTCAGGTGCAGTAAAGTCAGTGTCTTCAATGAAGACAACCCTTGCTTTTAGGCCTCCAACCCAGCATACTGCAACTTCTTTACTATAATAGCACAATATATCCAAAGCCAGCAGAAAGAAGGTTAGCAATAGTGACTCCACAGTACAATTCATTTTTCTCAGAGCACAGGGATGTTTTTTCCTCACCCACGCAGTTTCTCACCAGTACAGAAGACATGTTCAACAGCACAGGTGGAAACAGTCTCCAAAGCCAGAGGAAAACAGAAACAAGACCCCTCACCATTAACTTTCTCCTTTACTTCTTCTCCCTCCATACAGTAAGGGACCAGGGCAAGCAGCCAGGCAAGGGCTCACAGCAGGAAAACTTCCCCAAGGCACAGGATCCAAGAGCCTGTTCCTGGGAGCTCCGTAGCGACCCACAGGGTTTGCTGGCCACATCCACCTCCCCCTGCAGAGCCACAGATGTTACCAACAGAGGAGGGGGGATGCTCCAAGCCTCAACTCTAAAAGTAGTTCTAATTCTCCCCCCTCAAAAAAATCTCATTTAAACCTCAATGGTGGTGTTAAACCACCATGATTTGCTTGCCTACAAGACAGAACTTCCAGGCTGCTCGCCATAACCTACCCTAAATGGCAACATGTATGCCCAAATCCTTCTGGTTGATGCCTTCAGGTGGAACAGCGTTTGACGGAGAGGGATCAAACACCCATCCTTCGCTCAGCACTGGCAACAGTTAAGTGAAATGCTGAAGTGCAAACGCCCGTCTTGAGACAATCCAGTTTTGGGGGTTTGCCTTAAAACGGATGAACATCTAGCCTTCAGTATGGTGTTTCAATTAGTGGTATATCAAGGTCAGATGATGCCAGAGAATATAATAAAAACCAGAAAGTATTTCTAAATCACCGTTTCACAAAACAGCCTATTGAAAGAGGATATAAAGTCTGACTCACTGTAATCTTCATACATTTAATGGATTTTTCCACACTCCAGTTGGGCTCCATACCAACAGGAAGAAGGTTATTTTCCTCAGTGAAGATCATTAACAATTCATATGCAGCAGTTTCTACCATATGTGGCTCGTCAGCTGACTGCCTTGATCTGTTAACCAGTCTGGTGGTGGGGTTCTTCTAGCTTAAATGAGGAGCATGTTATTTTATACTTTTAATAATATTACAGAGAATGATACTTAAAGTCATTTGCTGTGAAAGAAATGTTGCTTTTATTCAGAAACATGGTGGTTTAATCATCCTCTACCTAAATGTGTTGCTCACTTATTTCCCCTTCTCCTGTATGTTTGCGGGGGAAGAAAGAGATGTGGGAGGACATTTGCAAGACATAAAAAGCTTCAGAAGTTTCCAATGGGTACCATGCACTGATAAAACCTTGTTTCAATTGGCTAGAAAACAAGACGAGAGAAAAGGGGGAAAATTCATAGTAAAGAACAGTTTTCTCACTTCCTTCCAATCACTGCTTAGTTCACCGAGAAAGGGTTGAAAAAGTCTCTTTCCATTGGCATAGAAAAGGCTGAGTTTTAATCAAATACTTTAGAAAATTTACAGATTTCAAAGCATTTTTCTACAAATCTCAGCACTATCTCTACTACACTTCCTCCCCGCACTGAATCAGCATTTTGTAAGTATCCAATTTTTGGTTAAATATGAGCAATTAGAAGAAACACAGCAAAAGAGGAAATCATGATTCCGCATCAGCCTTATGCAAAGTTATAGTTACTTAAGTCAATGAAATTATTATTGCGTGGAATGAGAAAAAAAACGTGTGATACATTTCTCCAGGCTACTTACATTCTGTGCCCAATCTCAGACAAAGATACTCTCACTGGTATACAAGACTGCAGTCAACAGTCCAGCAAAATTCTCAGTTAATGATGGTACCCCAAGTACAACAGTCAAACACATGCTAAAGTATCTATCTGCTGCATTCTGGCCCTTTTGTTGATATAGTACTGACTTCTTATTTTTCCATAATACATATAAATTATAGTCATTTATTCAATGAAATCATATTTGTAAATGTGCATTTCAAATCTGTTCATCTCAGAGGCCCAGAGCAGTCTATATGTATCACACAAGAAAAATTTACTTTGTTAAACCTCTGCAAAAGAAAGCCCCAAGAGCAACCAATGCAGCCATGCAGTCGGACGGTTTGGCCCAGAACAGATCTGTTTTCCGAGAACAGTGACGAATCAAATATGACCTTCAGTTATTATGTCTACCCCCCAGATTCCTAATCCTACTCTATGAAACCTATACCTACATCAGAAAGAAGGTAAGCTAAATTATTCCAAACCCGATATTTAATGGTATCTGCACTGACAGGAAAGCACAGGAGTTCCTAAGCCGTATAAAGATACTGCCAGAAAATAAGTAAAGGGATTTTGGCCATTTTCCTGTAACAATCAAACAGCCAGAAATACAAATTTTACAAACACAGCAAAGGGCCATAAAGAACCATTCCAGTTGTGTTTGTTTTGAAAAGAAACTTGTTTTAAAATAAAACTAAATCATGCACTTACAACAGAAAGTCAGGGGAAGGTCTAGCACAGGCAGCTCCAGGATTCTGCCCGTCACCTCTCATGCAGTTTGGGGCAAACTATTAACCTCCACAGCATGCTCAACACCCCTTGCTTTTCATTTGCCTGTAGGGATTTGAAGTGCAGGTACAAAGCTGAGATGTAATAGACAGCATTTTTAGTTCAATGCTGCTCTAGAGAAGTCAAACCTGAGTTAAAGATTTTAATATTTTATTAAGATTCTTCCTATCATGCCCAAGGGATTGCTCCAGAAATTAGCATGAAGTATTTTTTCTGCCTTAAATACAAATAGATTTGGGCATACTGATTATTTACGTGTGGTGGTGTTCTAACTCTTCATTGGCATAGACAGCCAAATTAACTACCCGCATTCTTCAGGTGTTGTTCTTAGATGGCACCAACAATAAGTTTGCTGTATTACCAAATGCCTATCTCCAAAATAAAAAAAAAATTCTTACAATCCTGGGAAGCTGAATATCATGACTATATCAAGACTTAAGGAATTTGTTTTATGGTACAGTAGTAACACAAAATATTGTCAGCAAGATGAAATCAGCCTAGTGGTCACAGGGACAGTGGAGAAATCAAGTAAGATTCTTTCTCTGAAAGGAAAAGATGACTTGACAAAGACAGTAATCAAGAGTTATTTTGTAAATGGATTGGCTGATGGTTCCAAAGGCATCAAAAAGGCTTAAATTATTTAAGATAAAAGATTCTAGTAAATAAAAAATATACTGTTTCATTTTCAAATCCTTTTCTTCTCAAATTCATTTGTAATTAAAGTGGGTATTATAACACACACATAACATATAAGAAAATCTCTTCTAGCCTTATTTGTGGAAAATTTAAAACCTGTTCCTCTTCCTAACAAGACAAATGAAAGTAAGATTTCTGTTCCAATAAAACAGTACTGATCTGCAAAAAAGGTAGGGCGCTTGTTTTTTCTTCTTCTCTTAGCACTGAGATTTATTTTCAGTTTGACTGAATATTCAGGAAACACAGAAGAAATTACTTCAGTGGGACTGAATGAAGGAAATTAGCCAAGAACTGGGGGCCAGGTTCTACAATGGTTTCATGAATTTGAGATTTCCTTTCTGATGGGTTGATGCTGATACACTTTGAACCCATTTAAAATTAAGTCTTCTTTTGTCCCTACACAGCTGAGTAGCTTCAGTCACAGTAGCCATCAGCTTCTGAGTTGGAATGAGTAGCGGGGAAAGTCAAAAGACTATTCTGAGCACACAAACAAAAGCATGTTTAAATAAGATACGATCAATACTGTAAAAATGGAAAAATGTGAGCTAGAGGAGGCAATATTTTTACAGGTAGCCAGCCTCCAGAAAGGAAATACTATCCTGAGATCTGACATTAGACAATGTGCCCGATAACAAAATGATGCTTAAGAGTTACCTAAAATTACAAAGCCTCCAAACCTTTATGCGATGTTGTTGCAGTATTTGCAAGATCTGATTCACTGGTTGCAAGTGCAACCCCCTTTTGCTTCAGCTCACCAGCTGAAAACACGTCCCCATGACAACCTGGGAGCCACGGAGGAGAGCGCAACACCCAACCTACTGCAAAGCAATGCTGAAGCCCTCCTTCAAAGTAGAAATGTGCCAACACACAACAGCATGTTTGCTCTCACTGCTATGGGGCCCAGACACGTGTGTGTCACCCCAGATTAGACAACTAAAATGAGAATGGCATTAGGTACATGCCAACTACCTTAACACTCAGCTAACTTTTTAAGTTCAACAATAACGATACCATTTCTGCAATCTAATATATTGCTCATGTGTGTGCAGGCTGGAGAAAAAGGTTATTTAGCAGCCCAAATGTCTGTCTCCTGCTTGAGCAGAATCAGTGACCAAGACAAACCTGCAGTATGAATCCATTATATCTTAGATTGGGGAAGCTGGTTTTCCTTCTTGAAAATATGCAAAAGAAGGCTGCTAATGGTAAGGTGTGAGTTGAACAAAACATTAGTTCTACAACTGCATTTGTCTAGATCAACACTGTAGACAGATTATATTTTCACCACTAAAAGCAAAATAATTAGCTACATTTATCACAAACGACATCAAGCACTGTGTATCTCAGCAGTTGTACTGCTGGTTCAATTATTCTGCCTCTGTCTGTTACTTAAACTCCACTTTGCAGCTCCAGGTGATACGGGAAAAACCCAAATTCATGCCACTTTTGAAGTCTATGTTATAGCACAGAGACAGAGAAAAGTATGTTGGGAAAAATCAGGAGAATCACCTGCTATATCATTTTGCAGTAGTTCCACTTCAGTCATTTCATAAACATAGTCTCGTCAGCCACTTTGGGCAAGGAATAAATGGGTTTGGCAATCAGAATTACCCAAGCATTGAAATGATCCCTGGTTAAAATAAAATATGATTGTAACAAGCTCAAGGTAGTTGGTACCTGTGTGCACTATTTCATCCTCACCAATACGATAATTAACTCACATGGTGAAATCCCAGCTGAAAAGAAACCAAGAGCAATACCTCATTACCTTGAGGCCATGGTGACCTTTAATTCTCCTAGAAAGACTCCACAAATCTTGTTAAAACAGAGTCCCTTTATTACAAAATTATGATGAGCACATACGATTTGCCACATTTTTTTCCTGACTATTGTCTCCAGAAATTGGTTCTGAAAAACAAATCCTACCAACGTAGTCTTCAGGGGCTGGCAGCTCACAATTCAGCTCTTCCCAAAGAGCATAAAATCACAATCAACAGTGTTCAGCTGGCATTTAGTGTCAACTACGCAGAGACAAAACTGTTGTTCAAGTATTGCATAGCTATCGCTGCTTAGCTCTTAAAAAATTTCTTGTGTTTAAACACAAGATTGAAACCTGGTATTTTTTAATCATCTGTCCTGGCAATTTATTCTGGTTTGTGTGCATCATACTTACTATTACTTCTTAATTTGGTAATCTGTTGCTGAATAAGTTTGCAGTATTCATAAATTCATACCAATTACACAGTGTAATCAATGGCAACAATAGTTCTCACTGGGAAATCAGGCTCTAGCTCTTCAGCATCTTCCATAACCCTCATCCCTTCTTCGTTCACACCCATCCATATTCATCACCTGTCGCGTGAGCCAAGCAAGGAATGGGGATGCTTCACGGGCCAAAGCCAGTTGCAAGAACAGGCTGCCAAAGCTGGTTACTGCAGTTTAGAGTGACACTGCTATACATGTGCTCCTCAGACGTCTTACGGGACACACCAGCTTAAAAGCTGAGGGCACCTCCAGGTACCTCCCAGGAAGCAGCAGGTGGACAGCACCCGCCGCGTCCCTGCCACCCTCTGGGAGGTCCCCCAGCGCCAGGCCACTGCTGGGACCTGGCGTCCACGCTGAGGGACAGCCCACACGCTACCTGCGCGCAGCAGCCCGCAAATCCCATCTGTCCCTTTGACAAGCGATTTCACATTCTTCCTCGGAAGGGTTTTAGGATGACTGCCAAAACACACTTCTTTCATTGTTTCTGCCTCGTGCTATCACCACAAGGACACGTGGGATGGCTGGAGATGGGGACCTACCACGGAGCAAATACACATACCTGGGATTTCCCAGGGGACATACAACCAGTACTGTTTGACAGGGCAGTACGCACAGGCAAAAACAGGCCAAGAAGCCACCCAGGGAGCCAGTACTGCTCCACACAACAGTGAGGAGTTGGTGCCGCCATCTCACGTCATGTATTCATCCCACTCTGTCAAGTGCCGTAGCCTGCACAGGCTGTTCTGAATACTGCACCAAGTGCATTCTGGGGTGAAAGTCTAATTTTTCAAGGCAGATTAGACACACAAGGACTCACATTAATTACAGGTTCTGGGCACTAATCCATGAAGACAGGTGCAGAAACCACAAGTTTACTGCTGCTTCGAGAGTTTTGTGACTGCAAGCCAGAATCAGTACGTACTCCCGTCCAAGGGATACAAGCTCCTCTGTTTCTAAACAAAAAGAGCAAAGCAGCACAAAATAGCAAACATTCACATGTGACTGCTGCTCGGAACTTAACTCTGAGAGAAGCGCTGCTGGCCCTGTTACAAACCCCTCCTCTGGCCTTCTTCGTACTTTGCATTTACTTCATATATTCATTTTATCACAGAAATAAGAGGGGAGCTTTACCATTGAAACAACCAGTCTAAACACACAAGCTTTTTTTAGAGAAAGTTTCTACTAGCTCCTTTTAAAGAGTCAGAATGGGCTAAAATGGCATTCCTACTAATGAGTTGCACTGGTGTGCTGAAATAAAAGTACCTTCCAACATCAACAACAAAAGTTTTCTTCATGAGAGTCTACTTACCATTGCACTCTACCAGATAAAGCTTGGAGAACTTGCCTGAAAAGCTTTACTGGGTTTTCCATTCCCATCACCTGCCCCTGCACTGGGGGGAATGGAGAAAATCTGAGAAGACTTTCTGCATGCTTTCCTGCTTTTACTGAGACAGAGAGACCCAATTGTGTGGACCTTGTTCTGGTTGAGTAAACACAACTTCCTCTCAGGCCAAAAAATCTAATTTGGGTCATTAGGCAGAGGCATTGCTACTGAAGAAAGTAAGATGTTTCTCTCCTCCAGCAGCTGAGCTTGATGCCATGTTCCCAGCCTTTGCCAGCTCAGAAAATACCACCAGTTTCAGGTCTCCGACAGACTGCCAAGACACACACACAACACAGTGTGTCTCTATTTTGGAGACAAGTCATGCATGAAGGTCCCACGCACCGCCTTCCTCCATTCCTGCTGCTGAAACACATCCAAGAAGGAGGACAACAGGTATCTATCTCCAAGGAAAGGTATGTAGGTTGAATAATGCCTATGTTTACACTGTGCCAAAGCAACAAATGCCAAACTTGCAAATATATCTCCATAATAAATCTCCCTCTTCCTCCATCGTAACACATTCATGAATCCTAGACATGTACATTGTAGAATCCTATCTTATAGCCCAATGGGATATAACTCTTCCTCACCAAAACTTTATGGGTTCTATCAGCTAATTACTAGACACTTGAATGAATTCCCACAGCAATCTGAAGGGACAAAACCAGTTACCAGTGGGAGAACATATTTCACAGTCACTGAATCCCTTTTCTCTCCCTCCTGACCCACAGGCGAGACCTTGGAAGTATCTTCAAAACAAAACAGTATCAGCACAAAATCTAAAATGAATTATTTTGACAACTAAAAGCTGCAGATTGGCCCATTGTAACTTCCCATACACCATTTTACATAATTAAGTTAAATTCACTACTTTTTTTTCAACTGGTCAGAATTAGCATTAACTTGAGAAATTCTGCTGTTGAAATTCACAGTGATTTCATTTCTGTACTCTCAATTAAGGCAACCCCCTAAGCCTCTCTGGTTTCAATAGCTTAGTTTGATTCATCTAGGGCAAATTTTAGTGTAATTTGGAACGCAAAAGGCATTCTGAACCCAGCATTTTTACTTGTATTTCAGCAGCATGGTTGGAAAGTGCAAACATACAAGACAAATACAAGCTCAAGTCCAAAAAGTCTAAACTGTATACAACCATTACAATTCAGGCATAAACAATCCACTGTGCTGCATCATCTCTGATTCCAGCCCTTTCTTTGCAGGGAATTATGTAACATTTCTTCATCCAAAATGTTTTCTTCTACTCCTTTTCCACCTGACCATGCCCAGTCCACTGCAGCTATAGAGTTTACACAAACCTCACAAGTGCTTACAAAGTACCAATTATAATCTGGTCTTTTTGATTTCCCCTGTTTCAGTCTTTCCCATCTCATTTTTTAGGAGATGGGCCAGAAGCTCTTAAAAAGGATCTAGTTACTTTACAACAGTCCTGTTCAAGTCGGGAAGAGATACAGATGGCCTTCAGTGACTTCTTGTGTTCAAGGAATGCCAGCTCAGAGAACAATTGTGAATGGTTGAAAGACTGACTTAAAAACATCTTGATAAACAAATACATCAATAACCCTTAAATGATTTTGTTTGCCAATAAGTAAATGCATTTAGCTTTCCAAAGCTGAAATGCCAAAGATGCAAATGTTCATTAAAATCTAAAGGCACTATAATCAATACAAGATGCAACACTAGTTAAATTAGCATACTCTAGAGATCAAAAGGACAAATGGATCTAAGAATCTGCATTTTTGTTTAAATTACACAGCATGTTAAATTCAGCTGCTTACAAGCCAAACACTGTGTGCCTCACTGATACAAAATTTTTCCAATGAAGTCAGTAAAAATATTTCCATAATAAAATAAAAATAATTTAGCTCTATGTTAACAGATTAACTTCTCTCTATCCAGGGAAAAATATTTTTTTCTTTAAATACCACATCAAAATGTAAATTAAGCAGTGGGCTGGTGCCTGCCATGTAGCTTAAATGAAGAGAACCAAGGCAGATTTCATTTTGAATGCCAAGAAGCCAGGATGCCATTTGTAGATTTGAGAAAATACAATACCAAAGTACCAGTACAACTTACCCAGTGAGTAACTAGTACTTCAAGATACTGTAGGCAGTGCAGATGCTACAGCGGTGTTCAGGAACACCCCTTACAAGCACCCATCCAAAACAGTACCTTTTCTTTCAATGGCAACAGCGGCATGAAGGTCTTGTATGTTCTCCGGGTCTCCTCCTATCCCCCTAAGAGGGCTTGGAAGGTGAAATGCCTGTGACCCTCCCTCAGCTCCACACCCCACACTGCTGTGACAGTGGGGGTCTCTGAAAAGCAGTGACAGATGCCAGCTCTCAGAATAAACAAACACAATCTGTGGGAAGTACAGTTACTGTAGGGCAAGTAGCCATCTTCTCCCCTTCCAGTCCCCATCAGCATGCATCCCTCCTGCAGTGACAGGCCAACGGTAACCTTTTAGGATGACAAGGATAAAGACTTTCTGCTGTGTTTATAGAGTATTGATTACACGGTTGCTCTCTCAAATTGGTCACTGAAATCAGCAGCTAAGAGCAGGGCAGCATGCTGGACAAAGGTCAGTGGGCTCTCATTATATTGCTGCTTTACAAGTTTGTGATCCTGTGCCAACCCTGAAGCAGACAAAGAATATTGTTTGCACCATGATGAAAACAACCTTGACGTCCAGTGGGAGAGCTGTTAATTTGGTGAGTGGCACTCTGTTACTCCTTTCAGTATCTTCTGTGTTGAGATCTCTTGACCTATAGTATGTCTGGCTACAGCTGAAAGTAGTGATGGTACAGACAGTGCGGTCCACATGGTAAAATAAAGTAAAATCTTGGGTATGTCCAGGAATTCCTTTTTTTTGCAAGGGACAAGCATGCCCTCAGAAAGTGGAGGGGTAGGCCAATTAATTTGTACACAGCAATGAACTCTAGCCCTATCTCAGACCTTGTTCCTGCATAGGGATGTTTAACTTGGTGCCTGAAGTTTCATACACGCAATACACACTGGGCAACACGCAAAACAGTTCCAGAGCAGGCCTTATGAGTTTCAAGACAATGGTACTGAGGGCCAGGCAAGGATGGTCTCTCTGACCAGCACGTAAATATGAAAATACCTTGCAAGAAACTTCTGTTCCTACAACAAAATACAACCCCGCAAGCTGAAAAAGACTGTTAAATGAACTTTAATTGCACTAAAGCAAAGACTGCCCTTTTAACATCAGTAAGTGGTCAAAGACCTTTGGATGTCGGAAGCACCCCCACCTGGCACACCTTGGGTGGCATCCCAGGTAGACAGGCCTTTCTATAGTGGTATGTTGACCGAAATAGCTCCCACCAAGTTTGGAACTTGCAATGTGCTGGTACTTTCCTTTTCTTTTCTGGACATGTTAGGAACCCAGGAAGAGAAGAACATACCTGGCAATGATACCAGATGCAGGCCAGCCATGAACAAATACTCTGGGTTTTGTTATTTTCCCTTCTAGTAAGCAAGTCTTGTAAGAGAATCAGCTATGACGCATCCCTGCATCGTAACTGTGCCTGTGATGCATCTATGCACAGACTATCAGTCTGAAGT
The DNA here is from genome assembly GCF_929443795.1 of Astur gentilis. Lineage (NCBI taxonomy): Eukaryota > Metazoa > Chordata > Aves > Accipitriformes > Accipitridae > Astur > Astur gentilis. The sequence continues at coordinate 36,255,125 of NC_064883.1, read as the reverse complement.
TGGATAGCTGTAAAATCAGTAAAGCAGCTTTCGGAATTGAAAGGCCCCTGAAGTCTGAAGTAAAATGACTTATTATGACTATAACAAACAAATCTTATTCCAACTGTAACAAAGGAATCCATTCTTTCTTGCCTGAAAAGCCATATATTTAAAAAAAAAAAAAAATCCTTCTTTTCTACTTTGTGGGTTGTATATATAGTACTTAAAATAACTTTAACTAAATCTACTTATCAAGTTACTTCGATTTCTAGAATACATAAAAGTTCTAGTCAGAATTCGTGTCCTATTTTTCCATTGTTTGGCAAGAGTCACTGAGTCAATCCATCTGGGGCCTGATCAGAAACCTTATTAAAATCAATAGTGAGATTCTCTGGTTAGGATGTCTCAGTTTTGTCAAATGAATCCATCTCATTAATCTGGTTTCCACTCCTAGACAATGGATAGAGACAGGTACTCCTGGGCTACAATTCACTTGACCCTCAGATGTCAAAAAAAAGAGATCAGGTGAATTGCATCCAAGAAAAAACTATACTTCTCCCTTGATTTCATATGGTTTCTAGTATGATTTGATCAGAGGTAGACATCTAAACTGCTATGTGAAGCTATACAAGACGATTCACAACTTTGGTAGCTTTGACAAACTCTACCCCAAGACCTCTGTGCAGCTATTAGCCAAAATAAACCAATATTGTTGATTCAATTGCCAGGACCTATCATGGGTGACCACCCTGGCAGAATAAGAACTAAATGTACTCTTTCAGGTCTACTGCTACGTTGGGGCTGAGGTATCACAACCAGCTAGGAACCGTAGCCCTTTGTGCTATGGGAAGTTTCTTTTATGTTCTATATTAAAATAACATTTCAAAATGTTATACAGAAGAGAAATGCCAAAAGAGAAACATTTTGTTTCAAATACCATTATTTTCAATTAAATTCTACATGGAATGCAACCTCTAACATCTTGGAGTGAAAATTTCTGGCCGAGTGGCAGGAACTCACGAAAATCCCAGCTTATGATAAACCGCACTGTGGTCCCTTCATTCATGTGAACTGGGTGACCCTATAGCATAGCAGCACACAGGCAGGCTGCCTTCAGCAAGACAGGCAAGCAGGTTACCTCCAAAGTTAAAGCAGCCTGCCTACATTTTGCTCAGAGACTCATCAGAACCTACGCAACAAGGTCTCCTGGTTAGGTTTGGGTTTTTTCTACACTTCCTAAAAAGTCACCCTTCTTGTGTTTGGTTGGTAGGAGTCCTATAGCTAAGTACTCTAATCTCTTTCTGAAATACAGGTGCACCACTGGCCCTGAGCAAAACCACGCACAATAAACCTGGCACACAGCACTAGTATAGCAGGCAGGAATACACACGAGGAGCGGCTGAGGGAACTGGGGTTGTTTAGCCTGCAGAAAAGGAGGCTCAGGGGAGAGCATATCGCTCTCTACAACTACCTGAAAGGAGGTTGTAGCGAAGTGGGAGTTGGTCTCTTCTCCCAAGTAACAAGTGATAGGATGAGAGCAAAGAGCCTCAAGTTGCACCAGGGGAGGTTTAGATTGGGCATTAGGAAAAAATTTTTCATCGAAAGGGTTGTCAAGCATTGGAACAGGCTGCCCAGGGAAGTGCTGGAGTCACCAACCCTGGAGGTATCTAAATGTCATGTAGATGTGGCGCTAAGGGACATGGTTTAGTGGTGGACTTGGCAGTGTTAGGTTAACAGTTGGACTTGATGATCTTAAAGGTCTTTTCTAACCTAAACGATTCTATGAGACGCGAGACACAGAGCCAGTGAAATAAATACAGGATACAGTGATGAACTCAAATCAAGTTTGGCATGATACTGATTAATGAGGCCAACCTGTGGATAGCAGAATCCTTAACACGGGTGTCCTGGTTTCAGCTGGGATAGAGTTAACTGCCTTACTAGTAGCTGGTACAGTGCTATGTTTTGAGTTCAGTATGCGAAGAATGTTGATAACACACTGATGTTTTCAGTTGTTGCTAAGTAATGTTTAGTCTAATGTCAAGGATTTTTCAGCTTCTCATGCCCAGCCAGCGAGAAAGCTGGAGGGGCACAAGAAGTTGGCACAGGACACAGCCAGGGCACCTGACCCGAACTGGCCAACGGTGTATTCCATACCATGGGACGTCCCATCCAGTATAGGAACTGGGAAGTGGGGGCAGGGAATCGCCGCTTGGGGACTGGCGGGGTGTTGGTTGGCAGGTGGTGAGCAATTGCCCTGTGCATCATTTGTACATTCCAATCCTTTTATTATTACTGTTGTCATTTTATTAGTGCTATCATTATCATCATTAGTTTCTTCTTTTCTGTTCTGTTAAACCGTTCTTATCTCAACCCACGAGTTTTACTTCTTTTTCCGATTTTCTCCCCCATCCCACTGGATGGGGGGAAGTGAGTGAGCAGCTGCATGGTGCTTAGTTGCTGGCTGGGGTTAAACCACGACAATGGGGTTCATTTCATCAGCAGTATTAATATACACATTCCGCTTTTCTTGTCAATTCTTTATACAGTGTTACCATGAGCTTTTACCGGCTTTCAAGTCTAAACAAAATGATTACATAATTGATGCAGTTTGCTTTCACACAGATAGCTTCGTATAGAAGCACTAGCTATTCTTATCAGGCAGTGCTTCTGGACATACCTATATGGAGAATATTCCCCCAAGAAGCTTACAAAATTATGCTACTGTCATGTAACAACAACAGCCAACAGGGTAGTCAGTATACAGCATATTTACACATACTTTAAGAAACAGGTGTAAGGCTGCACACAGGTTAGATAAACTAAAGAGTTCAACAAAAACCATAGGCCTAATTCTCCATTTCGTTCTTTCTAAATTAATACTTGAAAGACGCTGAGCATAGTGCATTTCTTATCAACAGCAGTGGAGCTAGAGTGGACTCGAAAGACATTTATCACCTGGTGGAATAAGGAGTATATTCTTGTGTGATGACCTGAAGAGGCCTTATCCTGCAAGATGCCAAGTGCTTCCTGTGGTTTGAAAGTGACTCTTGTGTCGCCATGAGATCTGTCAACACTGTGATACACACACCTTCCTTTCCCTGCTTCCCCCTCTCGCAATGTCTGCTTGCCAGGACTTTCTCTGAAGCTGGAAAGTCTTTGGGGTAAAAATTGTTTCTTTTTATACATTTGCATAATAAACTGGAGTAACTGCGCCTGATGCTGACTGTATGAAACATAAATAACTATCAGCACTGCACACTTACATGGTTCCTTCAGAAGAGATTAATTAGAACAATTCATATTATGACAGGGGTCTAAGTATCTCCTTCTGTCTCACCTCAAATGTCACCAAGGTGGCTCAGACTAGATATATCATTTCACTTTTTACCCTACCTGTTCGTACCTGGGGCAGATAATAACAAATCTCATGTACCAGCTTTCATTTCTCATGTCTTTATATTGTAAACTCCTACAACAGCTATTGCCTCTTAACTTTCCACAACAAACAACAGTAGTGGTTTGAACTACGCACTACTGTAATTAACAATCTGCACCATTTACTAACTCCAGACCAGAAAAATGCCCAAGATGGCTCAGGAAGACTAGATGTCTTACGCACCTATGGCAGTATACTCCAACAGAGTAAACAGCCTAGTTAAAACCATAAAAGATGTACCAAAAAGACTGAGGGGGAAGGAAAGAGGATGCCAATGCAGTAGCCAGTCAACCTGAAAGTCCCCTGAAGGAAACTATTGACACTGGTGATGACAAATACCACTCTGCTCCAAAAGTCCTGACAGAGGTTAAAGGAAGCCAACATTTTTTTTTTTTTAATTAAATTCTCAGATTGCACATAAAACTTCAGGAAAGTGGAAGATTTCTTCTGTTGGCTAGCAATACATCCATCACCATGCACCAGGATTTGATAGCATTAAAACAACAGGTCTTGCACTGTCTTGAATACATTAGAAAAGTAACAGCTCCACTTAAATAATGAAGTGTCATAATACCCCTGGCGAAACACTAATCTATGCAGTGAAAGCCAGGCAAGAAGAAAAATGTGTCTTACCACATAGTAAATAAATTTCAAGTGTTTAGTAAACCTTTATAAACAACAGGATTTGAATGCCAGGACAACCCCATAAGAGTGAATCAGCACTGAGGAATGGCAGGTTGAAGAAGCACAACCCACCAAGGGCTCAACCTGTGCAAGGACACCAGCTGCACGACGGTTCACCCTCATCCTCAGGGAAGCCAGGACTGATGACTGGGATGCAAACAGCGCTTGAGGAACCAAACCTCCTCTGCTCTTGCAGGCCCTCGGCCTGACATAAAGAGGAGCTGATGGAGCTGAGGCTACCTTCTCCTGCATGGGGATAAAGTCCCGAAACCACCTGCCATGGGTACAGCAGGGTAGGGTGGGTGGGATGGGCAAGGCAAGCTTGTTGGGTGGCCCAAAGAAAGGGAGAAGAGGCTGGGTCACTTGCATCAAGGCCTACTGCTCAGCCTCCTTTAAATCTATAAGGCATCAGATTTCATGACAAGGACACAGTCAAACAAGCTAGCTGAAACACAAAGGCCCCTTGCAACTATAGACATAATACAGATGGTAAAAATGGCACAGTTAACTATACGTAACTGTAAAATCAGGGATTTAATTGCCCCAGTGATCAAAGAGGTAAAAATTACTCTTTACAAAACATGTTTCAGGTTCCATTATGTGGATCCAGACAGCTCTTATCTGTGAAAATCTGTAACGTCTCAATTACTAATGCCACAGAGAACAGACTAGCTTCTCAGCTGTAAAGTCTGGCCCAAGACCATACCCTTGGTGTTGAGATGCAAACCGACTGTCCCATCACTAATGCTATATAAATGCCAAATGGCAAGTTAACAATAAAGAGAATTTGAACTATATATGTTAATACACTGGTGCAGTATGCATTGTTATCCCCACAAGCACAGTAGCAACTACAACTTTACAACTACAAGGAAACTGTATCGGAGGTTCTGTGACGAGCTTTTACCACCATTTATGGTATTAAGTGTTTCTTCATCTCACAACTACAACATCCATGAGAAAAGAGAGGCATATCTAGGTCCTAGTACTAAAATTATCTATTAGGATAAAGCAGCTCTGATCTCAGGGTATATTTTCTGACTTGTTCTTCATTTGAATGCTTTCTGACTTGCCTTTAGCTAAAACGTTCTTTTCCAAGCTACAGAAACTCAAACTAAAACTGCATGTGAAGCTGTGAGCCGTGCTGCCTCATCTGTTTCCTTCAGACAAGAATCAGGAAAAGGAGCAGCTACCCCAGCCACGTTTCCATTTGGTTTGACTCAATTGCTGTAATACAAATTTTCATGCCCCTGCCGGAGGAGCTCTGACCATTCTGGCCTTTCTTAATTACCACTTATTTCCCAGGTCACTAAATAGGTTTTGCAACATTCAGTTCTTAGAAACAGCATTGCCAAGATCAATAACTTTCCAGATCTCCTCCTTCTTTCATATTTGAGCTTTACTCAACCAAGGTTTTCCAAGCTTTCTTTTGAAATCATTTCCCTGAGAAAGCATCCAAAATGTTATTACTAGACTTCAAATTCTTCCTAAAGTTTAACAAAATGCAATAAGCCAATTCTCTTTCTTTAAATAGTGAGAAACCAAAGGAGGAAAAGCATACCTCCTGATGCACAGTCCAAAACATTTAATTTATGCCCAGCATAAAATAAAAGACAGAAGATTAAAGTATACACACTTCTGAATCAAATATATATACATATAACCAGAAACTTCATTAATATTTACAACACAGGACTCTGAATAATTATCAAATGCCCCATTCTAAAAATGCAGCATTGAATCTGATGTGTGCAATGGTTATAGTTTGTGTCATGAATTGTTGCAACCAACTTAATTAAATATACAGTATTACTTGATCGAGATGGTTTATGTTCATTCTAAAATTAAATATACTGCAGCTGCTAGTGCACTGGTTACGTTTTTGAGTCTATACTCTGCTTTTAAGCATAAAACAGTAAATGCAGGAGGGCATTTTCCATTGTCTTCCAGCCCTGCAAACTCCAATGCCTACATTTCACTTAAGCATGGGCAGTCTCATTTCAGCCAGTGGGAATACTCTCATGTTTAAATTTAACCAGGCTCACAGCTTAGCTGTTCACATGTAATAGTCAGAACATAAATCAGATCACACTAAAAAATTCCTGTTAAATTTTTTAATTCTGCCAAAATTGGCTATCATTGCAGCCTGCCAGCCACAGCTTTGAACTTAATCCACACTAGATGCCATCGCTTTTAGGCCCAAGACTTGTTTCAGCTGCACAAAATGATTCCAACATGACACACGAAAAAAAGGCAATGTTTGTCTTCTGAACATTGATATTTAAACCCTATGGTGAACATATTCTTAAGGCTTATTACATGGACCCATTCTGTTAACAAATGTAATTAGAGAAAGAAAACAGAAGTCAGGAGTGACCAGCCAAGGAATTTAAGAGTATTTAAAAACTGGCATAGGAAAGATGGAGCGTAACAAACCACCCCATTGGGAACACACTGGCACTTGTGACTGAAGGCACATCTTGGTCTCTCACACAGCTACCACAGCATTTATTAACAGCAGATACACAACATGTGTAAGGGAAAACTTGTTCAAACCCTGATCCACTGCCATGCATTATGAGAAAAAAAAAAGAAAAAAAAAAAATTTGACCCTTTAAGGAGCACCTGAAAGCTCCCTATTCTGGAGAACCACGTGTCCTGAGGAAAGCAGAACTATAACACTCCCCAGAAAACACTGAGAGAGCGGGACTTATAGCTGAAATAACAGGAAATATATTTTTTCCTTCAATTCTGGACTGACACGGAAGCGCCCCTCTGAACACATTTGGGCATCCCATTCTCAAGGTAACTTGTATGAAACAAAAATGCTAGATGCATTTGAATCAAACTTGTCTTTTACTTCCTTACCACAAACTGTTCTTGGTTTGGTTTTAAAGAAAATAACTCTTCAGTGCACAGTTACACAGTAATACTTAAAACCCAGATAAGATTTTGAGTTGGAATATATTATCACTCAATAAGGACTACACTAATCAGTGTAATTAAGACTCTATTTAAACAATTATTTTGGTATTAAAACTATTTTCCACATCCTTAGTTTCAATGGTATTAATCCACTGTGAAGTTCTTTTTACTGAGCAAGAACAAAACTTTTGTTGAGAAACTTAATCGCACAGTAAATATTTTAGTTCTAATGCTGACATTTAAGTTCTTAAAAAGAAAATCCGTTTCATTTACTTTGGATAACAAGGAGACTTTTGACTCCATTACATTGCCCCACACCAATTATTCTGCTTTGCAAAACACGGAGAATTAATTCTCATTACAGCCAGCTACACTTGAATAATCCCAAGTAAACTGTGGTCCTGTACATACGCAAATACGTGAAGAATGGCCACAGTTTTGCACTTCTCCCTAGATAAGACTCATGGCTCTGCTTTGGCCACAGCAATGCATCATACACAAGAAAGTGCCGAAAACACAAGACCAAGTTTACCTATCAGCCTACCGCAGCATTACTGTGCCCAAGGAGCAATACATGAGATCTATTTAAAATCATCACCATGTATCTTCCCTTGTTTTCCTGTCATTAATCTAAATTAAAACAGACAACATAATTCTAAAAGTGTAACTAATACCAAAAAGGAGGCAGCAATCAGAAAGCATTTTGCTATCTGAGTTACTGACTCTGTCTTTCCAACCCAGTCTCATTCTTTCAACCTACAAAGTGCATAGAAAAAGCGTATTCCTTAAATACTGATGGGTTCTGTCTGTAGTTATGTTCTTATTAAAAGATTACTGCAGTAAGCTTTTCCACATTGGATTTTACCTTCACTGCATGAAAACAAATTAGTCACACACTAAACAGCATCCAAAATTCAGAGGTTATGAAGACTTAAATGCTGTATAAATACCTCTACAGCTTTTTAGACCCTGTTGAAGCCTTCTGGTTAACTAACTCCTTTTCTTTTGCAGTGCATGCCACATGCTTTGGACAATTTTAGTCACATTACCTTCAGTAAATCTTTCCATTTCCAATAAGGAGTAACAAATAATATTCAAAAGACTAAAATGTTGATGCCTCCATAAACTATGACCTGAAAATGCAAGAACTACTTAGTTGTATTGCCTTTGGTTGCAGCTTCTGATTTCTGTCTCGTGACTTCTCTTGTATGGTCAAAAAGTAAGAAGGCAGCAATATTTTTAATATAGCATACATACACAATTATTTACGTCCCCAACCTATTGAAAAGGTCTTTATTAAGTGTGAAGTGCCATTCAGTAAGAATTAGAACATCATTTTCTAGTGGGAGCGCAATATGTACAAGAGTAATGAAAAGCAGAAAGAACATTTGTTTTATTACAGCTGCCACAAGCATTCAGTTGTGGTTGCAACCTACTTCATTCTGTGTTGTGAGTATACCAACCCCTGAGGGGTCCTGTTACAGTCAGGCTTACACAGAGCAAAGCAGAGGGCTCAAAGAATTTTAGATATTAAGCAAAAGCGAGCTTGACAGACACCCAGCACTTCAACAAAAGCCAAGATGGAAAAACAAGAGACATTCCTCCTTCGGGAATGCTACACAGAATTTGCTTGCACGTACAGACTACATTCCTAACACTAGGGAAAAAAATCAGGAACCAAACTATGGCAACCCAGTGCTAGTTTAAAATGAGAAGTTAGTTCAATGTAAAAATTAGTTAGCAGTATCTTTGATTATAGCTACAGAAGAGGAAGAACAGAATAGAATAGAACAGAACAGTTCAGTTCAGTTGTAAGGGACCTACAACAATCATCAAGGCCAACTGCAATATGCCTGGAAACTGAAGGTGTTTGGTAGATGATGCATCAGTCATTAAACCTTGCACACCACAAAAGAGACAGCACTGCTTCCCTTTAATAAAAATTCTTTTTCATCATGATGAGTAATTTTAGGCTTCAGCAACCTGCACCCTCACTTTCAACATATCTAGTAGTATGTCCAATTTTACTTTCAGAAAGCAGCACAATATGATGAACCTCCACAGAAAAGTTATTTGAAACAGAAGTCTTTAGTTGCCTTAGGACCATCACCAGTTCAATAAAGGAAGGATCCTTGCAGAGAGAAACACAGCAGGGGTTGGTGTTCTCACAATGCACAGGAGCCTAGAACAGCAACCTCCAGGCTTCGGGCTGCTCTGCTGTATTGACAGTAATTGATAAAAGTTTTAACAACCCTAATGAAAAGTGTTAATGAGGGGTAGGAAGGGAAAGAGAGAAAACATTGAGAAAATGGTATTGTTCAGGTGTTACTGAGTGGGAAAGCGATCACATGTATGATGTATGAAGTCATAGGGGGGGATGACAGCAAAACTGTTACTCCTATATTCAGATGTTTACAATGCTACCAAACCCCAAATCTGTAAATCCCAGAATAGAAAGAGTCACGGATCTGCTGAGTTTTGCTTTGCCAACGCAGGGAATGACATCAGTGTGACTCACAACGCACAAGCTGAAGAGGCAGCAAGACAGCTCAGAAAGGGAGAGAGCAGTGGGAGAGAGCAGCCATTCAGTAATCCTCCAGCTCCACATCACAGGAATCATTTACACATTTATGTTCTTCTGCCTTCTTCTTCAAATGAAGAGGACACACTATATTTAGCTCAAATCTTTCTTGTGACATGTTTTAAAGTCTTGATGGCAAGCTGTATGGAAAAGCAATGCAATTAGAAGTTTAAATGTAAAGGGTCTGTAAAAACACACAAGCCAGAAATTGCATGTTATGGATAAATAAATCTGTTTTAAAAAACCCAGTTGTCTCATGTTAACCTTGTGAACTGATCATATACAGAATTACTCTTGCTGCTTAATCTCATGCTTCAAAACAATCTTGAAAATGTAACAGTTCATTTCCTAGATACTGTGGAAGCGGTAACCAAAGCTATCTCACAAAAAAGGTTCTCCTGCTTGTTCATACGTTGGCATGATCAAACTTTTCTTACAGTATTTCTACCCTAATAATAATAGTGTAATTCCATCTCTGGCAACCACCTTATGAAGCATGCTTTTTCCTTTTAGTCTTCTGTTGTGTCATTTAGACTCTCTGGAGTCAATACAAAAACCCTACAATTAATTGCACAGGAAAAAGTTGCAGCATAAACATTAGTTATTCTTTAAGAGAAAGCAGCAGCAGTGTTAAATAAAAAAAATAAGATCCAGTGACCACAGGGATAACGTACCTATTACAATGTACACATCACTAAAAATGTGTACGTTGCAACAGCTGACCCATATGAAGTCCAGGACCAACTTAAACCTTTTAACGTAGGAGAATGCTATTTTAAACATCCGTCTGTATCACAGCTGTAAATAAATTCACATTATGAAAAAAACTGGCTACCTGAATGAAATTGCAAATTATAATCGACTTTGAAAAGACAACAGATACAGTTCAAACACTGTGTATTTCTTTCTCCTACTGTTCTACAGTAAGGTAAACGCAACTACTACACAAAGCAATAGACTCAGCTAACCCCGACAAAATCATATTTGGGGGGCTGTGGGTGGGAGGATGATGAGAGGCAGGAAAAGGAGAATTATGTTTTCTCTCCCAGACTTTCATCAGTTTTTCCATCCCCAAGTCAAAACCAAAAACTAGGACAGTTGTATTTGTTTATGAGGGATAACCCTAAACTAAGACTTTTTTGGTATAACAGATATTCCATCAAATGTGAAGTTTCTTTATTTTGTCAAGACCATGAATAGATTTTCAACTTTTTCAAACCCTTACCACCAAAATATCCTTCTCCAAATAAGCCTGGGTATTTTTTAATAATAAACAAAATCACCTGCTTGAAAACAGGTTGCAGTAGGACCCAGTCGAATTCCCTTCCTGCTGTCATTGCTGCTGAACTCTACCTGGTATCTGGTTATTAAAGCATGTTCTGAGTGTGACACTCCAAAAGATCTCATCAGTTTTCAGACAGCAATTTTCTTCTTAAATCTGTAAGACCACTGTAAAAAGTACAGTAATAAAATAACTTTTAAAAGCATGGGAAAGGGGAATGCATGTTCTCTGTTAAAACATCCCAGAGAAGAGAACGCAAACTGCAAAGTTTTCAACTCCCCTTTTAGGATGAATCTGCTCTTCAATGCTGTTTCCTAATCTCTTGTTCTCATTTTACTCAGTCATTCTGGAGTCAGAACATAAATAGCTAAGAGTACATATCTCAATTTTTTAACCTTTGAGATATTTTGTAACTGCATTAATTTCTCACTCCACCTCTTTACATCTCAAAGTCACTGTAAAAAGCTAAAGACAGAAACAATATACAGAAGAACAGAAACCTTCTAATTCTCTATTGTTCAAATGAAGCTTGAATACTTCAGATACATGTACCGAGTTTCTCAAAATGTATAGCTCTCCTGGCCATGCACTGATTTTTCCATATCCCTAGATACTATTGCCCACTGAGATACTTCCTTTGAATGCTGAAGAGTAGTTAAAGGCAAAAAGCTGATGAATATGAATATACTCTCAGAGGGATAGGAAATCAACGCAAAGACTGGAGCTGCCCAGTTGTCTGGAGTATCACTCTCCTTAAGAACCACTTACAGGACTTTACAGGAATTTCACCTAATCACTTACAGGAACGAATGAACTGTCATACTGCACGAAGCCAAAGGTCCATCTGATTGAGAATATTTTCTCTAGTAGTTTTGTATTTTATCTAACCTTTGGAATTATTATTCCCTCTCTTGTAAACACAGAAAACTCATGGGGACTCAAAGAAGTTATCATTCAGCAGGTTTTAGAAAAGAAAAAGAAGTAAAAATCTAACTGAAACAAAAGGAAGGACCTTTCCACACAAACAAAATAATTAAATTGTGAAACTCTAGGCTGCAGAGGCCAAAAGTATAAATGGTTTTATGGAAAAAAATCAGGGGAAATAAGTTCATTGCTGACTATTGAACAAGATGACCAAGCTAACAATGTTGCTCGGAAAGTCTCCAGCTGGCCAACTGTGAGAGGTTTGGGGGATTCACCAGGGAAAAGAGCTGCCTGGTGCTTACCCCTTCCTAATACTATCTGTTACCGGCCAGGAACATGCAGGGCTTGTCTGATCCAATATAGCTGTTCCTATGACTAAAAACAGCAACAAGGAGTCTGCATCAAGAAGGACTGAAAACCCATTTCATTTTATACAGTCCTGGGCCACAATTTTTTCCCCCCACATTCTTAATAGATAGCATTAGCCTATGTGGTAACGTGTGGGCAACCAAAGGGGTTAGAAAGGCCTATTCGGTCTTTCACAAGGCTCTTCACTCAACCCATTTGTTCAAGTACAAAACCACCTAATGGATATATATTCAAAAATATTTCTATGGGTGGACCATCTTCCTCATTTTGGGCAGTGAAAGACAATTCACACCCTGAAACACAAGAAAGAATTTTCCCTACACCTACTTAAGCTGACTTTATCAAAATAGATACCTCTCAAAGTAATGGACAGTAAATAAAATACTTTTAGGGGTGTCCATACACGTAGGCTGTATCAACCTAAGCTGTCAACTGACTTACTAATATCCTTGCAGCCACTTTGCTCAGACAAGATCTAAGTGAATGCTACATTCACGTGTACCGGTGTCCAGTACCCTCCACATCAGGTCTTCCTACCAATTCACAGAATCACAAAGTAGCTGGGGTCAGCAGGGACCTCTGGGGACCATCTAGTCCAAACCTGTGCCCAAAGCAGGGTCACCTACAGCAAAGGAGATTGCTCAGGGCCATGACCAGTTGGGTTTTGAATAGCCCTAAGGATGGAGACGTCTCAGGCTTGTTTATGGTATTTTAGCAGAATTTCCTGTATTTCAGTTTGTGCCCATTGCCTCTTGTCCTGTCACTGGATACCCTGGGAAGAGCCTGGCACCAGATTCTTTACTCCCCCCATCAGGTATTTATACATGCTGGTAAGATCCCTCTAAGCCCCAGCTCGCTCAGCCCCTCTTTCTATGACAGATGCTCCAAATTGCTTCATCACCATCATGGTCCTTCACGTGTGCCCATGCCCTGCTTGTACTGGGGAGCCCAGCACCGGAGCCAGCACTCCCGACTCCCTCGACCTGCCTGCAACGCTCTTCCTAACGCAGCCCAGGATGATGTGGGCGCACTCTTCCAAATACGGCCCCACCTTCCTCATTTCATGGACAGAAGCCAAAATCTAGAAAACCTAAAAGAATGTAAAAATACAGCTTCACTGCCTGATCCTAGGCAAAAAGACAGTGGTCTCAGGAGTCTGCCTCAGATGTCTTATCACTGCAGTTTGTACGGCCATCTCATTCACCAGCAAGTACTACTGAGGCTGACCAGCTGCAAAGCAGTGTTGGATGTAAAGGAAGAAGGGAGCAGCAAACTCCTTCTCAGGCAGAAAGCATACAGCAGATCTCATAAGATATTCAAAACTCCAGGCGATCTATTAAGGTAAAGAAACAAAGACCTGCAACAACTTTTAGCATCCCCAGAAGATAGACTATTCAACACAGAAAGACGAAATTACTGCTATATGGTATTTTACTCCTCCCATAAACTATTTATAATATAGTCCTACAATACCAAGCAATATAAAAATACACCGACCCTTTCAAAAAAGCAATTAAATAAATAAAATATAAACCAACTCAGTACCCTCCAGGCACTCACAACAGAGGACCCAGATTCTCCATCACAGCCCGTTATCAAAGCACAGTCACACCACCACAAGCACACGACCCTTTCTTGCTTACAGAGACCCTCTCTCAGAGCAGACATCTGTCTCTTGCATGGACACTCAAGCACTAGTTTGTGCCCTAGTGCTTCTCTGCACCTTTTTTTTTGCTTTAATTCTAATGATGAATGGCAATTGGTAGTAAAATGTCAATACTGTCAAACAGATCTATTACTCTTTCTTGAAGCTGGACTGGGAAAGATGTTTTCCAGCTGTTTCAGTGCAGATAGTTTTTTTAAAACCAAGTTCCCTTAACCAGCCAGCTCAGCAAACACACCCCTTCAGTACCAAAGGGCAGCTCTGAATCTCAGAGGTACAAAAGGTGGCTGAAAGAAGTCAGGTGGCATAAAAGCTAATCCAAACGCTTAATTCCAACCCCTCCTCTTCCCCAACTTCAGTCGAGTATCTGTATTTTTTCAGTTGTATAAGACAGTTTGAAAACTCAAAAATGGGATCTTCCTAAGACTACTTAATGACACTTCTTTCTCTTAATTTGTGGACAGAAATACTTTATCAATAGATAGTAGGAATGAACAAAAATTGGGAAGCTGAAAGAAAAAAGCAAAAAAAAACCTGGGCAATGAAGTACAAAATGCCCTGATAAGAAAAGAAATATTCCAGAAATAAGAAAAGTTTCATACTACAATTATTTTTAAAGTGCCGTTTACCTACAGAAAGACCAATAAAACGATGGCCCTCATGAGAGCAGCAAGTTTACTCCTCAGTTTTAAAACACAGGGAACTAAGAAGTTGGCCCAGAAACACACAGCATAAACCAACCTGGAGGAAAAAACTCTTAAGATTTAAAATTTTTAATTTGTGCTCCCTCTCCCAAATTATGCACCATAAAAACATGAATTCATACTGAAAATAGAAAATTGAGTACAGAAAAAAGATGGTGCAAAAATTAAAGAGGAACTTTCCCATAAATTAGCACACTGACAAACCTGTGTAGCTAAGATGAAGTAAAATGATAATGTGGTATGGAGGCTCCAGGGCACTCACTCCCCTGTGCTATTAGACAGCCTCCACTGTAAATTGTCATGCGGTGTCAAAAATTCTCATATCTTCTGAGCAACGAGCTATGATAGCATAAGCTTTTTTATTCAGAAATAATCTTGCACTAGGAAACTTCCAATCTATAAAATTCTTATTCGTTTCTGTTTGCAGGATATTGACCTATAAATTGAACAAATTAAATAAGAAAATATTTTTTTTTTTGCTACGAACCCAAATTTCTGCATCCCATTCAAGGCAACTCTCTGAGCCATTCCCAGTTCTCTGTCCTCCCTAGCAGGCAGGACGAGCCTCTGCCTGTGCGGGAAGAAGCGGGTGCTTGGCTTTACTGCTCCCCTGCCATCAGAATAGCTCCCACAGGCGAAGAGCTTGTCCACCAGTGACCGATTATAAGAAGGAAGTGAAATGTCACATTCCTGCAAGAACTTGGGTCAAGAGAGCTTACCTAGAAAACTGGCATAAGCACAGCTACTGGTGTGTTGAGCCAACGAGGTCAGAAAAAAATACAAACCCTGTTGGTGCAGGCAGACTTTCAGCAGTCTTACGCTTCCCCTTGGCATTTTCAGGCATGACCCTGTGGGTAACGCTTAGGTGACAGGGATACAGAAGTGGGCGATTTATTCTCAGATAACCTTGAACCTCTCCTTCAGAGTAAATGAAGACTCTGTATCATGGAATACAGTGCTAGATCTGGATGAGACACAGGAAGGACATTAGCCAATTATTTTTATTCCCTTACAAAGAATTTTAAGGCAATATTTTTAATAACCACAGGTTTTCAAATAGTGCTCCAGCCGTCAGCAACTGGAATGTGAATGGAAGGTATGGAAGCAGCTGAGGTAACACGAGTTGCCAAGTAATCTGGCTTGGACAGAATTCAAGGCACCTAAAATTGGTCTCACTGATTTTACATTCTTGGCAGGAGAAACTTGATTAAGAAAACCATTTTTCACTAGCTACTGCTTTTAATAAATAGCCTACTACTTGTAGCCTACAGAAATTGGTATAGTGACTAAGAGTGGGTGAAGCAGAAGAGAGTGGATGACTTGCTGGGAAGTTATTATTAGGTATCTGATGTCAGAGCAATGACGGATAGCTCTGTGCAAACACTGCTCCCAACGCTACAAGGTTCTTCAGAAAGTTCATCTCTCAGTCGCTCCAGGGAGGGTCAAGAGCAGATGGACCCATCAGCAGACCACCCTGCTGTCCCCTGGGGAATATTAATTCACTCTTTCCATTTTAAAACAATATTTAAATAATACATGGCATCGTGCCCTTCTATGGTACCTACAAAACCATGGTGCTGTGATCATCCCTTCTGATATGGCCACAGGTGACCCAAACCACTGTTGCAGAGTAGCCTGGATATATCCCCCTGTTTGCAAAAAAAAAAAACTTCATCTTTGACAAGGGAATGGATGCATCTTCTCACATTTGACACCGTCTGCTGACATTTGCCAAATTAAAAAAAAAAAAAAGCCTGACTAGAGAGAGGAAAGAGAATTTCTGTTCTAGGAAGAGCTTGATCTTCTCAGACACTTGAAAGCTTACTGAAAATCCAAGAACTGCAGGATGGATAGTTTGTTAGACAACCATTATGTTAATAGAGACCATCTGAATTTCAAGAACAGCACATAAAGCCTAAGCTCAGGTAGTCTATTAGAAATGAGAAACCTGCTGAAAATGGAACCCAGACAGATTACGACACACGCATTTTTCTTCTGCACAGAGCAGGGATAAAGTAAATCTTGGCAGTCATTACCTCTGTACCGAATCTCTACTTTTCAAGGGGAAAAATATGATACGTTCAGAGAACTGAAGGCAATAATATCCTGGGCTTTAGTCAGATAGATGCCTGCCTCCTGAGCACCATCCTGGTCCGTGCACCTCAGCCACCCATCAGGCACAGCCTGGGGTGCCCACATCCCGCAGGGCCGTCCAGCTGTGCGACCGTCGACAGCTTCCCTCTTCCTATTGCTTCTCCAGCTTCCCCCCGCTTCCCTCCGCTCCCAAATTATGAACAGGGTCTCTCTGTCAGCACGTACTGAATTAAGCAGTCGGTTTGGTATCTCGCCTTCCACACATAATCACGCATTTGTCTTCAGCTGGAGACATGGGGTGAAGTCAAAGTCAGGAGACTGATCTCCACAGTCAAGTAATCAAGATAATTTTAGCTCATAAACCGACATTTGGCTCTACTCCGGCCAGCTTAAGAAAATTTTTAAGCTTTTGCATCAATTGGAAGGCGGGGGAATGTCAGTGTCCTCATTTCTGCACTGGAAAGTCACTCCCGGACCAAGTAGCTGGGACTGGCCATGGCAACACAGGGATGTCAGCAGCTGACCAGCATGCCCCACCACCAGCGTGCCCTCTACATCAGGTAGATTTTTAACTGTCCCTTGACACTTTAAGCAGAGTTAGGTCCCTGGCTTACTTTTACAAGTTACCCGATACTTCAATAGCTTAAATTCTACTAATCTGCTGGAGTCATTTTTGGCAAGTAGCAGAAACAGTGAATCATCCTACATTATCCCAGAGAGACTTCATAAATAAATCCTCCTATCCGAGGAGAACTTGCTGAAGGCTTTTTATATGAAGGAAACTATTTTGGTCCTGTAAATAAGTAACAATGATTCAGTCCAATAAATGAGCCATTTGCGTTTTCATGCTGATCTTTACTAGAGAATGATAGGGCTGGTATACTGCTGTACACCTCCAGATTTCATTCATTCCCCTTCAGCAACCTACCAAAAGAGAGAGAAAAACTGATATAAACTCTTTTCTTGTATGGGTTTTCAACCCAGTCCTACATATCCCTCATTTTTATTTTAAAAGCCTCCCAAAGCAGAGGTGACTCAGCAGTCATTACCTCAGACTTCAACATAAAATTAGAGATGTTATAACAATTATGTCAATTAAATTAGCCAGACATCTTTAGCAATTCTGATTATAACCAGATATTAAATTCCAGGCTAATCTGAATTGCAATCATAGCCCATATTTACATCTTAGATGAATGCCAGATAGAAATGTCAATTAATTTGTATATATTGTTTGAAAGACCAATTATGATAGTCAGGCACAGTGCTAGACAGTGTCTGTGCAAGTGGTAAACAATCTGATTTCTTTTCAAAGGATGAGTTTGCCAATTTCCCTCTTTCTGATGCATTTTGAGATTTTTTTTGCTTATTATTTTGAAGGAAAACAGGAAAATATACCTATTTCAATAAAAGGCCTTGGTTTTGTTAAGAATGTTAAAGAAGCTCTTAAATCCAGTAAGCCTATAATGTGCATTGCTGACGGCATATTAACTCTAATAATTAGTCTTTGTTAGCAAAGTAAGCTGTACGAATTTTGCTGAAGTATAAAAGTCATTAAACAATGAGCATCTGTCATACAACGGTACAATACATCATGCACAAAATCTCCAGTTCTTTCAGCCAACGGTAAAGATCCTCTCCCTCTGTCTATGATAGGATTTCTGAGTAATGAATGGGGCTTTCTCTTCAGCATAATCCTTTCCTAATTTAGTGTCAGGATTTTATTATGTAATTCTTCTATTCTGGAATGGAAACAATTTCAAGTCTCTCTTAGCAAAAATAAAACATTAATAACTCTGTCTCATTGACATGCGAGTTTTGTAAACATTGAATTGCTTTTCTTTCCAGAAGACAATACCAACAAACACTTTCTCTTTGCCATCTAATGTCCTTATATACTTACAGTGGTAAAGAGTATCTATAAAATTGTAGCTGACATACGAATACCATGCTGGAAGATCTCATGCTCACTGAGAGATCGTGGAGAACTAAACAGTCTGTCAAGCCGTTTAGCAGCAAATTGGATATCTTATTGTTCTGAACAGGATTGAAACAGGGCCTGTATTGTTGTACAGAATTAGGAGCGACAATGCATATTACTCAATTTAAAAAGGAAGAGAAAGAAATAACTGGACCTGAAACAAAAAAAGGGGAGTTACAGTCTCACCTAAAAACCTTCCATGAGCAGAAATGGATTTTTTCCTTATCAATACCTCTTTTCTTTTCATATATACAGGTAGATTTTCTTTATGCATACACACGTGTGGACAAAATTACGTCTGTGATATTTCTGTAAGAAATTCATTGTTGGAGAATAATTGGGTTCTGTGAAGTCCTCTCTCTGGTCAGAACTCTGTGGCATAAAACCTCTCCTGTAAATATACAACATGTCACTGATCTCTCCGGTGTGCACAGCGCCTCAGACACTGGTGAGGAAAATCAAGGATTTACATACAGGTCGCAGTTCTGCACCAACTGGGAGAGTGGGGGAAAACCAACCCTCCACACACACACCCCAAACCACCACCATCAGCAACACCATGGAAGTTTTCAAAGTTTCCACACATTAAATAACCATAAGTAAAACAAACAAAAAAATACCCTAAAATAGCCCCAGTTCTAAATTTGCCAACTTAATTTCTATTTCTGTCCCCAGTGTTACGCAGATAACTACTGCTCAGAGTGCCTCGCAGGGTAGCAGCCCTTCCTTAGCTGGCAAAGCAGGTGACCAGAGCTAAGCAATGCCTTGCATACAGATTTCACTGTGCAAACCTATTTTTTGTAGTTTTTTACATAAGTTCAATTGTATAGCTTAATGTGCATAGCTACACATGAACATAGTTTGGAATATTGAAAATACTGGGGGTTTATGTGCAGTTTTAAAGGGAAAGAAATCTATTTTGACAAGGGAACTTGAGAGCGGTATTTTTAGAATTCACATACACTACAGCATCTCAGCCAAAAAAGGCAAGCAGCAAAATATTTCTAAGCTGAAATATTGTACTGGAGTATTTGTACTCCATATTCCTGACTCATTAAAATTTGAAATTGCTCAACTTCAATCTTCCACACAGTTAAACAATGCTTTTTTGCTTTATGCATTTTCTTATCTGCAATAAAAACACTTCATTCCATGTTCTTCCTGAATGAGCCCTAAATAACTTTTTCATTAAAAGCAATTTTCTGCTATCACAATTTACACTGCAGTATCTTTCTGCTCAGCCCTTTTTTTTTTTTTTTTTTTTTTTTTTTTAAATAAAAAAATAGATCTGGAATATCAGATCAGACCAGCCAGCTATTTGGTTCAATATCCCATCCCTGACAACAGAGACTTACAAATGCTGTAGTGAAGGTTCAGGAAAGCACTATACAACAATCCGCTCTTATGGAAATTTCTCCATACTACTTACTCATTTACAACTAGTCTTAGCCCCCAGGCATAAGAGTTTATATCCATAATCTCCACCATTTACTTTACTTGCTATAATTAAGCCTCTTTTTGCTGACTTCACCTGAGTGGTATTTCCACTATGTTCAGTACGTCTGTGTTCTTGGAATAACTTCACAGAACTCACGATGCAGTTTCAGTGCAGTTTTTGATGCTTTTTTGTTGAGGTTATACACACCTCTGTGATCCCTGTGCGATGCTCCCGCTGACCACAACTGTCACCTCTATCAGTGTGTTCTCAGGACTTGGATGCTCAGACAGATCTAAGGGATGCCTTTGAACGCAGGTCTGGCAGGATCCAAGACTGTAAGCAAGCAGATGGCACATTTGCCACCAGGCTTAACCAATGGCTGAACTATGTACTGCTAATGAGGTCTTGTCACAGATGAACTGCAAAACCGCCCATCAGCCCGTGGCTGGATTAGCTGACCTACCCACATTTCTTAGATGCACAGAACACAACTGCTGCTTATAACATTTCAAACACAATAGTAAGAAATTCAATGACTCCTAGCTCTTGGCCCTTCCCAAAATCATTTTAAACGCTCAACTGTCCAACCATGTATAAAATGGCCTTGAGGCTGCAAAACAATTGATGACATGTAAGTCCTATGAGTGAACAATATCGAACGTGATCCTTTAACGGCACGGGGGTTTGTGACTAAGATATACCACTCTTCAATTCGGGTGGAAAGCATACCTCTAGTTTGGAAATGTACGAAACACATTTTCTAACTTGTGCCCAGTGTAAACAGTACACTAAAAAAGATTTTCACGCACAAACTGTGAAAGTCAGATATGCTGGAGCTTCCTTGCATTAAACAGACCAAGGTAATAACAAAAACACCTAGAGAGTGTGACTCTACTTGCTTACTTGTGAACTGACCCTTTAAAAGCAAGTGAAGACAAATTAGGATAATACCAAAAATCATAAGAATATATTTTACAAACTATTAAAACGTCAATCCATAATCCATGCTGTGGCATTGGATATGAAAGATAAAATGAAAGGCCTCCATGTAAGGGGAAAATTCAGTGTTTAAGTAAACTTCACCTCACCACTGATGGCATGAAAATAAAGTAATTAACCAGATCTCATTATCAAGGTTTGCTCTAATTTACAGTCTTGCTTTCAGTTCTTCTCTGAATCTGTTGAAGATAAAGATCAAAAAAGGAGGTCAAACTGAAGGATTCCAGCCTTTTATCCACAACTCGTTTTTCAGCAAAATTAAAATGGGACAAAAGTGCCATAGTTGATGACAGCCATTCCAAGACAGCTCAAGACTCCACTGACTCAGTCTAAACCCATAATCAAAACCCAGTTCCTCCCCAAATACAGTATAATCCATCACCAGTTCATTTTGCAATATAAAACAGAGTCCAATTCCTCCTCAACAAAATGCTTGAATGTTTTCATTTCAGCTTTCACTTCTTCTATTAGGGCCAGTAACTAATGTAATTGGGGAAAAAAACTCTCAAGCGCTTTAAAATTTAACAGTTTTATTCAAGCTTTGATGACAAAGCTCTTGAGGACGTGATGTGTTGGGTTACTTTTTGCTTAGTAAACTTATAAATCAACTGTAAATGGATTATAAAAATTTCACTGTAATCCTGAACCTCTTTAACAGATCCTTTTTACAAAATTGCTTCAACAGATATTACTTCCACACACAAGGCCAGGACTAACAACATGTTAGGCATTGCACAGGAAAGCAACCAGTGTGATGCGCTAGATGTTACATACTCCACCGACTTCTCGCTATGGCACTCTAATTACTCAGTACGAAGAGGCAGTATCTCTGTAGTCTCTACACTACTGTTTATCCTTTCTCACCTCATTACTGCTTTCCAACTAAATACACTCAAAGTTTTGCAAATCTACATCTAACTTCTTTTGCTATTTCCAAATGCAACATCTCACTATGACACCTGCTACAGAAAGCAAGCATGCAGCTGCTGCTTGGCAAAGTCTGAGATGGACACTAGAATATCTGCATCAGCCATGCTTTCATGTTTCAATTTTCCTTCCACTCTACCTTTCCTGCTAAAAAAAGGCCAAAACCAAAATCAAAAGCTCAGAGCCTTTTAATCAGGGAAGAAATAAATGCCTAGTTCATTCATTTGATTAAACTCAATATGATTCTCCCTTCACAGTCTTAATGGTGACACCTGGAATTAATTTTTTTCTTAATTTGGTTCAAATCCACAGAAAACCTGAAGATCTCTAGAAATTATCCAAGACTGGTTCTGGAAACCATTATTTTCCATTAGCAATACATGTTGAAAAGGGGCTTTTGCTGATCAATTCTTGCTCTTTGCGTTACTTGGTTGTATCCATTACTTCTGCAGCACGCAAGGGCACAAAAAAATTATCAGAGAGAAACGTTGCAGTCTTTATAATCCGATGGTAATGTCAATGATCATCAGGCAAGGAGAGACTTTGCAAAGAGCAATCTGTGTTTTCAAGTTCAAATGTTCCAGTTCTTATTTGGAATGATTACAGGCTTGTTCCTTATGCAATTATTTGCTCTGTTAGGCCGAAATTTTCGATGGCTTTCTCAGCCATTACAGTCAGCACTTCATTCGTAATAAATGGCAGTGTTGCCCAAGTAAGGAACACAGAAATTCCCTCTTAAAGTAGGTGGCATCAGTACATATTAGATACTCAAAACCTGTTTGATGTTTTCAGTGATCCAGAAACAGCCAGTATGACTCTCTGGACTCGATCTTCTCCTTTCAAGTGAGCAAGTGCTACCATGACATTTTCTATCTTTCAACCTTTGCTAAAGGCTTGCCATCCCCTTGATCCCTGTCCACTCTTTTCTTACCAATGGCCAGTTCAGTCACGCACCGGACAGCTACTTCCAGTACAGTGACCTTGGTTTATACCCTTCCTTTCTCCAAAACATGGGCATCGAACTTTCTTCCCCACAACTGAACCTTTTCATGCTTCCCTGATACACTCCACTATTCCTTGCATTTTTAACACTCGTTTTTTCACACGGCTAGTCCCTGCCGTGTGACCATAAAACTCACCTAGTGGGTCCCTACCTCGTGCTCCTCATGCAGACAAGTGACGTAGCTCCAGGACCTCAACCTCGCCCCATCACCCAGCACGTCAGATACTGCCAGCCAGCCCATGCTGAGAAAGAGTAGCCATGACCCCAAAAGTGCCTCTCCTAGGAGAGCTTTACATGGAAAGAGACCTAGCCCTTTAGCAGTACCACTGAGTCATGGTCCCTTTCACCGTGACCTGTCCCAGCATGAAATGGCACAGCCTCATGACCTGGAGCCTCTCACATCAGCCTGCTGAATTCTGGGCATCCAGCTCTTGGGTTTGGAGTGACTTGCGGGAGGAAGCATCCCTCACTCCCTTCTCCTTTGCTTTTTGGATCGGTGTTCAAAAACGTGAAAGGCCAGAGACAGACATGCTCTTGAGAAGCCCTGCATTCAATCCATGGGTTGTAAAAGAAAGCCTTTATACCATTATGTAGGAAAACAAAAGAAAAAACACTTGAAAGTATTCTTTCACTTTCCTTGGACAGAGAAAAGTAACTCACTTTGTCTCCAGGCTCCATTCAATTCTGTCAGATAGGCACTTTCTGAAAACACAGCCGCCCCATACCACACACGAACTACGGACAGAATAGGCTGTATTTAAGAAATGAAAAACAAAGAAAAAACTTACTGCTATTTTTTAGTGGGTTTTGAAATCACAGTCAGGCATTTCAGCTTGCAGGCTCAGGTTTAAACCTGGATATTCAAACAGAAGTACAGCCCTAAAATTGGAGAGACACTTGTGCAGCTGGCCACTGGATGAATGTGAAGAAAGGAAAACACTCGAACCCAAAGTCTGCTTCTCTGAAAACAAATCCTTTATTATTTCTTTGCAAACTAACGTCCAATTGGGTTCTGGCTAGCACGTTAAGCAGCATACCCTGCATCTGCCAGCTCCAGTCAAATTAACACAGAGCCCCATGACAGTGACTAAGAACAAGCATGGAAACTGGCCCAAATACAGAAGCGCTCACAGTTTTTAAAGAAAGGGATAATGGGTAATTTGTAGGAGTTAGTTGTCAAATTATATATTTAATTTTTTTTGTATGCAAGCTAATAATAGGCTTAAGCCTGTAACTTGCACTTGGAATAATGATTAAAGTTGCAAGCTTCAGCAGTTTTTGTCTGTAGGACTCTCTCAGCTGAACTTCTTCTGTAGTCACAGCAAATCCTAAGGGATATCTTAGGAGTGGATAATATGAATGACTCCTTTTTTAAAGCAAGAAAGATAATGCAGATTGGCAACAATTTTTTAATATTTTTTTTAGAGAGCTAAAACCTGTCATGATATAAAATCACTGCTGACTCACAGGAAGGCACTAGCATAGCCGCTGATTAAAAGAATCTCATAAAACATATCCAGTGATGTTACATCCTTAACTCTAAATGATTTTTCACCATTCTAGATGATGAACTGTACTACAGTTTAAATCCCCTTAACTTGTACAAATAATTTTTGAAAGTGTCTAAAAACATAAAGATCTACTTAATCTTTTTAGTGATCAATACCACTATATTACACAGAAGACAATGCAGTAGATTTATGAAAGAAGTTAATACAAAGCTATTTGTGAGTCTAAAATGGTGACTTGCCTGGATCCATCTAAAAAGGAAATTAATATTAAGGGGTGATGTGGCAAGCTGAGGACTGGTCAGGTAGTAAAAATTAACACCCTTAAAGAAAACAATGAATAAGTAATTTTCACTTTCATAAAACCTTGATTGATAAAGCACAGTCTGAACATCTAAGCCATGCAGTGAAAGAGGCAAAAATTCAATCCTGAACCTAATTTGAGCCTTGTCCACACATCAAATTTGCATCATGGTAATAGGATTGAT
The DNA here is from genome assembly GCF_929443795.1 of Astur gentilis. NCBI lineage: Eukaryota > Metazoa > Chordata > Aves > Accipitriformes > Accipitridae > Astur > Astur gentilis. Next base: position 36,230,137 of record NC_064883.1, on the reverse strand, counting down.
TTAGAAAGAGCAACCAACAGTGAATACATTGAAGTTATTTCAAGAGATCTTTATAGCAGATTACCTTACACTGTACTCTTCCAGCAATTTAGCGGCCATGCAAGAGGTTTTTTGCCTGTTTTAAAGTTACTGGGGTTTAAGATCGGTTATAAGCAAGACTCATGTTCTGTCAGAGCTGTATAGAACCACAGTGCTGCATACTGGGGCTCCCCAGAAACCTCCATCTGTCTTACACTTGCTTCTAGTACAGTGGATAGTCACAGGGTCTAGCTGATTTTTTTCAATGGTTTTTTGATAAACACAGTAGTTGAAGCACACAAGAAAAGGAAGCTTAAGAGAAACAAATGCAGTGGATAACGAAAGTTTTACCTAAAAAGAATCCTCCTCCAGAGACAACAACCAGGCTTTGGACAAATGCTATCATCAGACTAAGCTTCGGTAACTTCGCATAAACAAATCTATTCATCACAAAAAATCAAAACCATAATATTTAGTATTAGAAAGAAAGTGTGAATCTTAGTGTGAAACTAAGTCATTATCTCTTTCAAAACACTTTTTCCATTCAGCAAAATACCCGCTGCCATTGTAAATTGCTAAAGTGGAAAAAGGAGTCAGAAACAAAGGCACACAATTTTTACAGTTTTTCGTTTTGTTGCTGTTAAGTACAAACATTTTCAGCCTGCAACCAAAAGAATTATTTATGTCAGCTAAAAAGATAAAGTAAGAAGAAAAACAAATTAGGCCTCTGCTCTTTAAAGTTATTTCATAACTTTGATATTTAATTCTTATATAAAATAAACACATTTTAGACCATTGCACCAATATCCCTACTTAAGTGATTTATTTTAACTAAATGAAAAGGTTAATTACAAAGCTTGCATAATTATGCAAAATGAAAAATATACAAAATTCCATCATGAATCTTTAAGATGACATCTTTATTGCAGACTAAGAAATGAACCTTGTTGTTTAAATCTTACAAACAGGTATGTGTTTATTTTATGTGATTGTGCCAAAAAGAAGTTCATGATTATAGCAGTAAAGAACCACTAATGTTACTTGGATTCTACTCTATTCACATCAGAAAGAAAAAATGAGTATAAACTAACTTCATCATTCAAGCGCAGAGTTTACTTCAAGGACATTAAGCATGAGAGAAGTGCGTGTTTTCATCAGAAACTTGCTTCAGTCTATCACATGCGGAATCAAACTTATGACTGCTTGACACCATTAAGTAGCTGGCTTATTCCCGAATGCAACATTTTTCATGTCTATCTGAAAGACAAAAGCAAGCAAACCAGGCAGGCAACTCAAACCCTTGATATAAATGGGTATTTGATTCATGAGCTCACTTTTGTTTACCTTGCCATGCACATCTTTTGTCCCAAATGGGGACAGCCCCAAGTGTCTCAAACGCGGCTAGTCCAGCCACACTGATTGCAGTGGGATTTCTTCCAATATGCTAAAAGCACAGGGCTTGGATACTGCAGGGTCAGAGAAAAGCAGCCCAGGACTCAGAAAAGGGCAACCTTGCTTAAGCCTTACACCTCAGGAACACTGCCTGTCCACTTGCTACAGCGGATGCTCAGTCAGACGACATCCGTAAGAAATTCCAGTCTCCAAATCTGGAACCACAGTAAGCCAAATGATTAAAACTGGCCTATGAAGGAAGACTGGCTTATGCAGGAAACGAAGCAGGATGAGTAAGTATTGGAAGTCTCATCGCTTGGTCACTTGGCTACAAAAGCGACGGCCATGTGCAGCAATGAGCCCTCAGCAAGGATCACGGCAGTTTAAAACATGCACCCCTCCAAGCTGCAGTGACTGTGTTCGTTAGAACATACCTACAGCTGTCATCGTTAACACAATTTCACACTGTCTCTAATCACATTTTAATTTTAAAATAACACATTTCCAATGGTGCAGTTCTATTCCTTCCCATTTTACATGGTATTTGCATTTCTTAGAAGCAACTGGCTTCTCTGAGCTAACACACTTCACTTGAGTCATACATTAAAACCTGCTCTGCTGTTAAACAGCCGTTCCCTTTTAATAAGATCCAACAAGAACCAGAAATGCAAATGCGCCAAAATAAAAAGGGCAGGTTTGCATCTAATTTGATGCAGACGTAAAATAACGAGCAAATATAAATGCGTCAAAAAGTAGCACTGAAAGCCACTTTTCTTCCAAGTCCTAGCTCTTGTTTTGCTGCACTTGATTGCCTAGAAACTACGACAAATGAAGCTCTATGAATACAATACCTAGAAAAATGACTGCAGCACAGAACAGGTAATTTGCATTCTATATTTAGCATGTATGCATATGTTCGTGCTGACATGAAAAGCTATTAGAAATGCCTAAAAGCGTCTCAACCTGAGCTTTTGCAAGGAAGTTTTTCATGGTAAACACAAAATGAAATATTTAACATTTGAAGTTTATATTTTGGAGGGGCTTATATCTCAGACTGTTCACCACAGCTTATCACAAGGGCACTACAGGTTCTATCTTAGCCAGTGGATGGAAATACCTTGAAGCTACGAGCTTTAGAGAAATGCATAAATAACGATTTGTTTCTATTTAAGGAACAAATGGAGATATATTCCTAGACTGGTAGATTGAAGATACAAGGTTAGAACTTGTCTCTCCTCCCTCTGGAGTGGGGAACACAAGACGACTCACTAAGGGACAGATAATACCACTTTTAAGAGGAAAGCACCAAGCTTACATTGGTAAGGAAGAAGATCAAAAATTGATGAAATTAAGTCTACAGAGAGTCTTTTTCTCGTGGCGTGCACCTATAGATGGAAAGGTCCTGGATTTCCACAAACTTGGGAAGATGCCTGCTCTCCATGGCAGGAACCCTGCCACGCTTCTTCTCCTTGCCACTTCCCAGAGAAGTGGGGAGAAGGACAGCCTGTGACTCCAGCCCTGTGCTGGGCTTCCCAAGAACTTGTGCTGAAGACATGGAGGTGAGGAGGCAGTATCCTGGCAGTAGTATAGTTTGTCATCCCCCGAGACAAGTGCTCTTCCTTTAAGAAACTTACAGTTGGGGTGAAACTGCCTCACCCCAAAATAGCATGACCTCTTAACACAGGAAAAAATCCCATGTTATATTAATAACCACCTCAAAATCAGTCCTGAAAGAGCAGCCAATGAGTCTTCTCAGCTGAGAGAAATACCAAGACATGACCCTACATAATTATCACTGTACTAATTCTTTCAACTGTGTTGCGGGCATTTCAGGAGAAAGCAGAGAAGCAGCACAGCACCGTTTGGAGGGCAGAACCCAGCAGAGCAAGCTGCCGATGCTGCAACCTGGTCCCCTGTCATGCCTTGGAGGGCACGAATCAAAGCAGCATCTCACCAGCAAAACGCAAGCAGAGTCCCCAGCCCCGGTAAGCCTCCCCGCACAGGCAGAGCACCGGCTAACCGTCCTGGGCAAGCGCTACAGACGCCCCACCAACAGGGAAGATTTCCAGAAGAGCCTAATGTTTTACAAGCTCAGTCACCATGGCAAAGCAATGAGGCCTGCCCTTCCAAGCCACTCGTGAAGTTAAACCTAATGTTGTGTCAAGTTCATAAAGAAAACAAACAGCAGAGGAAAAACAAAAGCTCAAACATTTTCCCCTCATCTCTTGAACTAAAATAATCCAAGACATTGCGTAGAACAGACATGCTGTAAACTGAATTTAGGCAGACATTGCTGACATATAAGATGATGCTATTCTTTCAGTAGACCCTTCAACAAAAATCTTCTGATGTCTTTTTCTCGTTAGGTAACTAATTTGCATTGCTATTAGCTAGCCACACAGTTCAGAAAACTTTGCTTCACATCTCAAATTCATACATCCTGCCAAAATGTATTTGAAGTGTAGGTGTAAGGAGACAAAAATACAGCCTTTTTACTTTTGAAAAGAAAGAAAAGATGAAACAGGGAAAATATTACTTAAAACTGTGGAACATAATTAATCAGGTTCAGAAAAAAAGGTGAAAAAATACAATATAAACAATTCTCCACAGAAATCAGTTTTACTTTATAAAAAAAACAGTCAGATTTGCTCATCCCATTTGCCTTCAGATTTGCTACCGGCTATGGCTCCTAAAATTAACAAAATGAGGAGGAGAAGGAAACATTGTCACCTCATGACTTTCTACGGAAGAAGTAATATACAACATCACTCAATGTCCTCTCAAAGAAGCCACAAGGAGCTTCCAATCCTTTATCAGTGTGATTTGAGCGTCCCATCAACACTGCAAGACGTGTCTCTTCCAAGTGCACATGGGTATGTACCTGAACCACAACAGTCCAACAGCGGAGACGACCATTCTTCTGTCAGGGTGTGTTTGCTACCAAGCAGAGAGCACAGCTGCTGTCAATTTAAAGACTTTTTCTGGACTAGTACAGACAGCTTTCTAAGGGCAGTAAGTAGAAATACTTAAATGTTCGTGACTGGTGTCTGATTTAGAGTAACTGAAACTATATTACTGTATCCATAGAAGATGAAAAGCAACAAGTGAATCACCTTGGTTCCACCCAATCCAACCACTTGGATTACATGGGTCAGAAACTGTGCTTTTTCAGACTTTTGATTTCTGCTAACTGGAAAGGTTTACAACAGTAACACACACGATGATACAGATCCTAACAACGTGACAAAGAAATATGCAGTTGACATTGCCCACATCTTACTTCAATCACTTTGCCTTCACTTAGAACACCTGGATGTGAATATATGAGCACCTAAAAAGTATGGACAAGAATCTTCCCACTCTGACAGGCAAAGCTTCAATTTAAAACTTCCATAAGGAGTATGCACATAAGTATCATGCACCATGATACTGAATAAACATCTCTTAGAGCATTCCGCTACTAACTTCAGAAAGTATCATAAATACTTTACCAATGAACCAGTTATGAAATCTTCACCACCACAATATCTGAGAAGAGTAGTCATTAGTGGAATTTCTACTTGCAATATTATACTGAGCTAGCGAATAGAAAAAAATACCACAAACAAAACAAGCCCTGCTCCTGAAGGAAGGCTACAGCTTAGGGAAGAATTGAGAACATAAACAATGAAGACTCTCTATCCACATACCTTCCAGGAATGTAATCTTTTTATGACATATGTGATTCCCATTTATGCTCTACATTCAGTGAGGATGGATCTTCAGAAAGAAATGGTAGCTTTGGTAAGGTACAACAAAAGAAATCCAAGAGGTCATTCTGCCTTTCTGTTTTGATCTGCTTAAGAGTTCCTAAGACACAGGGCATTTTGTCATTCTGAACTTATTTTTAAGTAGGACCCATGTACATTTCTATAGGAAAAAAAAAAAAAATTGTATCACGTACTTAAGGACTAATTAAGGTAACAAACTTAAGGAATTTTCACACCTTGTTGGGCTAAGGACCTTTTACAGAATAATCCCTGAAAGTTTTATTTGGAACCATTACAGAACTGTATTATCCTTTTAGAAAGTCTGTAACTGGGAATCTGCATGTAATTGGTAACGGCTTCAATGCCTAGTGGTAAATAATGGACTTACAGTTTTTCATAACTACTACACCTTGTGCTATAAGGAAACACCCTGTTCATTTCTGAATGATTTGGGTAGAGCCACTGAACATCCATCCTTTGGTAGCATTTGTACCAATAAAAATGATATGTAACAGCACATGCAACAGTTCCTTGCTGACATTAGGGGAAAAAAAAAATTACAGACCCAAGTTATTATTACTGTCTCCGACTTACAGGAAAGGAAAGGGAACTATTTCAGAGTTGCAGCTTGGTGAAACAGCCATATCACCCTTATTATTAGCTACAGACACAGATTTGGCTTGGACTATTTCCATTTTCTCCAGGGACACTCAGACTGCCAGAGACTGAATCCACATTAGCACAGTTGGTGTTGCTGGGAATTACCAGGACCATGCCAGTTCTGAGGAGTACTATCCAAATGGCATTGACTTCACATATTTCTCCTGGTTTAATACTTACTCTTAGGTGAGAAGAGAATGGATTGAATTTTCAAATAAAACATTAGTAAGGACAGCACCATTGAGCTGCAGACACTGAAATTCTATATACGTACTAACAGCACTGTATGTATCTGGAAAAAGACTGTTCTCAAGCCTTCTCCTCCTTTTCTGCATAAAAAGTAAAGTATCTATAGAATTCTAAAACTTTGCAGTTAACTTATTTTAAGACAAGTGAAGTCAAGGTCTAATCTTATGTTTCAGTTAAGATATTTTGGAGGCAGAAAACTAGAACTGTATAGTAAGCTAATTCATCACTATGAAATGTACAAAGATAATAAAAGGAGGTGAACTGCTCTGCAATCCTATTCTCAGTTCTCTTTGTTCTAGCATGCCTACTCTGTCTGTATAGCCCATTACACAGCATTTTACTCCCATATACTCTAGGGTAGACTGGGAATTCATCAAGCCACTGACCAGAACTCTGAAACTATCAAGGCAGTGCAAACCTGTAGTGCCAACTGTGGAAAGTGGAGGAAAGTGAATGTAAAAGGTATGGAGGATCACCACCTGCTACTTTTATTGTATGCCTTCAGAGAGCAAGACGAAACACCTCTCAGAAGTACGATCTGCAGACAACTCAGGAAGGGAACTAAGATGTTGACCCAGTAGGAGCGAGGCATCTTTGTATCCCCACGAGTGCAGAAACCAGCTCTACGGAGGAGCTGGAATTTCAGATATACTGTTTTGTTTAACCAATAACAAACAGTATTTATTATTTAATCAATAAAGAACACTATCTGTGGGGTAAGATAAAACCCAATTAATCAGTATGTAAGATTTCTGCATTTCTTTTTAGGTCACATGTAAAGGCAACTTCGTCTCATGCATGACCCAGCTGCATGTAAAGGTAGATAGCTCTGGTTCTGCACGCAGCTACGGGGGTCAAGCACCCACAAATGACATGCTGTCATGCCCACAGACCTCCAGAGGTTTCTCTCTTGATTTGTTCATAAGGCTATGTCCACCAGCGAAGCAAAGACACCAGCATTTCCCTACAACAGAGAGCACTACAAAAGCACACACAGGTAACAATGTTATGGGAAATGGGCCAGGTAAGTAAAGTGCTTAATTTTTAACTGGTCAAAACACTATTTTGCAGAAGACACTCTACTTTGTTATGTTCAAAATTCAAGTATCTGTTATACTTGTTGTAATCACACACTAGAGTCATTTGTTTGCTTGACTGCACAAACAGCAAAGCTGTTAACTAAATTAAGAAGTTGTAAAACAGTATAAAAAGCAATGAGAAGAGTATGAGAAGAGAGTAATTTTACTATCTCTGAATTACAAATGCATTTTGTGGTTTTTTAACACAAACAAAAATTAAATTCAGCCTAGAATCTACCCTTTATTTAGTGGCTGATTTCTTGATTTATTCACAAAACATGCTGTGCTTACACAACCTGAGTATGCTGTTGCAGTCATCAGAGATAACCAAATTAGCTACAGGGTGGTAGCTTCAAGGCACTGGTCTCTGTCACTTAAACTTACATATAAATTTTCCTGAAGGAGTTAAGTTTCATTAATAATCCACAGTAAAACCACACACAAACCCAAGGACACAAAGATGAGGCAATTGGGAATTGCAATATATTTCCTACACACAAGGCAGAGGATTCTTACAGCAAGCTTAAAATTGACTAAAACAGTGCCAGTCTCACTCATCCTATTTGGAGAGAACAGCCTCTTAGGAAAAGAAATCACGTTATGTCCTTTGCTCTCTTGTGAAAGCACTAAGGTAGGAAAATAGAGCACAGACCTGAAGACAGCTTCACCAGTAATACTTTTAAGCATTAAAATGCAACTCCCAGAGCTTTCATTCTGTTAGATAATATGTCAATATTAAATATTATCAGTTATCTCTGTAGGAAATGCTAAAGAGTAAACTAGTAACTCAGGTTCAGCCCAAAAATATGAAAAGGAATCAGAGACAGCAATAATTCAAATGCCTGATTTGTCTTACAGTATAAAAAGACATCAAAGCTGAGCTTCGTGAAGAGTTAGGAGGGAAATTAAGCTCCATGATAAAGATAAGATATTCCCATACATCCAATGAGCAACTGTCCCATTTCCTATCCAAGACCCTCATACACCGAGATCTTCCTCTCTTATCAAAGGACAAGTCACACCATTACTGCAAACACCTGGCAATGCCACCGAGGACCAGAGTGGTACCCTCATTCCCATTCTGCACACAAGGAACTTGGTGTCGGAGCTGTCTGCAGCCAAAACTCAACCTGAGGTTTTCTACAGCCTAGGCTAACTTACTGTGCACAGAAAATCCCTCCTTGTTAAGCAGACCTGTTACAATAATACACAAAGTTTCTTGCATCATGTTATCTGAGGGTTAAGATCTCTAGGTAATACAGGTCAGTTCAGTTCACAATTCAACCCCTTTGCCAGAACAGATTCATTTTCTAGCTAACACCAATTAACCCAGTTAAATAGAATTAATCCATTGGGGGGGGGGGGGGAATATGATAAAAAGAAAACAAAATACCCTCAAGCGTTTTCTTCTGGGATGAAGTCTTAGAAGGCGAAAATGTAGGATGCACCAGAGCATGACAGCATCAGAGGGAAGGAGGCCAAAACATTAGCCATGGCATACTGATTTAGAAAGACAGGTTATGATAATTGCTTTTATACAGACACTTTGGCATAATACTATTTGAGATTAATGAATAGAGATAAGATTTGACAATATCAGTTCCACCTGTTGCCCCGCCATGGCTCAAACACACATTTAGAAGCAGCTGTCTCCAAACGTAGTGAGCACCGAGGGGAAAAAGGACCTCTGCAGTCCTAAACCTGCCAGAAACTAGATGTGGATGGAAAATTGATCTTCTGTCCTTCATCCATTTGACTGAAGGCAGAAATTGACTTCCTGCAAGTTATTAATTAAACTTACCAAGCAAAAATTAATCCTTTGTGTGTGGCTATCACATTATCTTTCATTATTCAGACAGCTGAAATCATACTGTTCTAACTTGCTTCACCTTCATTTCCTCAGCCCTGAAAGAGAGAGTACTGAAGTGCTACCCACATCAGGCTAAGTCATTAACAGTGGCATCAATTATTGCTACTATTCTTGCTTCTGGGTTAATTCCTCTCAGACCTAAGGTCCAGCTTTCTTAAAAGCAGCCATTCATTAAAGAAATTCAGACAAAGCAAAAGGGACTTCATTCACGAGGTAAATACAAATGAACCACAGAGCAGCACTTGGACCACGTCAGCTGTAGTGAATGAAGTAACAGAAGGAGCTTCAAAAATAGGAGTGCAACAGACGACTACTAAGGACTCATCCTGGCAGCAGTTGTTGACCATGTTGGAAAATGCCTAAGCACAGCTTGCTACCTCTACCTCGGATGCAGCTGGGGCAGCTGCCGCTGCAGAGGGAACAGTGGTGGCCGAGCACTGGTCTCGCACTTGGGATGGACGGGGAGGCTTGGGCTGGAGCATTCACAGCCCATGACATCTGTACAGTGGAGTAGGATGGGAAAGTCACCACCACAGGCTCAGAGATGTCTATAAAAACATGGCCAAATTTTTCAGAGAAGAAAATCAAAACCAGTCCATCCTACACTACCTAGGAAAATGTTCTCAAGTACCATGAGAAACACTAATTTAAAACTACAACAGACACAGGAATATGCAATTATAAGAACTGCTTTATACAGCCTCACTGTTGGAAAAGGTGGTTGTTACCATCCCACCTCTCAAGGAGATAATTACACTCATTACTACCAGCCACTGCAAATGAGTCACTTGGGCATAGGAGAGACAACTTTGTATTACAATTTCAGTATAAAGAATTCTCTCCCTGGACACTTCCAAGTGACCAAAGACTCTACAGGCTCAGCCCTGCACCCTATTTCATGAGGCACAAAGTATCTGAGAGCAGATTTTCCATGTTCCCCATTTGTCCATACACAGCTTCACACACGCACCCTACAAATGATGGCGTGCCAGTCATTTGTGCTTGCAAACACACTTCTTTTCTGCTGGCACAAGCAGGCTACATGCAGCTACCTTTTCTGTCCATCAGTGAGCATATGGAAAATTTAAAACCATAAAAACATATCCCTCAGATTAGAAAATAGACTACAATGAAGCAAGAACTGAATTGGCTGATTATCTCAATATGTGGTTTTAATTACCTCTAACTCATGGCAGTCTTCATTTGCATCTTTCAGATGAGACCTTAAATATCCATACTCTGTGTGCCTGCCTTGGACAAAGTAGATAGCTTGGGGCTTTTTGGAAAAAAAACAGATTCCTGCCTCGTTGTCCTTGGCTGCTACAGTCTTCTGAAGTGGCTGCAATTCAGCAAAGGAATAGGCTTGCAGCCTGGGAATAAGGATGGAAAATGTTATATGAATGTAAATATTGTTCTAGATCTTTTCTTAAAGTATCAGCAAAAAAAATCACAGAATCCTACCAAAAAGCACCTGTCTATTCACCAGCCCTTAAATATAAAACAAGGTTCTAATTAAGGACCAATAAGTCATCAAGAAAAAAGAAAACCTGACAAGAGTAGCCAAAAAGACCTAATTTAAGATTAAATAGATCAAATGGCTAAGTTATTGTTTAAAACAGAGTTATTTAAAAAGGAACCAAAAGAATAAAGGGAAGATAGTAGAATTTAAAATGAGTTTGGGGGGACTCAAATGAAAAGTGGAGAAAATGGAAGACAAGATATAGGACCCTAGCTACAGGAGCTGATTAGAGTTTATTACTGACCAAAATCCCAGTTTGTTTTAACACAAATGCGTAATTACAGTCTGAATGTGTCTGGCTCTTTGTAGGGCATCCAGAGAGGATTAATCTTCTGCCCCCACCTCCTTTTACACAATCTGGCCCTTCAAGTCTGACTACAGCAAAACTCCAATCAATTTTTATGGGAAGTAGCAGCTTCAAAATTACATTTCATGGCATCTTCTTACTTCAAATGCAACAAACAGTCCTTTAGTTATGCCATGCTTATAAGAACACCAATTCTGAAGCACCAGATTTAAATACTAAGCATCAGACATATTACACTGTTGTTTTTAAGCCTGTAAATTAAGTGTTTTAAGTTACTGGCAAAGCACTGCTGCAGCTTACAGCCAAAGCTCGGTATGGAACCTCACAGTGTATCTGAAATCCTGTAATTTTAACCAAGTTGTCACTTCATACTACAGCTAATCAGCTTCCTCAAATGCATCCCAACCATCTATCACATTCGTGGAAATCTAAATCCTTCGCCTTCACTTGTTCTTACAAGAACCCTCTCCCAAGCCACAAGCCTGAGGATGAAGACAGGTGCAAAGTAAGCCCATTACTAAAGAAAGGAAAATAACTTCTAATTACCAGTTTGCAGCCTTAGCTGCAGCAATACATAGGCCTGTAATTTTGATCTTTGCCTGAAGATAGGCTTGGCATTAGGGCAGTCTTCAGCGACATAGACCGTTTTAGAGGGCAGGGTGGCAGAAGGTTGACACCTACAGAGTTTTGGAAGCAGGGAGGGCAGGAACGGGGTCCAGCCCCTGGATGGGTCAGCCAGCAGCCCCTGCAGAGAGGCAGCTCTGCCCAGGGAGGGAGAGGCACCCTGTCCTTATAGGAGACTGCACCTATGAAACAGTTTAAACCTCAAGATCTGCCCAATAAAATCAGCTCCAACTCAGTGGAAAAACATCTTAAATTCGGTACTAAAAGCCAACTCTATTCCCTTCTTGCTGGGAGAAGGATTTCTGCACTATTTCATTTGAACTGATCAGTCACACACCAGGAGATAACACTGGAGAAGGCAAAAAAATATAAATAAATAGATACAAGCAACAATGAACAGTTCTAAATAAGTCAGCGTGGTTTCAAAAAATGCTAGCAGCCAGTGAGAGAATTCAGAGGGTAAAAGCAGCAGGTGAAGTTGTGGGCTCCAGGCTCAGCTTTATTGTAACTGTAAAGTTTGTTTAGAAACAACGTAGCAAATATAGTGACCTCTCTGTTCTGCCCTTACATTCTTTGTGTTTTGTGTGTTTTGACTAAAAGGTTGTTTTTAAAGGATGAGCAAATTCCCAGCACAACCTCATTAAACCCTCTGCCACCATTTTAATGAAAAAGTACACAAACGATACATCCTACAAATTCTGTTTCTCTGTAGCAAGTATATTACAGAGATAGTTTCTTCATATTAAATTTTGGCAGGGCAGTTCTAATACAATCAGTAGCCAAACATTGTACTTAACATCTGCCATTTTAATAGCTATCTCTACTTCTACTGAACAGGCTATTCGATTTAATAGACACTTGTAAAATTCTAATAAATCTTGTGACTGGTATCCATCTCTCTCTATTTTATCTCATTTTAGGTTTCTTGTTTACTGTAATTTTGCAGAAACGGTAGCTTTAGTTTTCCAAAAATCAGAAGAGTGTTTGAACTTGAAAAAAAAAAAAAAAAAAAAGATATACAGCCCACAGTTTCAAGACAAGATAACAAGCACCTCCATTCACAACTGTAACTGACTGTTCCTACTCTGCAGGACACTTCCATAGCTAACCACCCATCCTCTCCTCTTTTTAAATAAGGCTGCAGCTGGTCTCGAAGAGTTTCTAAATTAAGGCAAGAATGCAATACAAAGTGCATGTGCATCAGCTGAGATCTCTCCACACCCACTGAAATGCATGTCCAGAGAAACAAAAGGACAATACAGCAAGGCATGGAGAAATCAGCACTTGCACTACGTGATACTAATCTCACAAAGCAACTGCTAAATGTGTTTCAGGAGTTGAGTAGTCTACCTGGACAACACTTAATCATCTTTGACTGGTAAGAAACCTGGAATATAAAATTATACGTACTCTATTACAGCTTATGGTCTTTCACAGAGCAATAAGGTATTATAAAAATTCAAGAGAATAAACAACTGGAGATTGCAAATTATGTTGATAAGCAGGAAATAAAGATAAATAAAAATAAGATAAGAAAATAAAACAGTCTTTTAAAAGACCATGGTCTCAAAGAAAAGTGGAACAATGTTCAGAAATAGACAATATTTAGCTTAGAATATCTTTGCATGTTAGAAGTTAAAGATAAGATCAATGTGCGTGTACTCCATTGAAAACCAAACCCAACAACCAACATCCAGTTTCTCTACTAATGTGTGTGCTCTGGTTTTTATTTCTTAATTCCAGGAGTAAAACAAAGCCTCCTGAAAGTGAAAAGACTTTGCACCTCCTGTGGATACTTTCAGATGTACAATAGATGTCTCTTGTGCTTCTCACACTTGCATTCCAACCAGACATAGAACACAGACAACTACGTGATGGAAGACGGAGCAAAGTATTTTTACTAGCCACTTACCAATTGACCATGTATATTAACCTCACAGTCTGAGCCTATGATCCAATTTACCTCCCCAGATGCCAACCTCCCTTTTCACTTCTTTCCTGCATTCACCGTAGGCTTCCATTTCTCTTCCCTTCTTCCTCCTCTTGCTGTCAATGCGTCCCGTATTTCACCCACAGCTTGTATTTTTGCACTTGCACCCAGTCATGGTTCAGCAAGGACTTCCCACCTCAGCCGCTCCTGTGGCTCACCCTCTCCCTTTACTGCATTGACACACTCCCTGTAGAGCCACGCTGCTAACTGCATCGAGAACTGATCCAGGTGCAAAACACTTTTGCAAAGTTTTCAAGCCAGATCGATTCCCTGGCACAGAGAGGCAGGGAAGGCACAGCAGCGAATGCTTGGGAAAAGGGAACAGCAGGAATCGCTGCAGAAAGAAAGCCTACCACCGAACCGCAGCCTTAGGCTGGTCTCTCCCCACTCCCACCCTCCCAGTGTTCTTGCCATGACCATCACCCCCCACCTGGCAGCACTGGCAGCCCTTACCAGGAGTTCCTCATCCTCCATGGCCTAAATAAGCTTTGCTCAGCATGTTCCCAGCAATGACACATGCAGGACACGCCAGCTCAAATCTCTTCCCCAGGAACTTAGCTTGAAATGCTGTGGCTCAAATACAAAATTTAAAAGCTTTTTAACTCATAGATTTTGCTCATTAAAGAGGTGGAAGTGAAAATATACTTCGATGAAATCTAGATAGGCATACTCTCATGTTATTCATACTAGCATATATCCAAACCATCATTTATTTCTGTGCACATATAAATCGATGAAGGATGAGAAGAATGTGGGCATACTTTAAAAATCCCTATTAAAAAAGGAACTAGTGAAAAATTCCCAATTTACTAAGCCATTATACAGTCTGACTCAATAATTTTGAGCTATATTGATTTAATGATATTACTTGGAGCTATAATGATATTACTTGGAGCTAAAACTAACTGGTATGTTATTATGTATTTACAGAAAATAAAGGAACTAGAAATCTAGTAGTACAGGTTAATCAAACTGTCAACAAACCTTCTTTGCTGCACGGCATAATCCACACAGCAATCTCAGAATACATTATACAGCATTTTATACACCAAATGAACTTAGTAGGTTTTATTTCATAAATGAAACAGTCACCTCTAAGGCACTACAATATTACTTTTGAGGACAAGAGAGAAGAAAAAAGCCTCAATACTAACATCTGAGTTGGAATTTTGACTTGGGATGCTGCTGCATGTGTTTGAATTTGAGCAAAGTTGGGAGAGATCCCAGATGTTAACAGCAAAGCCCAGAGCCCCTTTTGTGAGATGGGATGACCAAGACCTCAGCTAAAACTTCACCTGTCAACACCCACATCCTAAATGCAAAGCTGCTACAGATCGTTGCTGTGCCACAGCATACAAGCAACGGGACCAATCAGACCTGGGTGGAAATTTCAAAAGCTCATTTTATTTGCTTTTTCCTGATGAAGCTACATAGAAGAACTCAAATTCCATCCACAACAGAGGGAGTGGGAACTCCACCAGGTTAAACCTGGCCTCAGTCACGCTGCTGCCCTAACACTTACACTGGTCCAACATGTCTTACAGCAGAATTTACAGCTGAAGAGTAGGAAAGCAAGATCAAGAGATCCTGGTGTCCAAAGGTGTCAAAAACGCCTCGACCTGCTCTGAGGCATTTCAAATATGTACAAATCTTTGCAACCATTGCAACTCTCATTTATTCACACACATAACTTCAACTGAAATGGGCCCTGACCCCAGCAAGGCCTCTTCCACAGGGGGAAGCTGATAGTCTCTAAATAGGTGGTTTCAAATATCTTGCTGCAGTCTATGGAGGCTGCTTTTATAACCTCTCCAGTCTCGTTCACACTGCTTAATTATAAAACTGCGATTGCATGGGCCATGAATCATAGTGTGGTAGCAGTTATTCACACAGAAAATGCATGACATACTGATTCAACATGCTGAACAGAGTAGACCCCTGTCCTATAAGGTAACTTAAATTATTCATTTGAATTAAACTTTACCCTCAAGGCAGCAGGCTTGCATTCAAATTTCAGATAATAATATAGGCCCTGGTTTCAAGTGCCATTGAAATCAGTGGAAAGATTCAGAAATGCTTCCAAAGGCTTTGGATTGAGCTCATGGAACGCAGGATCCCATTTGAGCCTACTCATTGCCCACCAGCAGTCTCAGGGGAAGAAAGCAGAAAGGAGGGACTACAAAGGACTCCAATTACATAGCATGGCTTCAGGCCCCAGCAACTAGTCATCCAGGCTATGTAACACCAAGTACTTGACCTCTCTTTTGTTGAAGAAGTATGTATTTCTGCAATCCTTACTTGGAATTACTAAGAACAGAAAGGGTACTGCCATCTAATTTCAAGTACTTCAGCACACAATACTGAAACACTCAGGCAAATTCATACCTTCCAATATACAACTCTAATTCCACTTTCAAAGTTCATCTCCACAGAAGCTATGCAAATCTGACGTCTCCCAAAAATCAGTGATGCCTGGCCACACCAGACCACAGGAAAACTTGTCCCAAAATCACTGAAATACATATGAAAATTCTGCCAATACTATACATAAATTGGAATTAAATTTATTCTATGGGATAAATTGCAATATCTTAAGATTTAATGTACGTAACATTCTTGCACTCTCACTTTAAAAAAGTCTAAACATCGAAGTGGAAGGTACCATCCTAGTTACATATTTTGTCGTTAAAATTATCTAATCCTCCTACAATGGTATCACCCAGAGACCTCAACTGACACGCTGCATTCTGTACCTTCTACAGCAAAAGGAAGGCAGAACGGAAAATAACAAAACATGAAAATGTGTTGCTAGGATAAAACGTCATGGAAACCAAATGCACTGCACTTAAATAGCGTGACATTCCGTATGTGCTCTAAAACACAAAAATACTTAATTTTCTCCAAAGTTTAATCTTTTCCCTTTGGTAGATTTAGATTAAATTTCTTTTCCTTATAGCTCACCTGAGTTTAAATTTGAAATGTGTTAACCAAATATTGTCTTAAGATTTTAATCTATGCCACTCAATAAGGACGATGGGATAGTATGGATCCAATTTGGGCAGATTTTCTCTGCTAGTGTCTTGCAGAACTATAACCCTAAATGTCATGCGAATTATCGCTTGTATCAGATGCATCTCTTTTCCCTCATCCTGTAAGCTTCCGAAGCCCCAAGGACACTGAAGGAGAACAAATGGAAATGAAAATTTGGTTGCTGTGCAGAGAGCCTCAGGGGGCTTTTCTATTGATGTCTCTGGAGAGCAGTGAGCTAAGGTGGTATCCCAAATATCTAATTCAAAGAAAAAGTTTTCAAGAGATACAATTTTTCAGCAACACATTTCAGGCACAGCCTATGGTTTTCCTGCTTCTGTAAAAAAATCCATTAAAGGTTCAAAAAAACTTCCAGTCTTTCAAAGATTAAATTCTCCCTGCACACTTGAACTTACAATATCATGGTTTTCTAAATGGTAAGCCACTGTTTGCTAGCTACATCAACAGAATATAAAAAAGGCACATTGCCACTTTCTAAGAGTACATCCCGCTATGAAGCCACCCGTGCAGTATTCAGTATTTTCACGATGCTTGCCCGTTTTGAAACCAACCCAGAAAATGAAATTATATGACAAGGGGTAATGGCTTTAAACTGAAAGAGAGTAGATTTAGATCACGTCAGGAAGAAGTTCTTCACTGTGAGGGTGGTGAGGCACTGGAAGAGGTTGCCCAGAGAGTGTTCAAGGCCAGGTAGGATGGGGCTTTGAGCAACCTGGTCTAGTGGAAGGTGTCCCTGCCCATGGCAGGGAGGTTGGAACTAGATGATCTTTAAGGTCCCCTCCAACCCAAACCCTTCTATGATTCTATGACCTCAGAGTACCTGAGCACAGCCTCCAGAATGTCATGGTATCACTTCCCAGCTAGGGTACTATATTTTTAACATAATTTAAATGCATTTCATCACTGTGTAAGTGCAAAGAAGACACTGTCACAGCATTTTCCCATAGTGTGATCACTATAATATTTTCCTCTTGCAATAATAATAATGGTAGTAGTAGTAATAATAATAATAATAGTAAAACTGATTGTGCTTGCTAGAATTTGGATGGCAGACCCTTCATAATGTCAAAAAGATCCCTATTCCTTCACCTGCTATCTGATGAAGCACCAAAGGTGTCATTACTATGTAACCTAAAGTCTTCCTCTAAAAATTCAGGCTTTGATTAGCAAAAAGAAGTTGGGCTGTGTTAAAAACTGTATCTAGATGGTTCCTTCATATTAACGCATACTATTTCCATGCATTTCAAAACCAGCTTTTTACTTTGCCAGAATACTGGGTAAAACTGTCCTTGTGCAGAATGCATATCTTTTGAAAAACAAACAGATCTTCTAGACGGGCCATGATATTATTTTGAAGAAGTATACCATAAGAATCAATAGATTTGCGCATACCTTTGGAAACGCGATAAAGTTTCACAGTCACAGCCTTGCAGCTTGCAGAATGAAATGTATTACGAGAGCAGGAAGTAGACTGAAAAGGATTTCATGGTAAGTCTTTAATTAGTCCTGGCAGTATCTTAGAATTGGTCTGAACATTTAGCGAGTTTCTTCAATATACTAGTATGTATTTATATGGCTTAAATACACCCAAGCAGCATTTTCATGATCTCTTCTAATCAAGCTCATTTTGGGAAATACTCAAAACAGGAGTGGAAATAAATGAGCTGGAGTTAGAGCACATCCTAAGACAACTACAGTCTACCCCAGAATGCAAAAACTCCATTGAAGTTTGGGAGATTTTCCACTGGAATAATTTTCAGATATTATCACCTTTTTAAATGGAAAGATTACTGCAAGCCTGACTGTTTGCTGTCAGAATATCAGCATTTCTGCAGCACCAAAGAGCTAGAAAGGGCATTCTTTGATCTGGTTAATATGGAAATAAGGGCAGAGAGAGTGCATTCTTTAAAGAAAAATAGCTCTATCAGTAAAAACTATTTGTGAAAGAGTTGAACAATTTTCTCAACAAAATTACATTTCAGCTCTTTAAGCTGAAAAGGGAGAAAACCCTCTAGTTTAACAGACACTGCAGAATCCTCCTTCTGATGGGTGATCACTTACAGACACAGAAGGAGTTTGCCCACACTTTCAGTCTACTACCTAGCAGTAGTGTATGCAAAGATCTCCTGGGGGAGGTCTCCAACTAACGTCAAATGAAAGCACAATAGTTTATGTGAAAGATATGCAGGCATCTAACTTCAGCGTGGAAGGTCAGTGAGGAAAAAAAGGTATGAAATACCCTTACTGGCAGAATTTGGGAAGAAGAACCCTTCAGGATAAAGCCCAGCACTAAGTGCAAAGCAGCACTTGCTTTCTTACCAAATGATGTCCAGGGAGATTTCTAAGCAGTTCTTTCATTCTTCACAGCTGCAGCCTGGGTCTATTGCTATTAAGAGCCTTCCCAACACCTAAGCCATGGCGCTTCGGTGCAGGCTGCCAGATGGAAGTAAGAGCAACGTGGGAAGAGGAGGAACGTTAGCTCACTACCAGCACTTACCCAACCCTGTGAAAAGGGCTACAATGGAAGGAGCCAGGCGGGTTGCGCATTGCAAATGCGTGATTCCTGGAAGACAGCCTCTGAGCTGCAATGATGGATCAGCAGAGAACTTGGAAACTAACAAGTGCTTCCAGGGCACTGGGGTCAATAAGGAAATCATTCTGTGATTTTGGTTTCTGTTACCCACCGCAGCACCCCTTTGCTGTCTGCCCGTTTGCTCTGGAGCCCTTCAGAGCAGGGGTTATGTATATGGGCAACCCTTGCACAACAGCACCCTGATCGTAGCTGCTCTCCACACCTTACTGTAGCAATGATGAATCAGTCTTTGTCAAGTTCAGTGATGATAACGAAGCAAAAAGAAGAGAGCAAGAATGCTCAGATGTTCGAGCAAGGATCTGGAGTGTTTCTTAAACACTCTTTCTTTGTTTAAAGCTTCGTTTCCTGGATGTCAGAAACTAACAAATAAAAAAAGGCCCCAAGTAACTGTTCAAGACATTAACTCTTTTCTCCCCTGCTGTTTTTAAAAGCAGTGCAAGCTATAAACTACCCTATAAACATATCTTGAGCTTCCTGTGACAACTTCAGCATCAAGCAAAGCCTTTCACAATGCAATAGTATTAGTTTCCCATTCCAATTTTGACTGTGGATACAGTTTTAGTCTCAAGTAAAGCCTATTTTACAAGTTTGCTCTTTTATTAGGTCTCTGCTACAATTATCTTAATATGACTCATTTTATATTGTTTATATTTTATTGTATAATTTTGTGTTGTATGGTTCACATACTTTTAGGGCATACCGTGTGAAAATACTATTCTATGCAACACAGGATTTCCGTTTGCTTTTGCAATTACGGACAGAAATTACTATGAGGCTACAACATTATTCTGAGGCAGCATACTTCTTTGCATAGACAGTGTTACAGATAAAAGTTTACAGCATGTTAATTATAATTTTACCTTTTATTTTACTTAATGTTTCCTTTCTCTCTACAAAAGATTCTGCACTCATAATTAATTGACCGTATGTATTTATGCAGCACATACACACGTTATACCCCCCACCACTTCAAAGATTACTGCTAAAAACCCATGGTATTAAAAAAAAGTAGTCACAATTAACATAAAAAAGAAGAGCTGTGTATTACTTAACAAACATTAAGATCACAAACCTCCATCTGGCCAAAAAGCATGTCATAACAAAAAGTAACAGCTGGAACTTCTACTGTGGAGTTCTGCTTCACCTTTTTTCGTGTTTCCATATATATGTATTTAGCACTTTCCAAAATCATCTTAGCAAGAATTTTTAAGATGAATAACATCATCAGTTGTATCAAACACACATTCTTTAACTATTTTACTGCATATTTCAAGTGCTTTATTGCACCTTTCAGTATAATTTTATTCACATCAGCCAATCTGCCTACTAATAGCCACTTGTTAGGAGTCGTTAAGCTACTTATCAGCCAAGGCACAAGTTACCACTGATACAGTTCCAGTCCTCTCTTACAGAGAAGGACATACCAGCAACCAGGCAACCAATCCAGGGACAGGCAGATTTTTATAGATCTAGTAATTTTAAGAAAAAAACAGAAAAACAGATTTGCAAGCCTCAGTCTTCAACCTCAGTAGCAGACGTTTACTGTAACTCATGTTTAGAGATTGAGATCTACAAAATCCTTGTAATGATACTTCCTTAAGTCTCGCCTGCAGTCCAAACCCTGGAGTAAAAATATAGACCAAGCAAGCAGAGAGAGACATACCAATGGTGTTAATGTATCCATCTTCAGAAACAAATGCATTGTAATTCTGTCCGTGTGATAAGGCAGCAGGAAAAACATCTCTAGAATAAGAATCCATTCAGTGATATTCTTACACTGATACGCTTCTGTGATTCTTAGTATTTTTTTAGTTGATTAAAAAATTGATAGTAAAACAAGTAATGATTTGCTCCAAGTGTCTGAGTGTCAAAAAATTTTGACATTTTGTTAAATGAACATTCACTTTTCTAGTCTATTCAGTTAAGATTTAGTAATACTCATATTCTAACATAAGAAAATGCTTCTGCATTTGAACCACACTTCTGCTGTATACATTATGGTGCATACAGTACCCTGCATGGCTCCCAGGCTGCTAGCGAGAAATGTCTGTGCGAGCAGCAGCAAACCTGACAAAGTTCACATCAATTCCTCTCTGCTATTACCCACCAAACCACTGGGATTAAATCCTGGCTCCACAGGAATGGATGAAAGCTTTGCCTTGACTTTGTCTGGGCTAAGACTCACTCAGAAGTTTCAGCTGGGGAAAAATGTGGTCTATAAATATTGTCTGGAAGGGAGACAGGATATTTACGTAATTCCATCCTATTAGTGACTGAGCCTTGCACTCACCAAAAGCAAGGATGCTCCCAACACGAATAATGAAAGAAAAATAGTTCCGTCTCCATTTCAGAAATTTTGAAAGCTTCACATTGAGCTATTACCCAAAGAATGAGAAAAGAGCATCCACACCATCTCCTCATGTATCCAGAGGTAATACGTAGGAGTATGAGAAGTGTATCTCTAACTTTTTTTCACACTGGACAAAACCAGCATCCTAAGCTTCCTGTTGCTACTTACAATGTTGGACACAATTACCTTTAAGTCTCCATTTCTTCAAGTCATCAGACCATAATATTTTTGCAATAAGACTGAAAACAGACATTGACGTTCAATCTGCTTAGAAGTAGTCCGCATAAGAAGCGCATCACTGCTATAATATATGCAGTAAGTTACCATTTTTCTACAATATAACTGTGTTAGTGTCTGACAGACCTGGATTAGAAGTATAAATACAATTAAAATTTCCCCATACTTCTGTATTCTTCTAGAAAAATCCACAAATGTGAACTAGATATAATATCTGAAGGTCAAACAGATTTTTTACAAAACATTTTAAACCAACAAAGTCATAGAAAGCTTATAAAATCAATAAGACATATAAAGCTGATTGCAACCTTACAAAAAGCCTCAAATTTTTAGCCTGGGTGACACAAACACTGCATTTCACACTGTAAGCAATTTCCCAGAAATGTAGGCCAGTTTACCTTTGCACTATGAAGAGTTTTTTGCATCTCTAGCTACAAGTAACTGCAGATTTAGGATGCAGACAACTCCATAAGGCACCATGCGAGATCACAAATAGCGGTTCATTGCTGCTAATGAGCAATGTCAAACATGAGTCCCCCCACATCTTGTGCAGGAAACTGCTTGGCTTTGAGGATGGCATGAAATTATTTGTAGCACTGTCACACAAAGCATCTGTGAAGTCAGTTAAAACACATGCAAAAAATAATTTAGAAAAAAAAAATCAGCAACAGAATATATGACTAGGAAAAATAAGAGTGTACTTAAAATATTCTCCGAGAAACACAATAAGAGTCAGAATTTTCCAGTTACAGCTCCTCAGTATTTCTTGGTATTTTTCTCCTAGGTAAAAGCAAATAAAATGAAAATGAAAGATTTGTCTTTTCGGGAAAAGGATGCAGGGAATAACTTAACCTAAATTTCTTATTTTATAGTATCTGATGTAAATATTCAATCTCAAATCCTTGTTCCCGAGTCAACCATTTCTGAAGAACTTTCCAATACTCCACGAAAGATGGCAAATGAGTGCAGGTGTTCCAACTTCTCTATACCTAACTGCCCTCCATGGATGGGCCACTGCATGCTGCTACAGCAGCAGGCTTTCACAACAAGGGCAGTCAAGTGAAATCCACGACAAATGGTCTAGTATTGACGTCAGGACATCCTCGTACCTTCAGCAAACCTCTGTTCATGCTCAGAGGTGCAGTCATGCATCCAGGGTATCACTCTTCTGACTGGTCTCAGCCAGGTGACTCCAAAACCCTTAGAGACCTCTTATATTTGGTTTGCAGAGTCTACACTATATCCAAAATGTTCAAATCACATGAAGTTTCCAGGTTGTTTTTTGAGATGAAACTGATAAAACGGACATGTGTGCCGTTACAAATTTTAATAACGTGATTTTTTTTTGATAAACAAGCAGATTCACACTTTCCACAAGTCAATCATCTTTGACTAATAAAGATTTAAAGGGAACTCCAATGAATGCCAGCTAATCCCAAACCTTTAAGGATCGTTCCTTTAACACTTGTTGTTAAAACATGAGCAAGCAGATGCAGCAGGTATGGAAATTCTCACATGGGTGCTGGGAGTGCAGGCAGAATGCTCTTCCAAAGAATTCAAGAATATCTTTGATACTTTCTGCATCAAAACACTACCAGTTAGAAAACAGACATTTAATCCTGTGGCTGTCAGCAGAGCTAGGACACAGCTAAATTTACTCTCTGGATATGCCCTAAGCAGTAATCTGTATAGGAAGGGAAAATAGTAACATAGAAGGTAGAAGGTATATATAACACCATTAAGATTTTGAAGATGTACTGAAATAGGAAGGAGATTATATGAAATCATGTCACACCAGATCTTTATATAGTTAACCCAATGGAAGATAATGTTGCCCAGAACAAGTACGGAAAATATGAATGTTGGTAAGAATTTTTTTCCATCTACACTTCTGGCCTAATACTGTATGGCACTGTTTTCTACAACACAATGCACTATTTCATACACAAAAAGAAACACTGTCCATTGAAAATTAACATGTGGTAGGAACATTCCTCTGCAAGACATAAGTGATTTAACAATGAGATTTGGGATTATGCCATCTGACCGTATTGTTTCTATGGACTTTAAGGCAAATTAGCTAACCTGCATTTCCATACAATTTTTATTCCAGGTTGATATGCGCACATGGATGTGCTAAGAATTAATGAGAAACACTAAACAAAAATCAGGGTACACACTGTTTTTAAAGGTGCCACTGCTTCAAAGATACTTTATAATGCTGCATCATTTTTGTACACCTGGAATAAGTTTTTGCCAGTTCATGCAAATAGATGTGGCAAAAGGATATTCACAGATGTGGCACGATACCGCCAAAATGCATGAGAGGCAACCCCACCCATCGAGAGCTGGGAACATTAAAAGAATATTCAGGGATATACTTGTGGGCTGCTTAGTTTGTCACTCAACCAAAACTAAAACACACATGAATTCTTGGCAGAACGTGGTTAATTATTAACTTTATTTATCATTTTACAAAGCAAACTGTAACAATTCATAAAAACAAATATCCATAATATCCGAAACCACACATTAATAATAATAAAACCCCAAAACTGCAGATCACAGAATTATACTCCATTAGACGCATTGTTGCAGTAAGTGGCACCCATTTAGAAGACACAAGGGAGCCAAAAACAGTCTTCTATGTAGAGATCCAACATAAGCAAATGGAGCTAGATTAATACAGCAAATTCATATAAATCCAGGATAAGAATGGAAACCAGGCATGTTTTTCCATTGTTTTTTTTTTCTTTTGCTACAACAGAAAATATTCTGTTTGCTAAAACAGAAAAGATTTATGAATCTAAAACACAAACAAGTAAATAACAATACTGAACAACCTGTGCTGTTATCCATACTCCTCAAAACACCCTAGCCCCCAAGAAACACTGCCCTACAGCGAATGGAGTCCAACCTGTGTTTGATGTGACAGAAATGTTCTAATTAAGAAAAAGCATCAATACACGGGACGACTTCTCAATGTGCTTAAATACTGCCCTTCTTATGGGCTAACATAAGCTCATAATGGAGCATTTTCCGTCATGTCACAGTCAAGGAACAGAAGATACAGTGCGTGGTAATACTAATACCCTCTTTCACAGATCTCCCGACATATCTTGACTTCTGAGGCTGCCTTTGCCGGTTCCTTTTTAGGTCTTACTGAACATACAGCAAAAATCAAAATGCTAGACCCAGCGTAGTTTCAGATAGTACAAATTCTCCTTGCCATCAATAGCTGGGGTCCAGTTATTCTGAATCAAAGTGGCAGTCAACCTCACTTTTTTTAAGTTAAGATGGGACACAAACTAAGACAGAAGAATGTATCAGTGTTATGAGGCAAGAGAAGTATTTAAAATATCCACAAATATTAACATTATGACTTCTTAGAACATAAGTACTTATAAGACTACAATAAATAATTTCTCAAATCTGAAATTACAGCACCTTTCCATGACAGTTGTTACTGTCATTTACTGATAACTCTGGTTATGGTTATGTCATTTAAAACAGTTGTATGTTTTAGACTTTGTAAGACTTTACACCTTTAACCTACATTGTTAGTCACGTACCTGAGTCAATCCCTTCCCTCTGAGCATAAGTACACCCTCTTAGAGATAAGTATACAAGCAGTCTGATATCCAGGTGAGGTGCCTGAACAGAGGTCTCATAAAATAAATTAACACCCCACCCCCTAAACAAAAACAACCACAAAAAAAAAAGGGCAAAAAAAAACCCCAACACATAACAGAAACACCTGTATATTTGAAAGAATGTTTGTGCATCTCACTAGTAGAGAGGTACTTCAACAGCCTAGGGTGAAAGTATTATGCCTCAGTATCAAGACTGTCCCTATCTAGCACTGCACTTTAGTAACTTCCTAAATTACATTTTTGTGCTCTGCTTGCTCCCCTACTCAAGAAAAGCCTAAAGCAAAAGGGGTTTAGAGTTCAAAACACTGAGACACTATGACAGAACTTCTGTTGCCACTCTAGTAAATTAGAATGACAACTAGATGAGTGTAAAAACCAGGAAGAACAAATGCAGCATAAGAGTCTTTTCTTCAGATACACTGCATTTGTTTTTGAAATTAAGGCCAAAGATCTGTAGTTACAATTGCTACTTTTTTTCCGACTCCAAGCATGTATTCAGTTGCATATTGTCTCGTTATTTCATACTATAATAAACCCCACTTTGCCTTCTATTTTGCAAACAATATCGCAACAGTTGAATTGTCTTAAGCTTTTTGTGAATTTTTTTTTGAACGTGACAATTTCAAACTCCCCACAAGCATTTGGCTGGCTCTTGATTTTTACTATAAACTATCCTTGTGTTTTAATAATACATTCTAAATCCTAATCAAATTGAAAAATACATCAATAACATGCAAGAATATGGACTGAAGGGACTTATGTATTTTCAGAGATGTGACAAGGGGAGGAAATGGGAAATACAAATCAAGAAGAGGAGACAGAATTTTTTAATCAATACTTTTCCATACCCCATTCTTCCCCCCGCCCATATTCCCAAGCCTTTGGAAATACTCACACTAAATAAAAGTGTAAAATTGCTGTTTCCAAAAAAAGTACCCACTGAAGTAAAAAGCAGCTTGATCCAGCTTGCTTTTGGTTCTACAGTTTACATTGCTTAAAATTGATGTGATTTGGCTAAAATGGGTCATCTGTTTACTGTTCTAAAAAAGACATTCTGGATTAAAACTGAAAAGTTTTAACACTGTGATGCAATCTAAAGCAATAGTCCTGAAACTGCATGGTGGATCCAGTGATGACATCAGCTCATGGAAAAAAAAAAAGGGGGGGGGGGGGGAGGGATTTGACCAAAACACAGGATGTCAAAAGTTAGAAAAAGTATTTATTAGCATCTCTGATTAAAAGCAAATGCTTTCAATTCAGAAACTATTCTTCTGTCAGTTCTATTTTCTTCTTCCTGCTTCTCACTAATGACCTCTCCTCATAAGGAAGCCAAGCAGCCACCTTCATGCCAAGTCACCAACTACGGGCTCATAAACTCTGAATTGGCACCACACAGTATTCGGCAGAGCCTGCAGTAATCCTTTATGTGGTGTTCCCTCCTTTTCTTTCAACAAAAGGCGTGAATGCCAACACCCAAAACCTCCATAACACAAGGTAAGGTTATTTTATCACCATCTTACCCTTCTGTTAATAGATAATTCCTAGGAAATGTGAATGCTCTACTTGCTTACCCCTTGGGAAAGAAGCAAAACAAATGTGATGGCAAAAGCCCCACATGGGGCTGCTGTGGGACAGTATTAAGGCTGGCTTGCATTCTTCCGCTGACTTTCTTCTCTTTGGGAAGAGCATCAGTTTTGAGGCTGTTGCCATGTTACTTTCTTAAAAACAAAGGTTTTCATTCATGGCTGAGATATGTGGGAAATACAACTGGGCCAGGGCATGGGGTCAAGCATGGACCCACACTTCTGTTTGGTAGTTAGTGCTCTCACTGACACTGTTTTGGCCCATGACAGCCAGCACTGTCCAGGTAATGCCCAGACACAGTTCAGGGAATAGTATGTATCACAGACTGTTCACAGTAGGCAGTTTGGATATGACCATATGCTGCAAAAAGGTTTAGACACCTACATGTGAGCCAGGCTGGGCTGCTCAGTCACAGGACCAGAGAACCATCCCTGGCCCTGGATGGTTTTCCATGCTAGTATTGACAGATGAGGGCTTAGGGTTTCAGGTGCTACTTTAACAACACACACCAAAAAGAAAAAAAATGTCTATGTAGGAAAGACAACACATTGATTGAACTCTTATTTTACATATCAAACCTTAACCATGAGAAATTGTAGAGAAAGTGGTCTAAGGAATTACTTGGTCAGTTATATATTGCACTTAAACTCTTGCAAACCTGAGCTCTGGAACAGAAACTAAATGCCGTTTGGGTAAACTGTTGCCTCATTTTCGGATACTTATCTTTCAGAGCTGAATGATAAGGACATCTCATTTAAAAACAGACAACAGGGCGCTCTGAGATTCTACTTAAACTGGCTGCCTCCAGAGGTCTGGACTATCCTTCATCATCCTCTTCAGTATGCTCCAAACTCAGACGAGGTTTTTTTATTAACAGAAGAAAATCTAAAAGCTGTAAGAACACTAAATGTTTTTGAGCCATGAAAAAAGCTTATGACAAACTACCACGATTAACTCTGGAAAAATCAACCATAATTTTTTTCAGTATTACACCAGCATGAAAAATAACCCCCTAAATTATACTTAAACTAGAGACCATCTTTAAAATCCCTGAAGAACACAGTGGGAGAGTCAAGTAAGTCTCTTGGAACACCAACCTATACATTTCCAATCCTGCTGCATCTTTTTTTGGTAAAGTTAATTGCAGAGACATGCTCTCATTCTTGCTGGGATTCAGCTGCCACCATTTCCCTCTGAATGCAGCCACGAAAGCCACAGCAAACGTGGCAGAAGTGAATGTGTGCCACCAGGTCCTTCAATTCACAGTCCAGTATCTTAATCATGAAAAACGTGAATGTACATAACTAAGCAATGGTGTCGTTGGGTACCAAAACACATCCTCAGCTGCCTCAACTTTGCTCACAAGCAAAGGGACAGTGCAGACATCTGGGGGTAACACCACCCTGAGAGATTTCTACATGAACAGCAGAATATGTCTGTAGGAAAACTAAGCCTCAGTGCTGAAGAACAGATGCTTGTTGCTTCACTGCTAAAATGTTCCAACATTGTATTTTTCCTGTTGTCCACTGGACACTATTGCTGTTTTTCCTTCACTGTCTGTGCCAGATATAAAAAAGGGCAAGTAAGGGAGTAAGAACCATGTGTTTCCAAGACTGCAGTTCCTGCCTACTAAAAGAACATTTTCAAAAAGTTACAGCTATATCCAGAATATTATTTATCCAGCTCTGAAAGTGGGAGCATTTAGTCCAGTAAAATAAAGAATTTAATGGACCTTCAGGCTTATTTCTTCTTTAGGACTTCTGCAGTGTACAGTATTACAGTATTATAATCAAATATTGTTTAGATTATTAAAAAAATATGAATAAAATTATTCCAGATGTGAAAGTCTTCAAGGCTGAAGAACTCAATACCACATCAATACTGGAAAGATCATGGGGCTTAAAAATACTTGCAGAAGCAGGTTTTGTGTTCACTTCAGTACTGTTGGAACTAAACATGCTGGATACAGTGTAGTCTCCCAAAATGGCTGAGATGCCTCATAAAGTCTTGGTCTTCCTTGTACTGAATCCCTTACATCACCAGTTGAACTCTTTTAGGATTTTCGAGGTATCTTTTCTTTTTATGTGCCCTTGTGGATGCTTTCTTCTTCTAGCTCCAGTTCCATAATCCAACCCTAGACAGCACAGGCCTTAACAATGCAAGCCCTAAGCATGTGCCCACTTTTAACCATGTGTTTCAGTTCTAATTGGTTTCAACATGACTTAAGCAAGCCCATAAATAAAAACAGGGTGTCCCATGCAACTATGGTTGTACCTATATACTTCCATAAGCAAATAATATAATCCATAATTGCACAACTTCATACCACTATTCCGATATAAATTTCTTCTATGTGAATGTCATACTGCAATTTCCAGTCCAGTCACTTTTTCACAGGACAGTCCACAATAAAATGCCCCACAGCCTTTTATAATAGACTGTAAAGAAAGATGTAAGTACTTGCTCTTGGCTTTAAGTGGTAGCACAGTGCTCCCACAGTAGCAATTCCATTTCTTAAAGTATAAGGGAGTCCAACTTCAATATAGTAAGTTACATCAACCTCAGGTTTGTCAGTAATACATAACTTCATGTCCAAAGCTAATACTTTTTTAAGAAGCCATATGCAGTATTAGTTTCCTAAACACAAGAGCCTTTTCTAAGATCTGAGGATGAATCACCGCTGGAGAACTTCAAGCTGGAAACAAAATACAGTTTTTCCCCCAGCACAGGAAAGGATGGTCATCTAACAAGAACTATAGTTCATCCAAAGGATATAGGACCCAAGGTATTAATTACTGGGAGTACCTTTCGTCTATGTGTGATCAGCAGACATACAAATTTCTTCTGACCTGAAAGAAAAACTCAGACAAAACAGCAATCAACTTATGAATCCCTGAAGTATCACAGAAAAAAAAAAAAGAAAAAAAAAAAAAAAAAATCACTGCTCATGTCTTGAGCTACTGAAACGTCATTATTTATATGCTGGAGCACTTACTGACATGTTGGTTGGAGACATAACTTTAGGGGCACATGCTCATCCAGAAACATTTCAGGAGAACTGGTCCTGGACATCGGCATTAAGCTGCTGTCAGTGCAGCCACTGCTTCAGATGGTGAAACCACTGCAGCTTTACTGCCTATGCTAAGGCTCTGAGGAGGAAACACTGCCTCTGTCATTGACAGGGAGGTCTGAGCATGTACATTCAGCCACCACCTCAAGGACAGAGGAAGGGCTGTTGTTCAGAAGCAGCATTCACCTCTCCTACAGTTCAATTCTGCCTGATGCTGCTGAGAAGTCTTTGAGCCAGCTTTCGATTTCAAAGCTCTTTTGCTTCCATCCAAAGACTTTCTGTATGTCTGGGTCCCCGTCTGCCAAATTGATCTTCCCTCTCTCATTATTTTCCCAACCAATTATACAGGTCTGAATTTGCTCCAGTTTTAGATTTGGTTCAGTGGGAGCCAGAGCATTCTGTAATAAAATGCCCCTACAGAGATCACCAGATACTGCAATTGGAAAGGCACAGTGTGTTAAAATAAGCCTCAAGATATATACAATAGTTTTACTTTATTCACTGTGTATTTTGAGGTACTAAGGGTCATTATGGTTAATTGTTCCAAGCCAAAAGACATCACTGTAAATTCAGCAGTGTGTAATTCATTTCATGTGACCGAGCAGAAACATACACATCACAAAAACTAACTGGAGTAAAGATATTTGTTAAGTGCATTTAACAACAACAGTGTTAGTGACTCATTAGAAAGGGTGTGAGTCAGTATAAAAGGCAAAAACTCTACTGAGAAGTGATAAATAAAATAGGATTAAAATTATCTTCTTGTACCAGACAGTTGAGACGGAACATCAAGAAACCCCACATACCCTGGTGTGATCCAGAAGGCCTCCTAGTGACAGAGATCTGTCCCTTTTCCTTCTTGACCTCAGCTGTTATTTAAGGAATTGGGAGCATGGTGGGGAAGGGGCTTGTGCATCTGAGCCGCAACACTGAGAAAAAATCCATGACTCAAAACAGGGGTAACTTGCACATGCCTATCCCTAAGGGAGCTACTGCTTCCCACAACATTCCCTTAAGTGGGAAGATTTGTTCATTTGAGAAGTCAGTGTATGAGGTTTTTCCTTCCCCATCTTCTCTACATGTATATTCCTTTACTTCTTTAAATATGCCTACACACACACACTGCACGTAAAAATAATGATGCCTGTGTACTGATTTTTACAATTTAAAAAAGCTACTTCATTAAATACGACCAAAAATAAATCATTGCCTCGAGAGATGTTTCCACAGCTAAATTCTTTGGTTCTCTAATGCATCACATTTAGCCTTTAATGGAACACACAGTCCTTGCCCAAATGTTTTTATGCCTAAATTTTAGTTATTCCATCACAGTGACAGCATAACTTCTTACCCTCCTCACCCCACAGCAGTGGGTACACACAAGAATTTTGTATTAGGCTTTGCAGACCATTCCTTTTACTGCACAAACAATCAAAAGTTTCTTTCATTATTCAGATCTTATGAAACACAGTAACGGAGGACTAAACCACCATATATGCAGGATATTACAAGAGGACCAAGCTCCTCGCAGCCACTACGTTTTCATAAGGCTTAACAAAGAAAAGCAAACTCAGTGGGAAAACAGTGATCCTTCAGACCAAGTTCAGTAGATCCCAGGTACACAGAGGAAAACACCATGATGGATGGCAAAAGGAAGATGAAAATAAATATACAAAACAAGTCATAATCATATTCTGTGATCCTGAACAGAATCTTTTATTTCATGTCTTGATCACAGTAATACGCTATCAAATTCCTAAAACTGATACAATTTATGCCTTTGCCATACAATGTCAAAGGACAAATAAAGAGATACCTATCACTTGGCCTTCTCATTCTTTTCCAGAAAAGAAAAAAATCTTCTTACCCATCCCTCAACTGCCTCTTTTTCCTATAAAAGAATGGTTACGACATGTGCCTGAGCTGCAAACTCAGCCCTGGAAAACAGGAGACAGGCATTTTTGTCTTTGGCTGCTGATAACAGTAATTGCCCTATGAACCACTTTTGTTAAGGCAATTCTAGAAATAAAAGAATGGCTCCAGCCTTGCTCTTTCTTCCTTGCTTCTTGCCTCTTCCTGCCTTGCAGCAAGAGGTAAAGAGAACAGACTCAAAACGTTTTCCAGAAATAGGTGCCTAGATCTCCTTATATTTAGGAGGAAAGGCAATTGCTGTAATCCCTCATTTTCTCACTGTCACTCAAAGGCACCAAGTATATTGAATGCAAGCACCCGCCTTGGGCTTTTAAGGTGATTGCACTTGTATGGCTGCACACAGGGGGCCCCTCTCCAGGACACATGGCTTCTGAAAATTCATCGCAAGCATATCGAACATCACCTTCACCAAAACATTTATTATATTATATTCTTCTGCTGACATGTACCACCTCATGGAAATAAAAGTAGATTCTCTCCCTGTTATCTGGTTAGTCTGATTTTTAAAGCAGATTCTCAAATATCACAAGACTTCACACTTTCCTGCCCATCTGAGAACTGGGGTTACCACTGCAGCCTCCAGCGCAGAATGCTGACTTACTTGCATCAACCTGATTTCAGGTCTTGGAATCCAACATTGCCATCCTGACACGTGTAATCACTATCTTTACCCTGAAGGCAACTGAAGGCACTTCTTCAGACAGAATGTTGATGATACAATTCTGTTTCTGAGACTGTGGTACGGAAGCAAACTAAGTTTGAGGACCTCCAACCTCATACTGTAGAAATGAAGAACGTTATCACCCAAAATCTTTTAAATCTACAAATTCAATAAAGCACAGAGAAAGCATACAAAATGAGAACCAGATATGGGGAGTTCTGTTGTTCTTAATCTAATGACCTAACAATATTAAATATATAGTAGAGCATCATTTAGGAAAAAAAAAAAAATGCTTTTAAGATCCCTCACCTTTCACACAGTAATGTGAAAGAAAGACTGTTGATCCCTTGATTAACACTGACTCTCTTTTTTAAGCAAGCAATGAAGATGACAAAGATTTGGTTTTTCCATGCAGGAGACAGATATGCTCACTCCATGTGTGACAATTTGGTTTAAGTTAATCTGGCAATATCAATGAGACTGAAGGACATGCCTAAAATGCTTTGCTGAGTCGGGACCATACTCCACATAACTTTCTCTTGCAAAAGCTATGTCCAGCTGCTCACTGAATAGTCAGGAGACAATGCAGATATGGAAGTTCTTCCATATTTAAAAGCTGTGTTCATACCCCCAAAAAATACAGTCCAGCTTCCCTTTTTATAGAGAGGAAAAGAAAGCCTGGTGGCTGGGAAAGAATTAATAGCGTGAGGCCAAACATTCGGCTGAGGACCACAGCCACCAAACAGCTTTCATAAGAAGATTTTACTGTGGGTGGTTCTACAATGCCAAGGTATCTGGAGACTGCTTTCTAGCTTTGTCAGGAGGATTAATTATTGCATTACTGACAT
Source organism: Astur gentilis (assembly GCF_929443795.1). Taxonomy (NCBI): domain Eukaryota; kingdom Metazoa; phylum Chordata; class Aves; order Accipitriformes; family Accipitridae; genus Astur; species Astur gentilis. The sequence goes on along the minus strand of NC_064883.1, from coordinate 36,196,704 downwards.
GAAACTTTGAAAAAATATTGATATTTAAGTGCATGGTTACAGCTGCATGCAACTCTCAAAACAGGTTTCAATAAAAATAATGAAAGATCTCATAAACACTCAAGATATTTTCGTATCTAAAATTGGTGTTAATAAGTAATAACTCTCAAAACGGGTTTCAATAAAAATAATAAAAGATCTCATAAACATTCAAGATATTTTTGTATCTAAAATTGGTGTTAATAAGTAATCGAACAAACTGATGTTCATAACCATTCAGTGCTGTTCATTTCCCTGCTCCTGACAGAACCAAAGGAATTACTCTTCCAGATACAAACAGGCATATACTTCTGTCAAAAACCCTAAGAATTGTTTAATTGACAGTCGTATACCTGAGTGATGATCATAATGACAGTATTAAAATCATCACAAGCAACCTTACCCACACTTGAATTCTAGATCATTTATGTAAGATGTAAATTTACTGCCGTTATCAAGTTTTGCATACAAAAAACAGTAACAATATTTTAAGTGAAACCATTTCAAAATCAAATACCTGTTTAATGCATTATGCTTCACCTCCCATGTTGCATATTTTTGTTGACTATCACTAATGTGCACATGGCATAATCGCAACGGAAATTTAAAAACTTGGTGTTACAGAAGATCTCTGCTGGGAAGCCACCGATAGCAGGTACGAACATACTGCAAGATAGGCTGAGCATGTCATTCCAAGAACCACAGACAGTGTGAAATCCAAGAGAATGTACTGGGAAGAGTAAAATTACTTATCAGTGAAAGGGTGGAAATTTAAGGATGTATCACAGAATGCTTGAGGCTGGAAGGAGCCTCTAGAGGACATCTTGACCAAGCCTCCTTCTCAAGCAGGGCCACCTAGAACAGGTTACCCAGAACAATGTCCAGACAGCTTTTCAGCATCTCCAAGGACAGAGTCCACAACCTCCCTGGACAACCTGTGCTAGTGTCGCACAGGAAAAAAAAAAAAAAAATATCTTATATTCAGACAGTGTAGTTATATAAAATATTCTATTCAGCAGCAAAACTGGATTAAGATGTTTCTATACACACATTCCTTGCCAATGCACCCATCATTTCCTTCCTCCATCCACACTGTTCAGATCCCTGTTCTCCGTAGGGTGCAGTTATTTATGAAGCTGCACTATGTAGCAGGTTGCTGAATGAATCCAACTTTAAAAAGCTACAAAAAAATTTCCTCAGGGGGAAACAACAAAAGAAACCTCCCACAAGATTTTGTTCCTCTTCTTGTTTTCTTCTTTCTTTTGGTTTTGTTTTTTTCTTTGTAAACCCAGGCATCACTGAAATCATGACCCACCTGCAAACAGTAGCATGGCAGCAGGGACACTGGAAAAGACTTTCAAAGCCAGCTTCATGCTGCATCGTGTAGCACCCTCAGTGTTGTTGCTGCCAAGTCGGGCTCCTGAGGAAGTTGTATTTTGTGGGTACTCAAATTAACACCAAAGTCTAAACTGAACATAACGCTTTCACTGAGCAGAGAAGAGGTGCAGGATATGGCAATCATACACCCCCAACTCTTCCCCTGAATATAGGCCATGCTGAAAACACATGTAAGTAACATGACTCTGCCTCAGCTGGCGCTGAACGCAACAGAGCTAGGAAGTTAACATACTAAGCCAAGAAGGCGGCCCTCTATTTGTTTTCCATATACAAGCGTGAAAGAAGACACACTTCAGTATTTCAGGGATGTTTTACAGCCATACTGCATGCTGCACATTGTGCTAAATGACAGTGCCAGGGAGGGGCAGGGTGGGAGCAGGAATCTTTATATAGAACTGAGAGCAGTAATTCAGCCACTGACAGTCACATGAATACAGCCCTGCTGAACACAAACAGTATCTTTCTCTGGTATTAGGCTATTAGGCAGATAAGGCTTCACTTTGGATTTAAAAGACTTAAACTGACAAACGATCTTGTTTTTCTTCACTCTGCTAACTGTGGCACAGGGCAGGAGGAATCTCAGCACTTTCCACTGCTTATGTAACAGGTGTACTCATAAATATGCAAAGATGATTTGAAGATACAGTTTCTAATCCATGCTTTATGCCTGAACAATTTAAATGGCTTTCATCATGTAGACAGCATTGCTGGCTCTTTGCAAGTAGTTCCTTCATAATTTCAGGCTCTGTAAGCTGTATTTTTGCTTAGTGTGGGTTTCACATGAATTTAAAAAAAACCCACAAAAACAAACCCACACTGAATGGGAGTATTATTAAGAGAAATGCATTTTTAGATGGAAAATAAATGTCATTACTTATCTCCAGATCAGATTTCAAAAAATGTAAGATGCACGTTTCTCCATAAATGCCTCACACTGCATGGAGAAAATCCTAATCTAGCTCTAAGCAAACATGATAAAGTAGAAGTAAACAGCAATAACCAAAAAAAGCAGACATCAAGCATGATTAGCAGAACACATATACCTCAGCTAGTGTCTCTACAGTCTTTGAGTTTCAGTAGTTAACAAGTCTGTTACTCCAAGACAAGAATTTGTTTTACGTCAACTTATAAGATTTCAATTTTCAGCACATTGATCCTGACATGTCTCGCGAGCACGCTTTCACATGTGAAAAAAAAGAAGCTATTGCAAAAGGAGGCATTACATTAATTATCTACATCATGATCCTGCACACAAGTCTGCTGTTTAAGAGGACTAGTGGAAAGACAGATGACCAAGGAATGGAAATACATGGCACAGGGTGGCAGACTGACCCTGACCTGCCATACCAGGGCCAGGTGCCTTTGGAGACAAGTGCCAAAGGTCAGAGTTTACAATGAAATAACAGGGAAAAAACAGAGCAAGAGAGGTGAGGAGTAACAAAAATGAGAGCAAAAGGAACGTATGCTGGCTTTCTCTTTCTGTCACGTAAGAAGAGGTGATACCGACCATGTGTTACCTTTCACACACAAAGGACCAGAAATGCTACAGAGCTTTTGTGATCACTCTTACTTCCAGCAAATTGGTAACAACTTCTCTAAATATGGACTAGTTTCCCAGTCCTGAATGGGGTCCCTATCTTTCCACTGGGAGTACATCCTGGCCTGTTCTTCCATATATGTGAATGCTCTGTCTGAAATGCAAAACTTCTCTTAGTACCAGCAATGACTAGACACAAAGAGAAGAGGAGAAGAAAAAGTATCTGTTTCTTTCTACCATACACCCTGGCAGAGATCCTTAAATATCACAGATTGTTTCTGACTATTCACAGACATAGCTTTAAGTGGAAGTACACCCAGTAGTGCAGTCCTGATGCCAACATAGTTTTTGCCATTTATTTTTAGGTGAACTGGACTTCATTCTGAGTGAAAAAATAAATACAAGAATATATTTTGGCAAAACTCACCCTCCCTCCTTATTCAAGCCCCTGAAAACGAAGCTTTGGCTTTTACGTTGAGAGTACTCCCATACTTCTGTTTTGGGGAGACTTTATTTACCCCCTTGACTGTAATTCCTATTGTAATTTTGCTGTAATTCCTACTGTACACCCATAGGTGCCCAGCTCCGGGAGGTGTGACTGCTTTTTTTTCCTTGCTGGGCCCAGGGGTGGAATGCAGATCCCGATGAGGTAGGTGACGCAGTCCACGACAACAGTCATACAGTATTTTCAAAAGAAGCCTGGAGAAAAACAGATGCTACAGTATTTCAGAACGATATGGTTACTTAGATGCTTTATTCTCTCTCTTAACCCTGACATACCCATGTAAGCAATTTTTCATGAAGCAGCATAAATAACATGTTCTATTATTACTTAAATAAGACATTTAGGTAGCATTTATCAGCTACCATTTTCAAACTATTACTGTCCACAAGGCCCCCACTAGCAAAACAACTTGTATCTACAGAGAAGTCAGGGGAGTCTTCTTTGGGTGTCTGAGTTAGAGCAGATTTATGACAGAAGCAAAAAGACTGTGTAAAATTTAGATCATGAAGTTGTTCATGTTAAAAAAGCCAACTCTGAAAAAGAGTTGGCTTCTTTCTTCCCAATTTCAGTCTAACATAATCCCAGATACTAAATTTGCCTCAGCCCTAAAAAAGTACAGAGGAGCAAGTTGGCAGATGAGGCCTGGAGTTATTTCTAGTATATCCTGAAGCAGAATGGCTCATAAAGGAAGTTAGATCTGAAACTACATTTATTATTTACCAAAAGTAACCAATTACAATCATTAACAGCCAAAGTGCACCTGTAGCAACATACATATGCTATTTGTATAATAGACCTAACACTGCAGGTGATATTTTCCTATCAAAATACACAGAAAAGCATTTTGCAGGTCAGCCAACGCCAGACCACCACCTAGGAATGACAAACAGCATTATACAACAAGAGAACTTCAGATTGAAAATCCTTAAGCTTCAGAGGTGCTGTGGTCTTTGCATGACCTTCGGGACAGAGAAGAACCCAGCGTATTTTTTGAATAGTACAAAGAGCTGGTGCATGAACCAGCCTAGATTCCTCCTAGAAGAACAGAGAAACTGGCACTGACAAGAAAGAGCCCAGGCTTCCTATACTTGTTGTTCTAAAAGTATACTATGGAGGGAGAACTCTTAAGGACTAGGTTACCAGAAGATACCACATGTGTCTAAAAGGTCCAGCAGTCAAAGATGAAATTTAACTTCACTGTGCCTATTTCTGGCTCAAGGCATCACACACACTGCTTCTTCACTTTCCCACAAGGTGACCCCAGTCACCTCACTTGGCTGCACAGCATCCTTTGTGGAACAAAAACCAGATAGGAGGCTGACCTTCAAAGCTAAAGAAGAAATACTGGACTTGCCAGGAGCCCTCATCTTCCTCAGAAGTACCATCAGCAGACAATACCGGCCGAGGCATGACTGTGCTCAAGAAGAAAAACAGTGTCTGGGCTAAGCAAAAGGAAGTATCTTACTTCTCCCACTGCAGACAAAGGAATATGTTCTCTCTACATTTTACTGTTCATTCCAGAAGTGGTTGCCTCTGGAGGTCAAAGATACCAGCTTTGTGAAACTCCCAATAAACAAAACAGTTTTCACGGACCTTCTGACGGCATCACAAAGTCACAGAGACATTTTCACTGCTCCTATACCCTTCACCTATCACCACAGTGCAGCGAGCAAACCCAAGTTACCATGACTGGCCAGTGAGGCAAGAGCAAAGACATCAGAGCAAAGAGCAGCCATCCTGATGAAACCTTCCCATGAGAACTGGGTTCACCTTCGAAGTAGAAATGGGCTTCTCATTAGCTGCAACTTAGTATGCTGGAAATGCACGGATTCAAGGCTTATTAAAATCACATATGGAATTCCAAATAATAATAAAAAATTCAAGAAATACTAAAGGGGAATGGAAGAAACAACATTCGCAGATCTATTAACTAAAAGTGTACACCATGATATATATCTACTGTATGAACGTTAAAAGGAAATACACAACTAAAGCAGGAAAATAATACACTAACTGTCTTACTGCAACTCATTTCATTGTTGAGTACAGACCTCACCTCCCTGAAGTATCGGGGAATAGCATGCAGGAAGGATTAATCTTCCTTCAGAGGAAGTGAGTGCTTTCTTATTCTTTATCCAAATGATTAAAAAGGACACTATCTTTATGTAAAAGCCAATGATCAAGCTACATATAACAAATTTTAAGGGAGCTTTTAAAAATGTTATTGTTCTGCCACTTCATGCTTATACAGAAGTCCCCTGAGCTACACGTAAATATACAGTATTTAAGCAAGTATTATCAAGAGCGGCTGCACTTGATATCCTCTCAAAACTGTAATGTATGCACATCCTTACAGTGTTCAATATTGGTTTAAAACAAATTACTACTGCAAGTAAATGTCAAGTCATCACTAGTAAACTACTGAAAACATACTAAATCTGAAATTCTCAACTGTTGCAGTGTTTTTTGAAGTTACCAGAAAATATATATCATAACACTGGACTAAAACATTTATAAAATGCCACTACAAAAGTACTTATTGCACTTAAACTGGCATATTTCCAGTCAAGGGTGGATTCAGTGGCTTACATTAACTATCTACATACACGAACTTCTTACATTCGGTATTCCTTAGAAAGGAGACTTCTGTTAAGTCTACCAGTGGGTAGGTTTTTTTAGAAAGCTGTTGAGCCTTCTTTTCTATGCAAGTGTTTCAGTGTATATCTAGCCTTATTAGTATTTTCTGTCTTATCTCCAATATGAATTTGTCTAACCTCCCTTCCTAGGAGTTGGATTTTCTCATGTTTTTGACTGCTAACGTTGCACTAATATCGCACTATGATAGAGAAAGTATTCCTCCTCCCCCACACAAGGTTTGTCAAATAATCAAAATAAACTCCGCTTCTTTCTCCTGGTTAACAATGTTTATTAGGACTGCTTTAATCCCCAACGTCCATGTCTCAACTCTTGGTCACCCTTCAAGATCTCTTCTGAACTGTTTAGTCAAATTCTCCCAAGCCTGTGGTATGGATACTCGTAGGACTAAGGTCAGAGTTTGTGAGAGATGCAGATAAAACCTTGTGACTGGAATGTGTCAAATGCTTTAGTAGCGTAAAATTCATAAACGTAAAATGCAAGACTTTTTTCATCATCATCATAAAAAAAAAAAAAATATCATTAAATTTAATTCCTGATAGTCTCATTGTTGCTCAACACAACAAACCAACCTTCTCCATTACAACATGCAGCTGATAAAAAGTAGAGCCGATTAAAAGTAGAGCCATTTAAAAGTATCGCCAATCTGTTATTTTTCCCTCTCAGAAGTAAAAATCGCTCCACAGTCCAACAGTATTTTTTTCAATTTTTTTCCTGAAAAAAGTTAACCCCTCACTTCACAACACTTAGAAAAACTTACACCATCTTCTAAACAATGTATTCACCTTTTTTAGGCTAAAAAATTTGGCAAATGAAACTGGATTCTTCCAGTGAATTCAGCAGAGGGGTTTGCCATTGTCATCATTCAGGAAAGAAAAGGGTTGTTTCTGCATTTTGCTGTTTCACTAGATAACTGTTGTTTGTTCATCCTCAGGCATCTGTCAAAGAAGTCTAGCATTTGAAACACAATTTCCATTTTAAGATTCTTTCTCAAAGTTGAACTGTTCGCATGTCACCACCATGCCATCGTTTTATTTTTTCAGGCATTTACCAAAAATATTATCCTGTTATTTGAAATACATCTCTTTCAACAAGGATAGGAGAGGCGTGGCATGTAAAATTCTAGATTTTGCTCATTCTCCTTGCAATTATAACAATGAAATATATCAGTCAATATGACTAAGGGTATCCCCTCAAATGAAAAAAAAAAAGATTAAGTTTCATTATTTTCTATGACCTCAAGGCATGTAGCTCTATGAGGCTGTAGTTATACAGTATATGGATTTCAGAAAGAAACTTTATGTACAATTTCAGAACTGTTCCATAATGAGATACTAGAACCCCAATGACCAATTGGTCTATTTTCTCATTAAATGGTAATAGATCCAACAGCCCTCTAATCATCCTGCTAATACTGCATAGCTCCATCTGGAGGGGCCACACAGAGTGGATAGTCCCGGCCTGCTTTCTGTGAAGAGATTGTTGCTAGGGTCTCTTTATTTTGCGAGGCTGTTTATGGACACATGGACATCCACACACTAGGAAAAAGAGTGTCAGCGCACTTCGTTTGGGTCTCTAAGCCAACCAAAAGTCTCGGAACTTTTGCTAGTCTAGGCAGACTTTCAACCACCAGCCCACCAGCGAAAAAGCAGGCTCCATTACTTACAGTTCAGTATTTGTCACAGAGTTTGTTAAGAAACATTTTCCTGGCTTCTGAACAGCTCCTACCAGACCAGACTTACAAGATCTTTTTTTTGATATTTTAATCTTACATACAGATCAAGCCAAGATTCAAATGAAGAAATTGCAGATGTCATGGTTAGCATGGAGGTATGGTTTCTGGATCAAGAGACAAATAGGACCAAACACAGATCCTAACATCCATTTTTACTTCCATATAAGCAGACAACGTTTGAAGAATCCCTCCTTCCCCTCAATGGCCACCATTCTGCAGACCCAGCCATACACGTAAAAGCAAACACCACCTCAAACAGCCTATAAATGGTTCAGTGCAGTCTTTGGAAATCAAATAGCCCCTTCAAAAAGCCATAGGAAACACCTTCCCTTGCAAGTTATCAAGATACTTTGTAAGAATTCTTTCTTTCTCTAGTCATGTACCCATTTAACAGGATACTCTTAAAAACAGGTCATTGAGACCAAACATCATATACTTTTCAATGTTAACTTCTGCTGTAAAATACGCAACAATTATCCACACCCCGGCACCCAATGCTGCTCTAAGCACTGCAGGTTATGCCTATCAAACTGCCAAGAACCAGCAATCAACTCTGTTCTCAGAGAAGGGACTACAAGAAGCACCATGACATGCCTTCATTCATCCCCCGAGAGCCATGCACAGGCTGCTCTGGTAGGACTCCACGAGGCTTTAGGGCAGAAGCTCCCTCTTCTTCAGCCAGAGGCTCCAGCCAAAGCCGTGGCCATGGCCTTCCCAGCATGTGTCTCAAGCTGAATTGCTTTGAACATTCCTACTCCTATATTTGATTTTTTTATTGCAGAAGATCATGATGTCCCCAATATGTTTTATACATCTTTTAAAGTTATACTTAATCCTAGCAATAAATAATACTGGCTAGCAATTAGAAGCCCTAGCTAACATTACTACAAAAAAACTTGATTGATTTATATAGGCCTAAAATGAGCAATTCCCTGATGCATTCCACCACGGGGAGTTAAATGAAACCAGTTCCAGTTTTTTAGTGTATGTTTACCCTAGTAATACAAGGAAGATCAGAAATAACCCTGCAGAGAGCAATCATGCTTTGGAAATGCCCCCCACACTACCACAGTCAAGGAGAGAATCAGGGGCCATTATTAATGATCAGGAAAGGCTCTTAACAAGCCAGGAAAAGACTGCTGCATCCATACCCCGCGGCTGGGGCTACCGACTGCAAGGAGGTTCTCAAGAAGAAAGGGAGAAAAAAGGAGGCGGGGGAGGAGAGAACGCAGAATGGGATCATCAGGAGTTTGGCAAAAATGAAGCTCACCCACCGGGAAGGTAGGGGAATATACATGCATAATTTTACACGGATTAAGAGTTTGTGTCAAATCTGTGATGTGCTGTGGTGAATTCTTATACTGCAGTGAGTCATCTTGTCTGACAGTTGCTGGGGAATTAAAGCAGTTATTTTTAAAAAATTATATGTCCTGCTTGACGCGTTATACAAATAGCCTCTTAAAAAATTAAAATGCAGTCAATGCATTTTTAAGTATAGAAGAGCTATGGTACATTTAGGATTCACTGTACCACACCACAAACATCCATTCTGAGCTATGAAAACCTAAAGGAGTCTATTGATGTCCCTTCAGAGAAACATTGATCTTTCTGCTGCTCCCAATCCAAATCCTCCATCAAAAATTAGTTTATTATATCTGTCTTTTATACAGCATGAAAATATTTTTCCCTGAGAAAAATTAAACACAAAGGGAAGAGGTGTGCTAAATCTGAACTCCTTCGATACCAAAGGATATTTGGTTTGCTAGAATAAAGACTATTCAAATCAAAATGACAGCATTCCCCTTACAATGGAGTAACAAAGGCAGGTCAATACCCTTCTAGAGAAAAGCAGCACGTTGACTCACAACCATAGGTATACATCGCACTGTTGGTTTGGCAAGGGGAAGCAGTGCTGGCTTCTGCTCCCTACACTGTGCAGCAGAATCACGCAGACATACCCTGAAGCTGCAAAGGGCAACTCCTTACAATGCATGTTCTCGTTATAAATACGTTGCTTACTGCCTGTTTTGCCTATAAAACTGACACCCCATTGGCAATTTTCACACATCCCTGGGAAAAGTTTTTCGAGTATGTCTGTTGTGTAATACAGTAAAGATCATCTGAATGATCTATTAAGTGTAACCCTTGGGCATCAATGCTGCTGAACATCAGCTGGCAATAAAGGTATATTTACAGCATGCCTTCGGGACAGCTGTTCTGGGAACATCCTGGAGATTTGCATAGTCTATTTTACAAGGCATTACAATGTACTTCTACTGAATAAGTGACAGAGAATCCTTTCAACACAACACCACACATTAAAAGCCCTTCAGTCCAAATAGCACAGTAAAGTGAAGTACGTAGATAATTAAAACAAAAAAAAAAAACAACTTCAAATTCCAGTGCCTTAAAATGCAAATGGTTATTAACTCATGAGTGAATTTAACCTGTTTTTAAAATAATCAAGTTACAGTCCCTCTCCAACTTGAGCACCTTCCAAGAAACAGAACAGCTGATGAGAGGAGCTTCATCTTACAAAGAAAGAAAGAAAAGGTTTTGTTGCCAGAGCTCTTGATTTTATCATAATTCCCATGGTAGTTGTTATCTTTTCTTAAAGCTTTAGATCTTGCACGTAACTTACATGAAAATTTCAGCTTTATGTATTTTGAGAAATTAGTCCTCTCTTTGCCAGAAAAAGAACTGAAAACATAAGCCAACTGCACCCAACAGCTCAAAAAAACAACAAGAAGCAAATGTGAGTATTGAATTTCTTAGTTCATTTCTCACCTAAATTCAGAAAGTATTAACACTTTGTCATTGTGCAGGTGATACCCACTTGCTAAGCAGAGCACTATCTCTCAAGGAGTGAATTAAAAGGATGATTTGTGTCCCAAATCACAGAGGTGTGCTAGTTATTGAAATTTTCACACTTTGAAACCTCTCCACAGGTGAAGAGTCAGCTGGCAAATGTTATGGAGAAATGATAACTAGAAAAGCTAACTACAGTTCTCTGGCCCCAACTCAGTGACTACATGCAGGCAATAAAAGACAGAACTTATACCCAATAAAATAATAAACCTGGCCAGACAATGACCCAATCAACCCAAATAATATTACCAAATATAATCGAGCCAGTTGATACAATAAAAGCTGAAGACTAAATTAATTAGCTGAGTGCACATCCAGTGCCTTTGGAAATAAGTAAACACTCACTAAAGATCTACTGACACTTTCTTGAAAGTGCTCTTTGGAGAAAAGTTCAGACTTTCAAAAAAAGAAAAAAAAACCTGCTATGCCTCATATGTTTAAAATGGAAGAGGACTGGAAGTATAGTATGGAATATAGGGAGAATAGTTTCTGAACAGGATGGTTTTCACATTTTCCATGTGGCGTCTGTGGTTCTTTAAGGGTTTCTGCTATGTTATCTGACACTTGGATAAAATACTGGAAGAACTGTTGAGCATCTTTTCCCAATTAATTTTGGTTCAGGAAGTAATTGGAAGAGCAATATAACCTTGTATATCCTTAAATTGAGGGGAAAATGAGAAAACTATTTGGGGGGCTGCTTTTTTTTGTTGTTTTAAATTTTTAAGTGTTTTTAAGAATGGAGGGGTTGTAGAATTACTTTTTTTTTTTAATAAGACAGCACATTTCAGGACTCTTGGTTTTATTAAATCAGTTCTTCAGTTAACAACCCCCAAGCTATTCTAAAAAACAAGATGATTCATCTATTTCCACCCAGTACAATTTTATACATCGTTAGAAGACTAAAGCCTCGTAAAATTCTAAGCAGCCCTAAAGAACAACTACTGCAGAGTGACACATTGATTGCATCAGCCTAGGAGGGCTATAGTTTTGGGCAAAGCAAGCTTTAGTACACTCAGTGGAAACTACTAGAGTGTCAAAGAACACGTATGTAACATGCCAGCATCAGGCACATTCACTCAAACACAGCAAAACAAATGTTTTCAGAGTATCTGATGGGATAAGGATGATTCCACAACATCTAGTATTCATAAAATTTAAACTGCTGCTGCACTCCTATGTTTTGAGAAACCCAGAAGCAATTTCCCCCTCCCAAAATGAAGTGAAAACACCGTCAAGAAGTGTGCTATTGATGCCTTAAGCTGAACGTAACGTTACATGCCCATACATCAACCTGAAAGTCATTCTCAGCTCTCATCAGAGTGCTAGGCTACCTCCATCACTCGCTCCTTGCGTGGGGCAGGCTACCTGCACGCAGGACACTGGTAAGCATTTCTGATTCTAACTGATCTTCACCTTCTAAATCATAATAATGAAAGTAACAAAAACTAAAATGGTTATTCTAATTAGCACCCATAGTACCTTTTAAATAGTTATGTTTAAAACAAAAAAGCCCATTCAGACCACAACAAAGGGGAGGTAGAGGGCATGTGGCTTGCCCACAATAACCAACGGGTTAGAGACGATCTTAGCAGAATACCAAGTAAACAGCTTCCTGACAAACTGCTCCTCCCTCTCAACCAACAAGCAGTGCAGAACTGCCTAAACGCTCACAAAAAAAAGGCACTTTGCCCTACCATCTAAAAAGCACATGCTACCTGCCCGGCAGCAGCCCCTGCCTGAGGCTCCCCTGCCTGCATCCCTGCCCCAAGTGAGGCCATGCCTAGTGCACAGCTGAAGAAGGAACTCAGAATTCAGCTACGAGGAGGGGGGAAAACACCACGGCGAAATTTAAATGTATGATGACTACCAGTGAAGACTGTAATTACAACATCTGCACAGTGCCGGCTGTGCTAGTGACACAGTAACTAGCGGTCTGGTCACACGGACACCAGCTATTTTATGTTAGGTTTTGAAATGCATTGTGTGGGTAGGACCCGCGCTATCGCACAAGACACTTCCAAGAGCTAGGAAGGAGACAGGTTTAGCTCACTCCCAAGAAACAATCTGGCAATAATCCTGCCAGTGCTCCTCTCTTTTCCACAAAGCAGCAGCTTGCTTTCAGAAGGCGTTCCTAAAGCTGCACTGTCCACAACAGGTTTTGGCTCCAGAGAACCGGGTTGCTTGGGTACGAGCCGCAGCTGTGAGACCCACAGCATTCAGCGGCACCAGAACTGAAAAACTCATGCTCACAAACAATACAGCAAACGGATTCAGGCGTCCAGCATTTGAAAAATATTTTCCTAGCAAGTCTGACTCAGGAAAGCACTTCAAAAAGGGGCACAATTCACGTCAGTCACTCAGCTCCCAATGTTATCAATGAAACCCAAACATGTGTTTAAGCATGCAGTTGCCCGTCTACTGCCTTCAACAGTTTCCTGCTTCACGAAGGCAGCAGAGACACCCTAACACACACGTGTTAAAACCTCCGTCTTGTGAACTTTTATGTATATGAGTGCGTATCTCAGTGAATGTACCCCGCTGAAGCCAGTAGACTGGCTCGTTACTGTCAAGTTAAGCACACAACGCAAGGTGCTGCACGTTCAGGGCATAAAGATGTACAAAGTCGCCTTGAAAACCATTTAACTCTGAGTTAGCATGGCCAGAGTACGACCAGTCTTCTACAGCACAAAACTGTACAAATTACTGATCCCACTATCTGTAGGGATTAGTTTTGGGAACAGGCCAGGACTCGCAACACGGGTGCTTTAAGCAGTGAATGATTTCATTTTCTCAGGCACTGAGCACTGTCACGTACTTGAAGAGCACATCAAGAGCAGCTTGGGGGAAGGCACTGAAACCGGGACGCTGACCCTTTCTCCACCCACCTCCCAATTCTAACTGACCTTCTTTTAGGCTGCCACAGTCAGAAAACACAAGCTATCCCGTCTGCTGGGTGTAACATCAGTGGCACAGAAGGAAAGATTCTGCAAGTGGTCTAAATTCATTCCAGCTCTAGCTGCAGGGAAGCTACAGCAGTGCAGAATACAGATGTCCAATTGCAAACCACGTCCCACTTCCTCAGAGCCTTCTTGGATTATGCTTACAGCAACAGAAACTGCACCGTAAAACTGTATTACAACTTCAGTACACTGAATTAGCATATTTCTTATTGAAGGTCTATGCCAGTTTGATTTTGGTCTTCTGCAAGCATTTACTAACAGCTGTTTTAATTAGTATCTCATTGGTGTGTAGACAAAGATGTGATACACACCAAGAAGCATTTTCTGCATGAAGCGAGAACATTACGTATACCGTGATATAAACAGTCCTTCCTCCCACCGTCACTACCACAGATAAGGGCCAATCCACGGGCAGTGCATCACAGAAAGGCAATATTGTATATAATTCCTCTTATTTCAGGTTTTCAGGGCACCCTCGGGGAGGGGGAGGCACAGAAATGAGAGCCACAAGCAATCCCAGCAGCTCATTCTCCTCTTCACCCTCAAAGCATTAAAAGGAAAATACAATGTCAACATCAGCTCCTCCCTGCTGATGAAACTGGCTCGAGCGCATTTTACTTTCTGGCTTGGAGCCCTTACAAACCGTTACAAAAAGACAGAAAGACAGACAGACAGCTCAATATATCGACGACTTCCAATAACCAATTTGGGCCATGCTGGGTCATTTGCTTCTGCTAGCGCTGTAGCCTCTCGGTGGTGAATGAACCCTGATATTTGGGGTTTTCCATTAAAAAAAAGGGGGGCAGCTAATAGCAGTTTTTCATTTCAGGAAAGAGCCAACCCTAGCATCAGTGTATGTGTATAAATACTCCCCACTCTCTTCCTCTGGGAGGAACAGATTACATCTGATACACTAAAATCGCCTCCAAGACTGATGGCACTCTGGGCGCTCAATCCCCATCAGCGAGGGATCCTGACAGGCACTAATCGCCGCCTGCCTCTCCTTCCTTAGCCGGAGCTGACTGACACACATGGAAACGGGGAGCTGGAGCCAGGCGGAGGAGAGAAGGGCGGGCTGGGGCTCCGGCTCATCCTCCCAGCCACGGCAACGGCAATATGCGGGCTGCATGACAGCCTTCCCAACCCGGGAACCGGCGGAGCATCAAGATCAACCACGCCGAGAAAATCACCACAAGATTTCAATTATACGTATAAAAAAAAATTAAAAAATCCCGCAATCACAAAAAAAAAAACCCAAAAATCGTTTCCTCTAAGCGACCTAACTCGTATTGTCCAAAACGACCTCATCGTGGGGTATTTTGTTGCAACCGACACACACACGCATTTGCGCGGACTCCGTGGCGAGCCCCTCGATACGGTCAGAGGGGCGGCTGTGCACGCAGGTACACGGCAGATTTCCGTGAAGCTGCATTTTCGTGGCAGGGCAGGAACCCCCTCCGAGCCAGCCGTACGCATTTTTCCACCTCCCGCACCACAGCCTGCGAGGCTCGGGGCGGCCGGCCCTGCTGCCAGAGCCCCTCTCCCGCCCCCGCCAGCGCCGCGGCGGAGAGCGGGCGGAGGGGGGAATTCACAGGTAGAACAAAAACACCCGCGCCGGTATCCTCCGCCAGCCCGCCGGCGGGAGCGGGGGGGGGGGGGGGGGGAGGTCCGCCAGGAGAGCCGGCGGGGGCCGAGGCGAGCCCCGCGGCAGCCCGGCGGACAGCAGGGCCGCAGGGCGGAGTGTGCGTGGAGGGGAAAGGGGGGTGGGAGGGGGTAGGGAGCGGGCCGGGGGCTGCCGCGCCGCTCCGCTGCCGCGCGCCCGCGCCAACCGCCGCCCGCCCCAACCGCCGCCCGCGCGAGGGCCGGGCCCGCCCCGCCGCCCCTTTACCTTCGGAGAGCTCCAGCTCCAGCTCGGCCAGCCGGGCCCTCACCTCCAGGGGCAGGGACACGCTCTCCAGGCTGCGGTCCGCCATGCTCGCGCGGCAGGGGGACGGGCTCTCCCCTCCTCTGGCTGCCCCGCTCTCCCCCCTTTGTCCGCGGCTGAACGGGGAGAGGGAAGGCGGCGGGGCCGCGGCGGCTGGCTGAGTCCTCCCCGCGGTCTCAGCCGGGCATGCAGCGGGGGGGAGGCGGGCGGGCGGGCGGTCCGCGCGGGGGGACGGGGCGCGGAGGGAGGGAATGCGGAGGTTTCTCCTCTCCTCTCCTCCCCTCTCCTCCTCCTCCTCCTTCGCCGCCTTCTTCAGCGGGGCCCCGCCATGGCTATGGCTGCTGCTGCTGCTGCTCCCGCCGCCGCCGCCGCCCGCCCGCGATCGCTCCGCATCGGCTCCCCGCCGCGCCCGGCCCGGCCCACCCCCCACCCCCCGCCGCCCGGCACCGCGGCGGCGGCGACTCCCGCCCCGCCTCGCCTCGCCTCGCCTCGCCCCGGCCCCGGCCCCGGCCCCGGCCCCGGCCCCGGCCCCGGCCCGCTCCTCCCTGCCCGGCTCGGGCTGGCGGCGGCGCCTGGCGCTGCGGTGCCGCTGCCGCGACTGCTGCTGGCCAGGCACAGCGCCGCTGTCACATCCACGTGACCGCGCCGCCCCGCGCTCCCGCCGCCGGCCCCCAGGGGGCGCCCCAGCGCCGGCGGCGCTCCGCGGGACCGCTCCGCGGCCGCGCAGCGGGACCGCCCCGCCCCGCCCCGCCCCGCCCCGCCCGCCGTCCGGCGCCCTGAGGCGGCGTTGCCCCGGGATGGCGCCCCGGGCCGTGACCACCCGCGGGGGGCGCCCCGGGCTTCCCCGGCCCCCCGCTCCGGGCTCCGGAACGCCCTCCCTCCTCCCAGCCATTCGCACGTGTACGGTGGCTTGAGGGCGAGGCGGGTGCCTTGCCGCGTATTCGTCCCAAGAGCCCCACCTGGAAGTAGGTCTTCAGGTCCCCGTTGTACCGAGGAAGCGCGGGAGGGAGCGAGGTGCTCGAGGCGGGCCGGAATTGGACACCAGAAAGCCAAACTGCGGCCCTGGGCCCCGCTCGCCTTCCCCACCTGCTGAACTGCCAGCGTACCCCTCTTTTCACCTGTATTCCCTGCGTTCCGCCAACTGCTGGCGGGCTTGGCAGTGTTAGGTTAACACCGTAAGGGTCTTTTCCAGCCTAAATGATTCTTCTCTTCTGTTCTAGACAAGCCGTGGCAATTCCGGTACGTATATCGCTAAACCCTGGGTGCACGTTTCCGTGACAGATTAGCGTGATCTTAATATAATAAAAAAAGAACAGGGTTGACACTGGTGTGCCCGTGCTCGGCACCAGCGTGTACCAGCCGACAGTGAGCCCGTATCTGGAGAACGTGGTAAAAGGGGCTGACCTGCCAGTACTCTTCATTATACCGCTCCAACATAACAGGGAACTGTTTTGAAAACATTTAATAAAACTCCCTTTCAGATCAACAAATATATTTCACAAGGAACATCTTCCTTTCTGTCTTTTTTCCCTGTACATATTTTCTTCCTTTTTTTTTGTTTGGGTTGGGGTTTGGTTGGGTTTTCTTTGAATCTCTCACAAGAAGGAAGGAGCAAGATACCACAGCACCTATCGTTTCAAAAATCCTTGGGAGTCCCAATGGTAGAACAGGTCTTAGTGGGACACAACACTAGCAGAAAGAAAAGGCGTAATCATCCCCAGGCCAACCTTGGCTTACTGGCTTACTGTTTCAGTCAGTGGAAGAAATGCAAGGATGTAGGAGTTTCTTCAAAAGATAAAGCTTAGGCTGCAACTATACTAAACAATGTAATTTTTTAATACGTTGTGGAACAAAAACAAATTACATCATAGTACCAGCTGTGCTGAACTGGCGTCAACACTGGAGCAATTCCTGCAGCATGTGTAGGGCTGGTGGTTTCTCCTGTTTTTGCTGGTTTTACCAGCCCCAGACGCAGGAGAGCTGTTTACACCCAGATCATGGCCGATGCCAGCATCACTTCAGCCAGACCAGTGGCAGAACTGGTTGGGATACTTTGACGAGGTTGCCTGCCGTAAACAAGGCTTGAACACAAAAGTGCCTTAATTTTATGGTGCTGCTATTTGTTCTATTGTCATATATGTTGATTTCTAGTAACCACTCCCAGGCTACTCTTTAATACACTGCACGATGAGAGCCATCTGGTTAGCCTCTCTTTAGCAGGGCCATTACTTTTAGCAGCATGGCAACACACATGCCATTTAGGGCTATACAGACGCCTCTCCCCCAGCACTGTGCTACACAGGGGTAAGATTTTTACCTTTTGTTGAGCGCTGCATGTTTCAAATACAGACATTTAAAAAATTATCCAGGTCTTTCTTGTTCATTACATCAAGACCTAAATAATGAAAAGCAATTAAATCCAACTATGTTCCAGGGTTCCTACCTGAGAATCCGAGGTTTGTTTGTTTGTTGTGTTATGTGGGATGAAACAGGCTGAAAGAATCAGCCTTCTGCAGGAGTAGCTTTTTCAAGTACAATGGAGGCAGCCAAGGGAAGGCTTTGCAGTGATCCAGTTTCCTTTGCTAATGCGTATCTCCAGGTTGCACCTTTACTTCCCCAGTCCTGATAGGAGCTGATTATTTTACTCGTTATCTGATCATTACAGAATCAGTACTGGTGGTGTTCACCTCACTTTCCAACTTTTTCCTTTTGTGATGTTACATAAAGGGACCTAAAGAGAAATATTCTAACATTCACATCATTCTGCCTGAAATTTTCTTGGCGCTTCCACGACAAGCCCCACATTTCAGGCATCGGGTGCTTTTAGAGGAAGAGAAGTCACTTGGGGTTGGAACTTACCCGGTGGAAATGGAAGTAGCGGAATTCGGCAAATTCTCTGCCAGGGCGATGTGCTGGATGGTGGCTCTCGTGGAAGGAGTTTGGGGGGCTGCAGGGGCCCCCGGGCAGGTGGGGCCATCCCACCACCTGGGGGTGGGTGCAGACAGGGGCAAGCTCTGTGGGAACCTTGACCTGGGGCTCCATCAGCCAAGCCCTAGCCTGAGGATGTGCGCGGGGCCATGGCAGCCTCCCTTGGAAAGCCCATTTGTTCCCATGGGTCTGATCTCAAGAGGAGAGATTTCTTGCTTGTGCAAAGGATCAGGGCCCAGGCTCCAGGAATGAAATCTCAAGCATATAAATTTGCACAATGATTTTGATGAAATGCTGAAATTCCAACCAAAAAAAGCAAGTCAGGAGATTTGACCTAGCTGGATCGTTTCAGATTTATAGATAAGACGCTGCGTCCAAATCATCCCCTGGAATGAGGGGTAGATACGTTCCTGACTCCAAGAAAAGCAGGATACTATTTGTATTTTGGATGCAGTGATTAATTAGCACGGTCAGGATTTGTAGAATGCTTTTCTATCAAGACATACGGCATGGCGATAGTTGCATGGCCTACGGTTTCATCTGCTTTCAAGAGAAGAAACAAGTCAGTGATGCCTTTCCAACAGCGGCCCTAGTCAATGCAGCTTATGGGTGACTTTGTACACAAATGCTTTCATTAAAATGATTTGGATTATTTACATGCAGTGACCCATCTGAACATGTGTATCTTCAGAGAAGAAAGGAGAAAAGGTTATTTTTACTTAACAATGCTTATTGTAGTGCTCAAATCCTACTGGAAACTGTGCTCCATACAAATCACCATATGGTGTCGGTAGCTGAGTGAAACCTCTGAAGGACTACATAGAACTGACCTTGACCAGATAAAAATTCTCTTTCCTAGCTCTCTCACAGCAAAAGATGTATCCAATTTTGCAGAGATTTAGCCCGAAGCCAGATCTATACTAGAAGACATTCCCAGCATCATAACTTTAGGAAGGGGGCAAGGCACTAAAGACATTTAGAAAAAAGAAACAGCTCCTGTGTAGACACTATTACCTTGACCTAAAGTACCTAAAATGATGTGTGTGTCTTCTGGACACCGTAGTAAAAGCAAGAGGACCGTGTCTGTGAATGAACAGGTTAGGTTCTCTTCTGTCTGTGGAAGTGAGGTGTCAGGATTTGGCCAATGTAGCAGAAAAAAAGTCAAAAGCAGGAGGCATTCACAGAAAAACAACAAAAATAATCACCTGCCTGGAGGGACTGAGTTATAGGGAAAGATTACAACCGTGCTTGCTCAGCTTGCTAAGCAACAGCAAAGGATGGACCACATAGCTGCCCACAAATATTTGGAAGGTGGAAGCACTGTGGAAGTTGAACGGGGGGGGGGGGGGGGGGGGAGGGGGGAAGTGGGGAGAAGAGGATACAACTTTGAATAATTGGATGGAAATAAGAAAGGGAGTGGAAACATGTATCAGGGAAAGCTTCCAAGGGATGAGCAGCACCAGACTGCAGAAGAGGCTCTCAAAGGAAATGGTGGAATCCCCATAATTTGAAACATTAAAACCAGAGTAGACAAAGCAATCATGAATATGCTGTAGGAAGTAATCCTACTGTGGGATGGGATGAACATGCTTGTCTGGCATTGCTTATGCAAAGATGTACTGCTTTTTATTTTTCCTGTTGAACTCAATTTATTTTTTCCCCTTCACCTCTCCACTCCCACTCCCTCTGTTTGCATCTGTCTGCTTGTGACTCATACGCAGGCCGTGAAATGTATTATTCTTTTACAGTACCTACCACAAAGTGGCTGGATGGCTACCTGCTGCCACACGGCAAATAGCAAAAAATAATTGATTAGATGCATTAATCAAGTTACCTCCAAATGGCATGCAAATGGTTCTATAATTATTTCCAAGTTGGGTTCTAATTTCTTTTAACACTTAAAAATTAAAGCCAATCTCATCTTCTAATTCCTCTTCTGGGGAAAGGAAACGAAGGGAAGGGAGGGGAAGGGTGGAAGGGAAGAAGGGAAAGGAGGCCACTCAGCACTTCTCACGTATGATTTTCATTCTCTCTTGTGCTACCCGGGCAAGCACCGATTTCCATTTCTCCAAGCTGTTTAGACACCTTAGATCCCTTTAATTGCCATGGGTATGTGACAGATGTAAATCGCTGCATATCTTGGCATTTGTTTCTCTGCCTTAATACTTTAAAATAATATAGATGTCCCTCTCTTAATTCACTATGGTTTATGAAAATGAATCTGAGGGAAGCCAAATGGATACTGTAGATAGACTGATCTACCTAGGTGTACAGAAAAGTGTGTGAGCAAATCCTGGACAGCTGAGAGGAACTATGACCTTCAGTCATTTTCTTCCTTAACATCGTTGCAGATGGGTTCTGGTAGTGGGGGAATTGAGAAGTTCCTTTCTCCACCTGTCCCTGTGCCAGAGCTTACTGGCCTTGTAGCACAGCTGGCAGCAGGGAACATGAATTCATGCCTGAGCTCCTTCTGCACATAGTTTGGCATATTAGTTCTCATGCTGATGAAACTGGATTTGAGCTAAGATGTATAAAAGGGAACTTTCTTGGCTAGAAGTGAGGTACTGCACAGGAAAAGGAAGGAAATGGAAACCTTGGGAAATATAATTTCCCTTAATGTATTAGATGTTTCTCTCTCCACTTTGCATTTCCATTGTTCTTAGAGGAACAATTTGATTACTGTCAATTTAAATGTATTTTTTTTACTATGGTATTTTGTGCATTTTCATAATTTTCATACATCTTTCTTTTTATTAAAAGCAAAAATCTAATAAAAAGCCTTCATTGACACAGTTTAAATTAAGTGGTTTGAAAGTTAGTCTCACATAAGAAGTGTTCATTAGGCTCCTGCAGTCTGGCAAAGCCTGTTTACACACACACAAAAAAAGGATCCTCTCCACTGCTGCATTTGAGGTAGGAACTGATAACACATTTCACAAGTTCAGAGAAACTGAGGGAACTGGCATCAGAAGATAGGAAATGTCCCAATATTCTACTACAAGATCCCAATACATGCACATGCACAGCCAGTCTCTCACTGCACCATGCATCTTACAGGAATAATAGTTGTCCACTCTTTCATCGAGGCTTGAAAATTCAGTGATGCTTACAGTTTTCAGAAAAGTCAGCAGTTTTTCTTTAATGAAATTTCTTAAACTAGATTTAGCAAAAATTTCAATCTACTGAAATTAGAATGTGAAATTGAGTATTTGAGAGCAAATTTCCTGGATTAAATACACTGGAGTAAATTCTTTTCCATTTTTCTTTTTCTTTTTCTTTTTTTTTTTTTTTTTAATACAACATACATGTATGGAAAAGGAACTAAGAATTTTTAATAGTTTGCCTCCAGTTAATGCATTATATCATATTTTTTAGCAACAAAAAAATCAGATTGTTGCTTTGAGATGCTATCATACAAAACTGTTGGCATATTGTAAAAGAAATATAAGTCATATTCTGTCACTTAATATGCCTCTCTTTGATGTCCATCTTCACCTTTCCTAAAGAACATTAAAATTGCAACAGGTCAATGCTCAATTAATGTACAAAAATAACTTTTAATACCTGGAAAACATCTTAAGATACTTTCTACTACAACAGGGATAAACTCCTCATTGGACATGCCTTAATATTTTCATGGATTCACAACAGACAACATGAAATATCCTTTACAAATGTGAAATTATTTGGGAAATGAGGAAAAATTACTAAAATTTTTTATTACAAACAGAAGGATATTTTAACCATTGAGCGTTTTGTTCAGTTTGCACTATCTGAGATAGTTAAATCCATTTCAGCTTGATTGTTGTCACCCAAAGTTAGGATTAAGGTTACCATCTGCAATGATGATGCATTGTAAAAATTCAAAACATTCCACTTTTTAATGTTTTTGATGGTTTAAGATAGTCCTAGCAGAGTTTCATGCTTTCTTGAAGATAATCAAGGAGATGATATGTTACTTTTTGTTAATGAAGAGTAACAGATATATATCCAAAACATTTGAATAACTCTGTGACTTGAAGTATCAGTGGTTACAGAAAAAATACTCTTCTCCATCTTCTCATAATTGTTTTCTCAGCTGATGTGGGGGCTAGTTTACTACCAGTAAGACTTCAAGCATTTATGCCCCAAGGTGTAGAATTTGAATTATCAGTGACTCCTGGAAGTAAATATAGTTCCTTGCTGCTGCATCCCAATGATCCATCTGAACAATAGTGGAATTATTCTGAAACGCTTTCACAATGTCTATGGCACCATCTTTACATTTTCATTTTTTTTCTTACTTAGCAACCAAAAAAAAAAAAGCTTGAATTTTGTTTTGAGAAGCGGTGTTAGAATTATCTTTACAATCTGCTCCAATTGCATAGTATCTTACATCTGACATCTACCATTAGCAATTTTGCACAAATGGCAGTAAACGTATGACAGTTACTGATCTCACTTTTTATCTGCATAAAGTAATTTCTTCTACCTTCCTGGAAGCTAGAAAGCTCTTTCTTTTCTCAGGCAGTAACTTGACTTTTGAGAAAATACTGGTGTCATCCTCACTTTCAACGTCACAATCCATGTAAGAATTTAACTCCGCTAAATACAAGTAAATAATACTTGGACTCAGTCTTAGCTCTTCATCACTTTTTAGTCTGTGCACCTGGTGCTGGCTCAACAGGTTCTAGATACTTGTTCCAAAAAGCAAATACACATTTTAGTCAGCCTTCAGCAAATGCTGTGCAGACTCAGGGATGTCCTCTGGGAAGTCAACATTCACGATATTCCTAGTTGTCCTGAGATCCTTGCCTCATTCTGGCCAGGCTCTTCACCTCTGAGCTCCTTCCATAGGGAAGCTGGTAGGTTTTTTGAGAAAATTTTCTAATTTGATCCTGTCTTCAAACTCCCATCCTTATTTTTGTCTCAGAAGGAGCCATTTCTTCCTTCCAATGTTACTATGAGGCTTTGAAGGATGTCTTCTAGCATATTGGTGTATTCAAGTTTGCAGTATTAACTTCTTCTATAGGCTGAAGTCCTTTAGGGCTTGCTGAATCCAGGAGAAAATTAGCAGAGAACTGTGCTAAAGCTTCTCTGTAGAAATACTTTTCCTGACAGCTTGCTGCCATCTTTTAGAACCTACCCTGCAAAAACTAGTCTCACTGACCCTTTGCAAAAGAATCCTGCCAGGGCTTAAGTGGCAAGCCTTTGCTGTTTACATAGCCATTAATGAAACGGCCCAGAAGTTTTCTTCTTTGCATGTCATTTCCTTACTTGGTTTATGAGCGCAAAACCCAGGGCAGTATACTACCATGGTTTTGCAGGCAAAGACTCCAACATGAAGCACATCCCCAATCTTTATTTAAGGTGCGTGATTTAGCACTACCTCAGGGCAGCACAGAAGAGGAACTTCTTATTTGTAAATTTGTGTCATTTTTTTTTTATTAAATAATTACATGGAAGTTGAATTCAGTGCTGGAAATGAGATTAACCAGCAGGGTTTTTTATTTCTGTGTGCTTTCCGCAAATGCTTAAGTCATTGATTTAGTCTTTGCCTTACTTGTGCAGCAAGTTAATGAATTAAAGTGTACCCCTTCAAATGAGAAACCAGTGCTTGGTTTCCCTGACGTGTGGACAAATGAACCCAACAGCGAGCACTGCTGTGAGCAGTCGCATCTGGCAGCGGAGAGGTACCAAACAGCTGGGCAGCACCAGTCAGAGCCGCAGACAGAGGGCGGCTCACCGCATTACAGCTTTTCGTGATGCGTGGACATTTTTCTTTCCTTTCTAAGCAAAAAAGGTTAATGTTTGACTATTTATTTGTCCAAGCCTCCTTAAAGGCGTGAGATCAGTGGACCATTTTAATAACAGTAGACAGTGCTTCCTGCCCCCTCTTATCTCTGGCCCTGGGAGTTATTCTTACCAGAAAAGACTGAAACTCCACAAACACAACATCACTGGCCTGCAACGCCATGTCAGCGGCTCAGATTAATCATCCCTGTACTGTTTAACTTCCAGTGACAAGCTTTTACATTTGTGTTTTAAATAGTCTGGGAAATTCAAGTCAGGATTGACAGCTGGGAACTTCAGTTCCCAAGTTTAAAATGACTTTTTTCTTCATCTTCTTAATGCTTTTAAGTACAGGCACCTAAGTTCTGTTGTCTTCCAGGGGCATTGGAGCTGACAGTGAAATCACTTAATTTCTCTGGGTCATCATCATCCAGAGAATGGGGTAACATCTAGCTGTGTAGAAACAGGACAATATTTACTTTCCTCATCAGGTGTTGCGAGGATCAGTTATTTAATAGTACTTGTGCATTTCTCTAGGAAATGCCATGAATGCCACAGATGCCATGTTAATCTAATGATAAACATTTGCTTAGCAATAGAAGAAAGCAGTATTACTTAATAACTAAGACAATTCTATGCATTAAAATGCCTCCAGTATTTCCTTCTGTTTTTTAAGAATGTCCTCAAGATTTTACAAAAATGTCCTTTCACCATAATTAAGAGGGACAGCATTTCGCTTTCTGGGCTTTAAACCTTGCCTTCCAGAAAAAGCAGGAGAGCTTACTATTCTAGTATTAGTATTTTTGGCTGGAACTTAGGAAAAAAAGGAGAGTTTATGACCTTTTGGAAGAAGAGGCAGGCAACTCAGGAGGACTACAAGGATGTTGTGAGGTTATGCAGGGAGAAAATTAGAAGGGCCAAAGCCCACCTAGAACTTAATCTGGCTACTGCTGTAAAAGATAATAAAAAAAATTTCTATAAATACATTAGCAACAAAAGGAGGGCTAAGGAGAATCTCCATCCTTTATTGGATGTGGGGCGAAACATAGTGGCAAAGGATGAGGAAAAGGCTGAGGTACTTAATGCCTTCTTTGCCTCAGTCTTTAAGAGTAAGACCAATTGTTCTTCGGGTACCCAGCCCCCTGAGCTGGAAGACGGGGAAGGGGAGCAGAATGAAGCCCCCATAACCCAAGGGGAAATGGTTAGCGACCTGCTACACCACTGAGACACACACAGGTCTGTGGGGCCAGATGGGATCCACCCAAGGGTACTGAGGGAGCTGGCAGAAGTCCTCACCAAGCCACTTCCAATCATTTATCAGCAGTCCTGGCTAACCGGAGAGGTCCCAGGTGACTGGAGGTTAGCAAATGTGACGCCCATCTACAAGAAGGGCCAGAAGGAGGATCCAGGGAAATACAGGCCTGTCAGTCTGACCTTGGTGCCGGGGAAGGTTATGGAGCAGGTCATCCTGAGTGCCATCACACGGCACGTACAGGACAACCAGGAGATCAGGCTCAGTCAGCATGGAGTTGTGAAAGGCAGGTCCTGCTTGACTAACCTGATCTCCTTCTATGACAAGGTGACCCATTTAGTGGATGAGAGCAAGGCTGTGGATGTTGTCTACCTAGACTTGAGTAAAGCCTTTCACACCATTTACCACGGCATTCTCCTGGAGAAACTGGCTGCTCATGCCTTGGATGGGCGTACACTTTGTGGGTAAAAAACTGGCTGGATGGCCAGGCCCAAAGAGTTGTGGTGATCGGAGTTAAATCCAGTTGGCGGCTGGTCACAGGTGGTGTTCCCTGGGGCTCAGTATTGGGGCCAGTTCTGTTTAATATCTTTATCAATGATCTGGACAAGGGGATCCAGTGCACCCTCAGTAAGTTTGCAGATGACACCAAGTTGGGAGGGAGGGTTGATCTACTCGAGGGTAGGAAGGCTCTACAGAGGGATCCGGACAGGCTGGATTGATGAGCTGAGGCCAATTGTATGAGGTTCAACAAGGCCGAGTGTCGGGTTCTGCACTTGGGTCACAACAACCCCGTGCAGTGCTACAGGCTTGGGGAAGAGCGGCTGGAAAGCTGCCCGGCAGAGAAAGACCAGGAAGTGCTGGTTGACAGCCGGCTGGATATGAGCCAGCAGGGTGCCCAGGTGGCCAAGAAGGCCAGCGGTGTCCTGGCCTGTATCAGAAACAGTGTGGCCAGCAGGAGCAGGGAGGTGATTGTTCCCCTGTACTCGGCACTGGTGAGGCTGCACCTCGAGTCCTGTGTTCAGTTTTGGGGCCCTCACTACAGGAAAGACACTGAGGTGCTGGAGCAACGAAGTTGTTGAAGGGTCTAGAGCACAAGTCTTACGAGGAGCAGCTGAGGGAACTGGGGCTGTTTAGTCTGGAGAGAAGGAGGCTGAGGAGAGACCTTACTGCTCTCTACAACTACCTGAAAGGAGGTCTCTTCTCCCAAGTAACTAGGGATAGGACGAGAGGAACAGGCCTCAAGTTGCACCAGGGGAGGTTTAGATTGGATATTAGGAAAAATTTCTTTACTGAAAGTGTTGTCAGGCCTTGGAAAAGGCTGCCCAGGGAAGTGGTGGAGTCACCATCCCTGGAGGTATTTAAATGTCATATAGATGTGGTGCTTAGGGACATGGTTTAGTGGTGGACTTGGCAGTGTTACGTGAACAGTTGGACTTGATGATCTTAAAGGTCTTTTCCAAGCTAAATGATTCTATGATTCTCCAAGCAGGGCAGCCCTGCATCCCAAGATCGGGTAATCTTTCAGTCACATGCTTTGATCTTGCTTCATTCTCTTTTCTTGGTGTTACTACTGTTTCTTGTTCTGATGTTTAACTGATCTATTTACTGACTTTTAAAAAAACTCTCCTGCATCACTTCAGGAGGACTCGTCTTGACTTGCAACATTATCAGATGTATGTGGTGCCGAACCACCGAGAGTAACTGAGTACACAACCACAGGTTTGTCTGGGTGATAATAAGAAGGGAAATAACTAGACAGGCTGAAATTCAAACCTTTGGATATTTTTGGTGCAAGTGTGTATATGAACACTGTATTTTGATGTGAGGTCTTCAGGTCACGTGGGAGTTACTTACAGACTGTTTCTAAGCAGTTTTAGTTAAAAACTATCTAAAACACTTTCATTTCAAATTAAACTTGAGTTATATCAGTTAGGAACAAATTAAAACTAAGATGAAGTAAAAGTACCCTTAATCCAAAGTAAGAATGGTTACACCCGTTTAATTGGTGTGACTGTCTGTAATAGAGAAGACTTAGTGTCATGCACTCTTGAAATAATTTATTCAGATGAAATTCTGCCCAGGGGAAGGTTTCAAGTAATTTCTTCATTTTCCCCAACCTTATGTGCACAGACAGTTTGTTAAATGTCCTGATGCTTTGTCACTTTTTTGGTTATTGGTAAGAAAGATTTCTTCTCATTGGAATTAAATTCTGTCCTTGGGTTTCTTATAGGTAATTCCTCTGGAAAAAAAACCAACAGAGTTTGTATTGCAGGAAAGGATTTGATTCACAGTTTTTCCAAGTTTTCACCTCTCTCTGAGCTGTGATGTTGATTCAGTATAGGTGAGGTAACTCCAGATTTTTTATAATGCTTTCTGGGAGTTCATCTGAAAAAAAAAACCCTGATGTGACAATTTCACACGTATAAGGGAAGAGGATATTACTGCCTCTTTAGCCAGAGTAGTTGGTCGATATCTTGCTTGAGTGCATTTGCAGGATGAAAATACAGATTATACGGATTTGATGTATTCTTTCATGTAATGTTTTCATTTAGCAAAGACCTTGTTTTCTGAACACACCAGAGACAACTCATGGACAGTTTTGTTTCTCCCAGATCCCCAACTTAATTTTTTCAGTGAGTTCTTTAGCCAGATGTCTTCATCTTTGCTGCCACTCATAATCCCCACTTCCCACACCCCCATGTGCCCTGAGGCCCCTGCCACCAGGTTGGGGACCTTGCAGTCCTTGTGACTTTGCTTCTGAAGAGCTCCTGCTCTTTGACCCAAAGCCTTGGGCAGGGCACGTCTCCATCCCCAGGGGCTTTTTTGCACCTTCTGCTCAGCTTGAATGAGGGATCAGCCTGGGTTGTGACAACTGAATAGTCTAGGACCTTCAAGTGGCCAGCAGGAGATAGCCCTGGTCTGGTCCCTCAGGACTGGTGTTGAAGGAGCTGCTGCTGGTGGGTGAGGAGGTCTGCACTGGGAGAGCTGCAGGCTCTCAGGCTCAGACTAAGCAAGGGATGTCAAATGCTCCTGCTCCTAGGAACTGCCATTTACTCACCCTTCCAGATAATATTAATGGCGAGATCTGGTGGCATCTCTTCACCCTTTGCTAGTGACACCTGAATGGCTCACCACCTGCCCCATTATTTAGGCTGTTATTTTTCCAGGCATTGTAAAAGGATGAACCAAACTTTTGTCCCTTCAGGCTTGTTTCTGTTACAGAAAGGGGAGTAAAAATACTTGTCTGTGTTGTCTTGCTTTTAATTACCACTGGACAAGAGTGCTTTTTATGTAGCTTGAAAGCATAAAATAGATGTTGCAAAACAAATCACTGTTATTGTATGTAATGGATACTCTTCAGTGAAATAGCCTTTTTTGTACATTACAGTGTATCCACTCATGGACAATTTTTTAATTATTTTTTTTTTTAATTGGAAACTACTTCAAAAATGGTGCAATTTAGGGAAAGAGGAGGTATCTGGGGCACAATTATGACGGATAAATTTGTGGAAAGGCATACATCAAAAAAAATTATCTGTGCAATGCAGATATGATTGATTACTATAGGGATATCATATGAAAGGTAAATTACCACTGTGGACAAAGTGGTATTTAAAAACTCTTGAATTACTCTGCCATCAGTTCTATGATCAACTCAGAATTTCCTATGCTTTTAGGATCATGTCTTGTTATGTGGCTGTATCACGGAAATGACATATGGAGAGTTTTGTCTTTCCTTCAAAAATCTAGATTATTGTTTTTATTGAGACTGAAAGTCTGTAATGTTTTTTCTAATACAGACTTAAATGATACTAATAAAACAAAGTACTTAGCTCACTGGCATGTCAATAAACCATTAAAATAATCCATACATAATTCTAACTGTAATTGGTAGTATATTAAGGGCCTGAGTTTTTCTTAGCGAGACAGAGTAAATACCTACTCTTTTCAACTGGAGTTATATATATATTGTGGGATGATGAACTAGATGACTACTGGGATTTTTGCTTGGATTGGATTTATATCTCTTTTGTTTCAATATAAGATTAAAAATGTACAATGTTTTTTCCTCTGGTTGTTTTTATATGGTAAATATATATCAGAATTGTTACATTTGGCTTTCTCTGCTGGAGGGCTTGAGAGAGAGAGACACTTTTCACTGCCTTCCTACACTAATAAAGGAGTGGGAGTTTCAACAGAGTTCCTCCTCGGTGCCCAGTCCCCGTAACAGGGTACTATGCCTTAGCATACCTGGGCTTGACCTACAGCCCTTCTCTCCGGGACACAGTAATTTGGGTTTCCTGCCTCTGCCCACCATCCATTTCCATGAAGTCTGCAGGACTGCAGAGTGTTTCCCTCCTCTGCCAAATTCAGCAGAAAGGGATAAAGGCAAGAAGACAGGTTTATTAAAAAAATTGAACAGAAAGCAAAAGGAGCTTAAGGTTTTTTTCCTCTTTATGGGTCACTTACAGGCAAAAAGCTAAAAGACGATATCCAATGCCAAAAAGGTTGACACATCAATAAAAGCTATTGGTTTGTGGAAAAATAATCATCTCATCAGTTTAAAATGTTCCCTAACTGTAACCATTAAATAAGCTTTCTAAATACACTGAATATTCAAAGACATATTGTGGTCAGATCATACTGTAAAAGGCCACAGTGAAGAATATTTGATGCTGCTCTTGCATCAGATGTATACATACTTTAATCAAGACTTACATACATTGAGTAGAAATTCCTTCGGAGAGAAAGGTCGGATATAGTTCTTAATTCAGAACTATCTTTAAGGTATGTAACAAGATGATTTCTGCCTTTAATGAGGCAAATGAAATCAGACCCAGTGCAGTTCATGTTGGAGATAGCATAGGAGATGCAGGGTCAGGAAATGGAGATGAGATAATGGTTAAAATGAGAACATGAAATGGAGCTCTTCACAAACCTTTGATACAGAGTTTAATATGTAGATTACTGTGATACTTGGCCATGTCCCTTACAAAAAGTGGATCTAGACTATTACTTAATATGACTTCTTTCATACAAAAATCAAGCTATGCCTGGTAATGTGCAAAAGGTCAGGGAGGAAGCCCTGAAACCTGAGCACCCTTCAGCAGCTGGGGTTGCTGGTACTCCAGGGTATTTCCAAATTCACAGGAGCATCCAGCTAGCAAGTTAGACATCTGTGGAGAACAAAAATCATTGTCCAGTGAAAAGGTAATGACAGCTCATGAAATACCCAGTGCTGCCTTTGTAAGCTAGCAACAGTGGTATCGGTGTACCCTGACTCTGATTATCCTTTGCCCTAATCACTTCCTGTAAAGGGGGACTAATTCAGTGCAGACAGAGGTAGAACTGCTTTCGGAAGGTTGTCTACTATCACTGACACTAGGATGATGACTCAACATCTTATGTAATTAGTACAAGAAAAAAAAACCTTTGAATATATTTAACATCAATAGATTCAAGCAGAGTGTTTTCCAGGAGTGCTGAGCTTTTCTGGATCCCATTAAATTCACAGCAAGATGCTGTATTCAGCACCACTAGAGCTCAAAGCAACCTTTAAAGACCTTTGGAGATCCATGTCTCAAACACACAACTGAGCTACCAGCACAGGGGCTGCTAGCCCTTCAGTGAACAGTGCCAGGTGTTCCTTTCTTCCTCAGAACTGGAGCTTGAGGATGCTGGCAGCAGCTTATTTTCACTGAGTCCAAACCAGAAAAATAGTAAGTGTCCACCTTGCACAGAAGAATGTGAGTCCTGGCTGGACACGCTACTGAGCATCAGCTGGGCCACTGTCGTGGAGCACATCCTTACTCCTGCCAGCTTGCAAATCAGTTCTGCACAGTGTTTTACTTCATATTTGCCACAGGTGAAGGGCATGTACATGGTTAACTGCAGTGGCTTAAGTGGTCTGTAGTGAGTCATTAAACTGGGGAAACTCAATTGTGTGTCTTAACCTATATCTCTCCCATTCTGGTAGATCCATCTTTTGCTGTCTTTATGAAATCTGGATTCTGATTTATGTTCTTGCTGCACAGAAATAACATCAACTTCTGAACACATTTTGATATGTGCCTAACAGGGTATAGCTTAGTGAACATGTGAAACAATTTTCCAGCTCACTTTCAGCAAGCAAGCTATATTTGCATCAGTGCCATCTTGCATTAATCCTACCCACACAGCAAGAGGTTTCTAAGTATTATCAGTAATACTGCACAAAATTAACATGCAAAGCCAAGTAAGATCAGCACTGTGTTTTCCTGGGCAGTGGGAGAACATCTCAACAACTATTATAATCCATCAGATTTCTTTCGAGCACTTCAAGCAATTAGTTCTGAGAGCACTGGAACTACATTCAGATAACATGCATCTTTCCTTCCTATTTCTGGTTACATGGATTATTTTTTTATATGGGATTCTTGAAGATTACAGGTGCTCAGCAAATTTTCCAGAGTGTTGTCTCTATCAGACATTCTGGGAGGTATAGGAGGAC
Organism: Astur gentilis; assembly: GCF_929443795.1. Lineage (NCBI taxonomy): Eukaryota > Metazoa > Chordata > Aves > Accipitriformes > Accipitridae > Astur > Astur gentilis. The sequence continues at coordinate 36,164,662 of NC_064883.1, read as the reverse complement.
AGCAGACCCTTGGTTTCCCCTGTCATCCTCAATAGAGTCAATAGTTATGGAAAGCAGGCACTGGAAGACTATGAGCTTTGCAATTATAGTTTCAAGCTAGCACAGGTGGAGAAAATAAATATCCAGCCAGAAAAAGGGGGAAAAAACCAGCTACAGAAAACCTTTGGAAGCAAGCCTATGAATTTGCTTCATCATAAGATTGGGAAAGATATTGTAATGGTACCATTTCTTTACTTAAGCTTGGCTTCCAGCTCTCATTTCCCCAAGATCAAGGCTTGGTAATTCTGTCTGCCCCTAGACCAATATGAAACGTTGGGAAAGAGGTCCTGAGTGCTTACTCTCAGAGATCAAACCACACAATTTGTGTTTTAAGCCTAATCTAGAATTCATACATAAGGATGGAAGATTTATTAAAGTGCTTTTAAATTCAGGCTAAGCTGTTTTTATGGACTTTGCCATAATGGAGTTTGAAGTGCATCTCCACCAGCACACTCCAGTGGATGGCATGTTTTACACGTCAGTCATATTTAAACTGTTCGCTCATGAAGCAGATCTGCGTGGATCACAAGTGGAAGTACTCACCTCAGGACTTGTCTGACCAAAAGGTCTGGAAGTGCTCTCTCTGGTGGTGACTTGGTGCTCCAGGCAGAGCAGTGATGAGACCTCCTGACAGTGGTGGTCCTGCCATCTGACAAAAGCTCTTCTGGTGGTGGTCAGATCTGTGTGAACCAAGGCACTAAGCATGCTTGGCCCTTCTTCCTTCTACTGGAACTTCACTTTAGTGAGAGGGCCAAGCTGATAGCAAAAGCAAATTATTATCTTGTATCAGTGTAACTGCGAGATCCCCAGCAAGAGATGTGACCGTTACATGTGAATATAGCCAGCCTATCGTATGGCCCATTTTAGTTCCTTTTTCTCCTCTGCCTTTCCTCTCCTCTCTTATTATGGACACTCTTCCATAGCCATTCTGTCTCTAAATCTGCTGCGTTTCATTTCTCTGTCTCTGGGCATATTTCAACTACCTCTTCTGGAAAGGGACTCACCGCTGCGTACTATCAGCAGTGGAAAATTTCAAGGTGATATTTTAGAAGGCAGTAACTAAACAGAATATACAACCCATTAATATCAATTATGGGTGTCAGATCGATACCAATAGCAGTGATGTTGTTTAGAAGCTTGAATTAATACCATTATGCTGCCCACTCAGCTGTGGGCATTTTCAGAGACAATATGCTATTTGCATTTTATTATAATGTATCTTTTCTGAAAATTCCCATCATGGTGGGGACATCAGCGAAACTAATATTGATGGCATGTAAGACAACCATTCAGATAGGTGATACACAGCTCTGGGCTGACAGGAGCACCCTGCGGTTGCACCTCTGGGATGAGGAGTGTCCTCAGGATGGACCTTTCTGTACCAGCTCCCTCTCCCCCCTGCCAGGCTCAGGTCACTTCGTGCCCCAGCCTCCTCCTTGCCCTGCCTGGTTCCTGGTTTTCCTTACTGGTTTCTGTTGTGAAGCAGAGAGTGTCAGGCAGCAGGGCAGGAAAAAGGAATATGACAAGAGCATTTGGGGTTTAAAAAAATATATATTACAAAAACAATTACTTAAGAAATAATAACTAACTCTCCTTGTTTCCCTTTTTCTTTCCAGACTATGTGTGTGGGCTGAGATGCCTGGGGACCTCAGCCTCAGCAGTTCTGTCTCGGCATTCGAAAGGGTTGCCACTCCATCAGCTGGGTGCCCATAGGCGTATTTTAAATGGCCTCGTCAGTCTGGGTAATTCTCATCGGTTTTCTTATTCTCAGACCTGCCAGAATTGAGAAAAGAAAGACTCTCAGGAGGCTTCTCCCAAGAAAACTAGGAAAACATTATTGCCACTTATGCAATATACTGGTAAGTCTTTATTGGAAATAGCCTGTACAGTTCTAGCAGGATGAGGGAAGTGGGGGCCGGCTTCGAGAAGACTCGCAGAGCTTCGTTTGTTTAGTCTGGCAAATGAAGGCTGAGGGGTTCGATTACTGTTAAATACATTGTGGGGTTAACATCAAGAAAGGAGAAGAGCTATTTACACTGAAGAGTGATACTGGCACACAATCAAATGGGTATAAACTGATCATGAATACATTTGGCCTTGGTTTTATAAGAAAGTACCTGCTACCCTGGAGCAGTAAAGCCTTTAATCAGAACAGTGGGGGCCAAAAAGTAGAGTTAGATTTTAAAAAAAATAGTACTGTGTATTTATGGGGAGAGTTGTATGTTGCAGTGCTGCCATGGCAGGAGAGTCAATTCAGTGACCCAGAAGGATCTCTCAGTCCTATTTCCATGTTCTTCACAGCCTTTGTCAGAAAAATAAATTGATAACAACATTGACACTAAAATCACCCTTCAGAGACAATCTTCAGAGTCTTCAGCCTACTGAGATGAAAGGTGGGAGATGGGGAGGGAGTTCATGTTTCATACTGCTATCGATTTACTATCTCAGCTCATAGCAGAGAATAGCACCAGTTTGCGCTCAGTTCACACTTGAAAGTTGTTTTTTTTCTCTTCAAACACAGAGACTAGAAATGATTTTGTTTAAAAAGCAAAGCTCAGATTCTGCAGATGTTCAAGAATCTTTGATGGGAGTATGGGAGGGACTCCTGATTCATCAGTGATTGAACTAAAGTATATTTCAGTAGGATATCATTCTTTCATTATAAAAGATAATAGAAGAAACAGGAACACCAACAGTAGCTCTTCTTCATTTCATAGTACTCAGAAAGCAATGATATGTCCCATTCAGATCTTGGATTTGTCAAGTAGCAGTATCAGCTTTGCATAAACTCTTTGCTTCTGAACCACGCTTGATGAGAATTGGATTTATAATTTTAGAGACCCAGTCTAAGAGTCTAAGAGTATTGTGTATCACTCTTCACACAATTTCTAGTTAGGAAATTGAGAAGATTGTTTTCCTGGCAGCCCAATTTTTCCTTTCCTCCTCCTATTTTTTTCCTAAACTGTTTCATGCTTTAAGAATCAATTTAGGATAATAGACTCTTTTCCTTTTTATTTTCTCCTTTCATGCTACTTTAAGAAGTCTGTCATTCAGTATTAAAAGGCAAATATTCTAGCAAACCTTGTGATTGCAATTCCTTGATAATTTTATTCAAGCTGCAGAAATGTTGAGGCCTTTCATGGGATGTTCCCCGACAATTTACTCTTTTTAATAGAGCATCCCATGAGTCAGGCCTTTATGTAACCCTATTTACCAATGGCTGCAGAATCATTTATACCATGAGGAATGTAGTAAGTGCTGTCATTTGTCATCAAAATATTGAATTCCACATGTGGTTAGTGTAGCAGACTACATGGTTGAACTAAAGACACCCTTTGCAGTTGTGTCATCCCATGCTAATTATTTCTTTTCCTATTCCTACATAGAAGACTGGAAGAAATAAATTTTGTTGTGTTGTAATTCAAGGCAGATGATTATGAATTCCCTCATACCAGAAAGGCTGATTTTTCATTGAAGGAAACGAGTATTGTTCGCCTAATCAGCTCATTTTTTTTGAGACATTAATTATTAAACTTTGTCAGTCATATTCATAAGAGGACATCTGAATTTTCCCTCATACAGTTGCAAATGATGAGTTAGAGACACCAGCTTTCCTCCAGTTCAGTCTCATCTGGATGAGCATTGGTAACTCTGCTGGCTAATTAGATGTAACTGGCAATCAGTTGAAGTTACAGCAAAACCAAGACAAACCTATAGAGACAAATCCTGAGCAGCCTTGTTTGCTGCTGCTTCACACATCAAGCAAAAGCTCTTGTCCCTGCCAAAGGACATAAGAGGTTTTACATAGGTGAAATGTTTATGAAAGTGGTGAATCTATGGAAGGGGACCTGTGCCTAACCTGCAGTAACCTTGTGCCCTTTGCTGGAGCTACTCCTCAGTCATACGTGAGGGATGTGAATCCAGCCCACTGAAAACTTAGACATGAATGCATAATAAATATACCTTCAACTGTGTGTTGTTACTTTTATTGCAAAAAGCCTTCCTACATCTGTACCTCAAAAGTAATCCCCTAAATTTTGCACCTACAGCTTTCCAGCTGCATAGTAACTAAAGCAAGGTACCTGGTGTTTAGCAGGTAGGTGGCCACCATCATAGCTTCTGAGCCTGCATCAGAGCCCGGCAGAAAAACTCTCCCATGTTGCTCTATAGTGACACTGCAACAGTTCATAGAAAAGTGTATGTCTGCATTGCAATCGATAAAACATCAACCACAGGCCCTTCCTCTCTGCAGGCAGCTGTCATGGGAATTTCTCTCTCCTTTCTCTAATGCTGCTCAGTGACCAGCTACTCTTGCCTGTAACAGGGAAAGACGCTGGGAAACAAACCTCAGGGACTTACATTGTGCTGGGGCATTACTCGCAGGCTCACATATATAAAGTTTCATGCAGAGCAACAGACGTATGTGAAAGATGGCTTATTTAAATTATAAAACAGAAAATGAAACAAGCCATTGTCTAAATGAATTCTGGCAAGATTTATGTTTGGCTCTACTGCTGGTTCCCAGCAGCAAGGTAATGGCAAAGACGCTATTAATACTTTCAGAGAAGACAAGGCACGATGCAAAGTCTACATGGGAAGAACGAGGTAAAGCCAGCAAAGATGGGCAGTTTGCAAGGAGCACACAGAATTTGATCTCCATGCACTCTCACTGGATCAAAGAAGAACTGAGAATATATGTGAAATGAGTGGGACGTTTCCACAGTAAGAGAAAGGAATTTATTCTGTCACCTACATTCTGGGTGAATGCTCCATACATTGCATTACTGGCTATAATGAGAACTGCCTTCTCTTTGGAAAAAAGAAAAGCATATGTAACAATCTTCTTTTTGCAGTGCTTAGTCCTCACTTTGTTCTGGAGGAGACTCGGGACTAGAAGGCACAATCATCTGAGGAAGGTGCAAAAAACTTTAAATTACATCTTTACCTCCTGTTCTAGGTACCCAGGTGTTACCCAGCTCCTGCCTGCAGGTAGGAAACATCTTCAGTCTGTTAGTTGTCTAGAAGCCAGGCACCACCACACTCAGTGTGTTCACACCTCCTCTTTTAGATATAGACCTCAGATACTATTGTGGTGAACATAATAGGAAGACTAATGAGGAAATTTCCTATCTAATAATCTTTTTCTTTAGAGCAGAGTATAAAGATTTTGCAGTACATAACGAAAAGAACCATTCTTGCAATACAGATAATGAATCATAAAATACCTGCACACTGTGTGAGCATGCTCCTCAACAAGTCATCAGGGCAAATCCATCAGCTGCTTAAGCTGATAGGAATATCTCATGATATCTGATGGGCCGTAGAACAAACAATGTGCAAGTGCTGCGTCAGGTCCATGCAGACAAAGCCATTGCCACACAGATCACAGGTGCAGGTTTGGTTCCCTTCTGGAGGGAATAAGGTCTTTAATGGACTTTGCAACATTCATGACAAGCAATTATGTCCAGGTCCATGACATTAAATGCACAGAAGTGGCAGCACAGATCTTGGAGGCTGTCACAAATTGACACTAAATAAATTGTCCAGGACTCTGGCTTGGTACAGCAGTTGCTTTCTTTGAAAATAGCATGGTGTTTTTTTCTCTCCAGACTGGATTGGAACACCAATGCCATTACTTCCTGTTATGAGAATTAATTGACCCACTCTGTTACTTCGAGCCAGTGAAAGTTAAATGGGGATATAAAATGTGAGCATTAGTCAGTTATTTAGAGCCTAACCAAGGACTCTTTGTTTTTATCACGTCTCATTCGCTGTATCACCCTGCTGCCAAAATGTAACTGTACTTAAAATGACAACATGTGAGTATGTGCTGTGTATGCAAACTGTATTAAAGTTGTTCAAGTTGCTCAGACATAGAAAAGAGAGGGAGTGTCAGACTTAAGAGTTTAAATGCATTAAAGCCGAAGTCTGCCCACTTTCCAGCTTAGTTCCTAGAGCAAATTTATTTAGCATCCCTCACTAACAAATCTGAATTGGTCATACATGCTGGTATAATACGTAAATCTTATGGCTAGCAAAATGTGCCATGGAAAGAAGTACCATCTTTTTTTATGACTCAAACAATCCTTTAAAGAAGTTTTAGTTTAGTTTCTTGTGACGTTAAATCAAAACAAGAAGCTCAGAGCTACAAGCTATTAGTCCTCTTATAAATTACCTGAGGTCATAAACTAAGTTAAATATTAAATACAGAGTGTTACTGACTTCTTCCTCAACACTGTGGATCCATGGCCATCATCTGTACTCCAAAAAATAGATTTCTTTAGTCATTGCTTCGCTGTGTGTAATCTCAGTCTTAGTCGTAGCTATTGGTTGCCTGGCTATGAAGGAGGGATGTTTTATAGACCACCTCAGTTAGGCAGGTGATAGGCAGGTCTACTTGAGTTACTGAATTCAGTTGAGTTTCCTGCTTTTATGAGTAACATATCACATCTTTGAAAATAATCGAGGACCATTTTAAATCTTGAGATTATTTTTTTTACTCTAAGATGATGCTTCTTAGCTTCTTAAATCACCAGAATGATCTTGAATGAGTTAGAGCAATGGAGTTCATTTTAAGTCTCTTCAGATGGTCAAAACCCACCTTCTTCTTAATAAAATACCTGCCAAGTTAGGACTGTTTCCCAAAGATGCAGTTACTTCTGTGTAAGCAAGAGCAACTTCCAAAAAATGAAGAGGAGATGGGACTGATGCAACTGGAATTAAAAAAATATATATATCTGGGAGATAGAAAGGCATGTGAATATAAGAGGCTGGAAGAATAATTCCTATAGAAAAATCTAATTTAAACCGAGAACAGAGTAACATTTGCAGAAAGGGTAAGAAACATTACACTGGGAATTAGTCTTTCCTGGAATACATAGGTTACTTTAATCTTCCATAGAATTATGAGACTGCAAGTTAGCCATAATTGCTTTGCCCCCTGTTTTTAACCTTCAGTTATTCTAAGTTTCCTCAGACTTTGAGGAAGTCCTAAGAAAAGATTATGTCCTCTCTTCAAATTAGAGTCAAGTAGCATAAATTGTGCTCTGCATGGCACTCAGAAGTGGTCAGTGGTTATGGTTAATTCTATCTCATAGCTGGCATGAAGGACAAATTTGGCCCAACAACCTACCACGTTCCCTTTTTCCTTATGTGTGTACTGGCAAGATTGCACAAGAGGTTTGTACCTTGGTGCTGAGCTCCTTGCCTGTGTTTCTACATGCCTCCAGCCTGTCTCAGAAAGAATCACCTTTAGACATGACTTTCTGGAAGTCTTAGTCAAGGAATGGGTAAAATCAAAATTAGAGCTAGATCTGCCTCCTAATAGCATGATTGAAAGGTCATACTCTTTTATTCATTCAATGGGCATAGAAGCACACCCATAACAAAAGGAAGCTTATTCATATGAGTAAACGCTCATTTTTGTGAGTAAGGCTTTCAAAATCTCGTCTGACATTTTAATGTATAATGAATTAGTGATTTAGCAATGAAACAATGGGAAGAGTGAAGCTGCCTGCATCTCACGGTTGAGGTGGATGTACGATGGCACTCCCGGCGATCACTCCTGTGAACCAGTCATAAATACAGACTGTAAGGTGAGGACACATTTAAAGCCAGGGAGAAAATCAAACAGTAAACATGCCTGGGATAAACTGCAGTGAGCCCCAGATCTTGTCGGTCGTGTGTACCCAGGAGATCGCGGGGAGCAGACGTGACGCTGCGCATTCTTGGAAGCAGTTGGAGTCTGAGGAGGTCGGGTCTAATTTAGATAATGTGGAAATGTCACCACATCCAGCCCTTGAGGCAGGCCCAGGAGACAGACAAGGAGACCAAGCTGTGCGTCAGCAGCTATTTCACACATGCAAACCACAGAGGTCCCCGCCATTGGGGGTTACGCAAATAAAAACGTCAGGTTGTGACCACAGGGCAGCATGATCAGAAGGAGGTACCCCCATGCCTTGGGGTACCCCTTCCAACCTCCAATCTCCAACCCAGGCACTGCATTATAAATCCCAAGATGGCTTAGCCCAAGGGTTGGATTCGGCCCCGGGATGCGGGCAGAGATGCCCCTGGGTTAGTGCTGGAGATGGAGCATCACCAGCCACCTGGGTGAGCGTGAGTGCAGGTGATGGGTTTCTAGCCCGGGGCTGCACGGGTGCCCTGGTGCAGTTGGTGTGGTACATAGCTACAGAAGCAAAAAACACTGTCTGGGCTCAGTGTTGGGTAGGAATTAATTTTGCCTGTGTCACAGGCTGCACTACATTCTTGGAGAGGCTGTAGCCCAACTCAGACACCTTGCTGCTGGGGAAAGAAAATTGGTGAAGAAACAGTCCAGAAAGATGTGTCAAAGCCTCTTTTTAACAAATGTGATTCCTTTTCAGCTTGTAGCTTTGCTTAGTCTGTCAGGGTATTTGTAATATTTTAGCATCTGTTTCACTGAAAACTAGCTTTTTTTAATATCACAGTTTTATCTTTTTTTCTATTTTTACAGTGCACAGTATCTCTCCGTGCTGCAGTCCTGTAGCTAGGCTTTCCCATCCAAGATAATTAGGTGCTCAATAATTATGTTACGCACTGGCTGGAATTTGTCGTCAATTTCCACACATTCCCAGGAGTTTATGCTCAAACTGCCCAACTTTCATTTGGTCATGAAAAGGTAGCAACATAAAAGACACAGGAAAGTTCAGCAGCATCTTTGCTACTGCTTTAGCATGGAGCCATCTGGACATACATCTGCAGTGTCAAGTGGAGACAGCTGAAACCTACATCTTCCTCACGTCTGAGTCAACTGACGCATGGCTCGTGTCCGTATGGCCATCCATCCCAATGGAAGCCATGTCGGGGCAAGTGAGTCCAGCTTCTTGTTCTGGGTGTGAGCACATGGCTGATCCTCACCAGACACACAAGCCCGTGGCTCCCCTTGGGATGAGCTGCAAAATAAAAGCCTGAATTATGTTGTTATCAGTATTGGTAACTTCAGAGCTCTGTGTCTGGTCCCACCATGAGTTGCATCGGACCTCTAACCCATTGCCTGTCATGGAGAAAAAGCCATGGTCAGCACCTCACCAAAAGGGAGACAGAGCAACCCTGGGTGTAAATAAAAGGGCTGATCCTCTTTCTGTGCCAAGCACCATAGTCACTTCAGTGAGCTTGTACTGAAAACACCCATGCCACAGCAGCAATCTTCACAAAATGATCCCCCAGCTTTCCTCACTTCTCATTTACCCCACAGTACTGGGCAGGGTCTCCAGCTTTCTGCAGAGTTACTCCTCTGTGCATGTAAAGAAAATATAGCTGCATCCTTGAGGAGGCCGAGGAAGAGAAGGGTGACCTGGAAAGATGGGGAAAGATGGATTTTTTTCTGAAAAAAGGGGCCACAAAGCAGCTCTCAGATTCCAAGGTGGTTGCGTGGGATGGGAGCTGCAAAGTGATCTCAAGGCATCAAGTAGCATTTCCATTCCATTTCTGTCTGCATCATAAATCCCTGATAGTAAATAAAGGCTTTTGTGTGTACCGGGTGTCCCGGTGGCAGAACTGAGGCGTGCAGAAAATAAAAGCGCTGGTTAAGTGACTCTTTGTGAGCATCAGGATGGTTTCATTCAGAGTTCGGGCTAAGGGGAGGATGATCTTGTACCTAAAGTATTTTGAGAGATTCAGTCAAGCCCTGGCTCTTTCACAGGGAGCTGCAGGGATAAGTTTGTAATCTGGTGGGAGGCAGAGATGAAGGCCATATATGTAGATAAAGAGAGGCTGAGGAGAGAAGATTTTTTTGATTTATCCCTGCTGGCTCAGGCATACATCTTAACCCTTCTAGCGTTAGCCCTCGTGAGCGCAGCGTAGTATCTCTGCCCAAGCACCAGGAACCTCCGCGTCTGCCATCAGCTGCGCTTCCCTGCTGTTTGTACAAAGCATAAAGCTAACAGCAGAACAAACCTGTGCAAACAAACAGAGGCTGCATAAGTATCCTGCGATGGAAAAAAATCCCCAAAGCTCACAGCCATTTCCTAGAGAAAGCTGGAAGGAAGCACGGGGCTGTGGTCCTGGAGCAGGTTGGATTTAATGGCAGGGAGGTTTTTATTGCTTGAGGGGGTCCCCTCCGTGCTGCCCTGCCCTGGGTCCCAGCTGCGTGCAGGAGGGGTCTCATCACTGGCGGGTGCACATGTACGTGGTGCCTATAGGGGCAGGTTAGCCGGGGGCTGCTGAACGTCGAGAGGTCAGGGCTGCGCACTTGGCAGGAGGGAAGAAGAAGCTCCTGCACTCCGAGGGCTGCAGAGAAAAGCAGTTGCGCTCCCTCTGCGGGCTGGGAACACAGGGTGGGTTAAGAGTGATGGGAGCAGTATGCCTCTTACAACCCCTCCAACACTGGCAGAAGGAAAAGCTACTTTTCGTTGGCCCTCCTACCCTGTCCTTCCCCGGAGGCCTGCAGGCACTATGTTGGCCACAGGGCACCTGGATGGGGCATTTTGGAAATGAGCAGGAGGACCAAAGAGGGATGTAGCCACAATGACATTTCTGCTGAAGCTGCTGAGACCCCACCATTGAGTCTCCTCCTGAGCGAGGCCAAGGCTTCACGCTCAGTGGTCAGAGCAGCTTCACAGCAGGTCCTGGCCCCAGAAGGGTCTCAGTGAGGACACCACAAAAGCCTTTATCTACGGAGCAGGATTGTTGAGACAACCAGACCTCACAGCATCTTTCCAGACACACTTGTTTTGTTGGTCATGTCCATCCATGCTGGCCAGGGGGGCCAGTGGGGTCCTGCTACAGGCTGCAAGTATCTGAATTGCAGCACCTTGTTCTTCACCGAGGCCGGCTTATGCCTGCCAGGCTCTCCTCTGTGTGTACACGTGCAAAGATGGAAAACTAACAGGCAATTACTTTTCCTGGAAAGTGGTGTTGACCATCACTTACCAAAAGCGTAGAATGCCTTCCACATCACACAGGGTCCCCACAACCATGAGGGCAGTGCAGAGGAAAGGGTGGCCTGCAGGAAAGGCTTCTCCCAGTGCCATCATTTTCTTAACTCATCTTTCAATAAAGGAAATGAATGCAAGCAAAATCCGGGATGGGCAATAAATTGGAGAATAGAAAATAGAGAAAGGAGGTTCCTATATTGCTCTAGTCATCATTACACGTGAATTAGGATGTGGGCTTTTTTTCTTTTAAAGTACATGAGAAAGTGAAAGTGACAGTCTGACACTCTATAAAAATACAGGCATTATAGATAAAAGTTTTTAATAAAAATCATCTTAATTTAAGCAACAGTTCCACAGAAGTATTTTGCCATGGGTCAGTTTCCTGTGATCAAAAACTCTACCGTGAAACTAGGTTCTATTCCCTCTCCACTGCCATTATTTTTGTGTGATGCTGAACAGATTCCTTAGTTGCTCCACCACTCCCATTCATAAATAATTGTACTTCCTTTTCTGGAGATTTTGGTTTTGCTTTGTCTTATAAATTATATTTTTTAAAAGCTACTAAGGATACAAAAATGTGTACTGCAAAGTTTGGAAGTTAATGCTGCATTAAAATTGTCTTGATTCTGCCTCTTGAACTTCCATTTTGGACTCTCCCTGAGGTACAAGTGATTCAGTAATTAAATTCGGTAATATAATGCAGATAGGGGACAGAATTAAGGTTGCACACTAATCACCCTTTTCCTTCATCTCCAGTGCTTGACTTTGAAGCCTTAACAGAATTCTTTTAATGTATTGCGAAACGCCACTTTCTATGTAATTTTAAATAAAGAGGTAAAAACTCAATTATTTTATGCCTACTGTTATGTCTTTTTTTGTATGCTTTCATTATATGGTATTACTAGAAAGGCCATGTTGACTACTTGGCATCACTACTACCTCTGCCCTTGTACAAAGCTGTCACGTAGGGTACTGCTGACAGGATGAGGGGTGGCCCACCAGGAGATGGGAGGAGAGGGGAGGACTGAAGAACCCCATTCTCTCTTTCTTTCCATTTCCAAAACATCTGATCCAGCCAGAGCTGGTCATCAGACCCGTAAGAGCCTCACGTGGCAGCTAAGGCCACTCCATGCCACCCTTGCTCTGCTAACTTGGATGCCCCGGCAATGTTCTCTCTGGAGGAGCACGTCTTGTCAGTGGGTCTGGAGCTGGCCCCCCTCAGCGCTCCCAGCCCTGCTGTGTAGACATAGCCGTGCTTTGAGGCACAAGAACAGTCATGATCGATTAGTTTGAAAATCCACTACTAACTTTTTCTAGGGGAAACGTGAAAGGACAGAAGAGAAATTGCCGTTTTCAAAGTTCATAACTCAGCAAAATCTAGATGAATTTTTTATGGAAAAAGAAAATGCATTTCCATAGCTCCAGGGATTCCTTCTGCAACGTTTCAAAGGCTGGCTGCAAACACCAGCAATGCAGAACCTCTCAGTAACAGTATTAAAAGATCAAAACAGACTGGTTAGTATTGACAGTAGTGGTAATAACACAGTCCTGCACCAATCCACTTGGCTGTTGCTATAATCAGTCCCTAGGTTAGTATGAGATTGCTGGGGTTCTTTGTGCTTTGGGTGCGCAAGTGTCACTGGGTGCCTGTGTGCTGATTTGTGTGTGTCCCCTCTGCATGAGCCTGGTCTGCTGTGGAAACCAGAATGCAGGGAGATGTGTCAGTCTGATGCTCTTCCCTAGGGCGTGCTGGCAGCTCTTGCTGCAGGGAGAAAGAAAACATTCATTGACTCTGCAAAATGTGGGTTAGTGTAGCATTATGGGTGGGTTTTGCGATGTATTTTGTTTCCGTTTGGTATTAAACAATAGTATGAGAAAGCCCTTGTACAGCAAATGCCTACCCTGCCTGTGTTGTTTGGATTGCTTGGCAATAGGCAGAGATGTCGTATCGGTATCAAAATGTAAGATGGTCTAGAGGATTGAAAAGCTGCTGGTAACATCATCCGATGAGGAAAGCACCACAGCCTGCCTGTCTGGCCCAGAAGATTGTAGGAGTCATACAGTGACGAAACTCCTGGCAAATGGACCAAACCTGGTCCTCTCACCAAGAAAGTCAATGGTCTGAGTGGGAACCAGTGGGGAGAGCGCAGCTGGGCTGGGTCCTGTTTATTCACAATTAAAATGGAAGCAATAACCATTTCTAAAGAGCTGATTGGAGAGAGGAAAACAAGTAAAGAAATAAACAGAATGAGCAGGATGGGCCATTTAGCCTCATTCAGGTCTCAGGTTGAGGAAATGCAGAACAAGTGTTTTCTGTATTACACTCGTCAATTTGAACAGATCCAAGCACCATGGTTGTTTTTCTAGGTGCCAAGCCTCCTTATTCTTCTGTTCAGATATTTTCTGAAGATATTTGGAATTAAGTCATTCCAAGATAATTTTATTCGCTGATGTAGCTTCTGCAATGACTGTTTCAGGTAGAAACATGGCCTTCCGTGTTTCACCCAGTTAGTAAAATCCAAATCTGAGTTTATTAACCCTTGGAGGGAGGGAGGGGAAGTGGTGGCTCATGGCTCTGACCTCAGACATTCACAGACCTCATCAAGTATGACATGAAGGAGGAGAAAAAAGAGGGGAATCAGACTTCTTAATTTGAGAACTTACATATCCAGAGCTATTTGCCAGCTATTTCATTTCAGTAGCACTTCTGAGCCCTGTCGCATCTTGGTGTCCAATGAGAGGGGAGTTCATCCTGTTTATTGCTTACACCACGCTTGCTTCCTTCAGAGCAGGACTTTCTGCTGGGGATGAAAGTGGCTGCAGTATTTTGGCTGTGCACTGACCAGACTGTGCACAACACCAGGCCAGCAGCAGTATGAAGCCCCAAGCCACATGGGTGGAGGGAGTTTGCAGAGCAAGTCGCCGTAGCCTGTGGTCATGGCAGAGCTGTGCAAACCACTCCAGGATTAACCGCATACCTGCCCAGGAGTTCAGGGTGAGACTGTGCTTCCCTTGATTCACATGCAACACCAAAGGCTCCAAACTCCCATCAGGAAAGGCTTTAAAAGCTGCAGGAAAAGCCAGAAGGTGAGTGGGAGCAAGCTTTCCTCCCTGCCCCCTGACTGGAGACTGGGAGTTGTTGTAAAAAGAAATTTTTGGTGAAACTTTGTATTTTGCCAGTGACTTCACTAGGACCCAGATCCACTCCACTGATTTCTTCCTCCTGAAAGGTAAGCACAAGCCCATGTCAGTGGATAAACATACTGCACGCAGGAATTTGTTGACCATGGCCATAGCAAAGGATGTAGTAAACTCAGATATTGGATTATTTGCAAATTGCAGCGGTGAAGATCTAACCTTTCAGCGGCTCTTTTAAGTGATATTATTATTAGCCCTTGTTCAGAGGATGGCAGGCAGGCAGCCAGTAAAGCACTTAGAGTTTACCATCATCCATCTGCTCCTCTATATATTTGAAGACTGTAGAAATTTTCCTTTTTAGGACTTACTTGGAATATGATTAGTGGGCCAGTTGCCACATTGCTATACAACTGTGTCTGTGTGCTTTAGGCAGAGGTATGTGACAGGTATTTTATCAATGAGGGACTCCTGATTGAACAGTATTTCCATTCATTCCTCTGTTTGTTTATTTGTGTAGCAAAACTACCCCTGGTGTTCCCAAAACATGGATCAGGATAACAAATATTTTGCACTGCAATAAGAGGGTTATACAAACTTATACACATAACCTTCAACCTCTCAAGGAAATTAAGGTTAAAATTAAAAGGCCTTATTCTTAAATACCTGAATGATGTGGGTTTCTCTTAATTTTTATAGTTGTAATTGCAAGAATAGCTAGTAGAGCAGTGTCTGGGATCCTAGGTAGATGGTAGTCGGGGATTAGTGTCATGCCACTGTGGGGTACACAAGAAAAATTTAGCCCCTGTTCCCAGACCTGTGCAGTCTAGGTAATCATTTTATGGTGCTTTTCCTGTGATTTTTCAAAATGTAGCCTGGCCAGCGCTGGCCTGGCAGAGCTCACTGCAGAGCTGACATTAATGGGGCTGGCAGCACTGAGGCCAAGTTCAGCCCTTCTGCTGAGGTACTGGCAGCCGAGAAAGATGATTTACGACGGACCTCGGTTTATGGGGAGGGTTCATATAAAGTCAGTTCTTCCTTGAATTCCTTCAGGGTTCCACATTCACTGTTTCATAAATATGGACAAGATCAAAGGTGTAATTATGTTAAATTAAGTTAAAGAGCCTTCTGTTTCGGGCCATCTTGTGATAGCGCAGCTTTTACCTAGGCTCCTGCAAGTCCCTGCAAAGCTCCTGCATTTTACCTACACTGCTCCTGGCTCCCAAAAGGTGCATTTCCAGAAGCTGTTGTTTTTCATGTGCTCTCTGATGAGCTTGGGAAGGGCTCGGAACATAGTGTCTCCTGATAGGCCTACAATATTCCTAGCAATGTCTCTGAAATGGTCTGTGTGCCAGAAAGCTGGAGCTTCTCCTTCCAAGAGGCAATTTGAACTCTGGGGAGGTGAGCAGTATAAATATACCTCTTATTCACTGTGCAGCCTAGTTCACCCACACTATGCTCTGATGACCATAGCACCATACATGCTTCTTGGTTTCTAAATGCAACTGCTTGTGGTGGGGCAGTGAGTTCAATTAAGAGGCAGCTCCTGCTCCAAGCAGATACAATTTCCTAACCCGGACTAGGACATGGCAGGACTTATCAAGCACATCCCCAACCAAAGAGACCAGGCAGGTGATTGTCAAGAGACCCAAATCTTTAGGTTGTAGATAAGCCAGTTCTACCATGAAACGCATAGATGGACGGAGGGACAAAATGATGCCTCCTTAAAATTTTTGCCTTGGGTACGGGAACAGCTCCTGGCGAGTAGTTAGTACTTGTGAGAAGGGCAGCTGACAAGGTCAGAATTTGGATGTGGGACCGGCTCACACGCGAGCTGACTGCTCCCGCCAGCCTTGGGTAGGCTCACCCCAACCGGGCACGTGGCCCCTCAAAGCCTTTCCCGTGCGCCTCAGCAGGTCCCTCTGCTCCCGCGGCACTCTTTCTGCCTCGCTCTCCCAGCCTGTGACCTTCCCCAGACACATTTCCAGTGAGTGTCTGCTGACTTAACGCACCACCAAACCTTTGAAGACGCTTTTTGTATGCCTTTCACAGGCAAAGTGCCTCGCATAATATTTCCTCGCAACTTTCAGTGAGATTTGAGTTGGCATGGGCCACGGGTTTCAAACAAGCGGGGGATGAAGCGCTATGATCTGTGGACAGCTCTACTGACTTGTTTGTGTTGCTTTGGTACATGCACAGACCAGTGTGTGAGGAACACAGAAACTGGAAAAAAAAAAAGAAATACTATGGCTTTAAAAGCATCGAAGCGTGTGTTGAACTCCTATGGGCTTCAATGGGCTGTAAGGACCTGCTGAATAGGGCTTCTGACTGGAGTAAACACACTTGGATTAAACTTGGACAGAGAAATAACAAGCTCTTTCAGGTTCAAAAAGTACATCTTGTGGCTCATTAAAAGTGGTTTTCTACAAGGCTCCTCTGAACACCTGCAGTCGGTGCTGTCCCTTTCTCCCACACAAAGTCAATACAGTCTGTCTGAATCCTTTCCTTGAATACAAATGTGTTTTTATCTGTGAGAAGGTCCACTTCACCATGCAGGGCCCCTTTAAGCAGGGCTTCACACCCCTCCTTGGCAGCAACCTCCCTTCCCAGAGAATGGACCCTCCTCTGGCTTCCAGAATGAACACCCTCACACCTCTTGGCAGGACCTGAAAATCAGGCATCCCATACTGGTTCCCACAATCCAGACACCATTGTTGTGGGTACACTGGAAATTTATGAGTATTTAAAATTAGCAATCATATTATTTCTTTCTTTGTATCCTTTGTGTCTGGAGAAGACATAAGGGAAGTGGATAAAAGCTTTCAGAAACACTGGTGGCAATAGATTCCCCGTTTGAAATACCTGGACAGTGGCATGTCTTTTTTTTTCTGGTTTTCAGGGTTTTTTTCTCAGAAAATACTGAGCACCTCCAGTTTTCAAATCAGGTTTCTCTGAAGACTTCTCAAATTGGCTGTCCAGGCATACCAATCATTTTTTTGAGCATTTAGGATGTGAAACTCAGGCAGCCTGTTCCTTCTCTATATAAAACTGAAAGAACATGAGGAATAGGGGGAAAAAAGAAACTATTTTGCATAGAAAAATGGCAGATAGCAGCTATGCTTAAGAAAATTGCAGAACATGAAAAGAAATAGAGAACTTCTTCACAAAGAAAAGCACTTTCACTGTACCTGCTATGACATCCAAACTGCTGCATAGGCAACTAACCAAGACAAGGTTATTAAAATAGATGTAATTCTGGTTTTAATACTATATAGATTTGGCATTAATAAAGAACAATGACCAAACGTCAGAAGTTGTTAACTCTACAAATGTTTGGGGTTCAGACTATTTTAAGAAAGCATTATTTTCAGGCATTTTTATTTTCAAGAGAGCTTTGGGTGAGCCATGCCAGATACAGGAAGGGAGCGCTGAACATGTAAAGACTTTCTTTACTAAATTATTTAGCGCTCATGAAAGGTACCAGATGGAGAGCCTTGGGGACTCAAGTCTTCTTTTCATCTGCAAAACTGCCACAGAATAAAAAGTGACAAATTTACCAAGCTCCTTTTACAGGCAGCTCCTGTGGCTGCCCGAGCCCTGACCTGGAGCTCTTGCCCCCAAGGGGCATGGGTTTGCTTTGCCACCCTCCCTGTGCAGCCCTGGGTGTTCCTGTTGCAACGCATGATCAGGGCGATACGTGGTGTGAGAGACAAGGCAGAGACACGGCTCTCCTCTGGCAGAAGGGCTGGAGCGTGCTCGTCCTTCACATGTTCTGCTGGCAGGTTGCTGATAAACTCGACGGTGGATCGTCTTTGGGTTTGAACTGGTTCAACAAGGTGAAATGTCTGGTGATGAGTAAAAAAGGAGATCGCCTGTTGCCAGGGGTAGGGCTGGATGATTTAATGGGCTATTTATTATCTGTCTCCCAGCTTTAATCATCCTGTAAGTAGTGAGCCATCCAGTGTTCCGAAACACTTCAGATTTGTAAAGCCCAGTCAGTGTGTATGTACAGTGCTTTGCAGCTAAATCAGCTGATGAATCTCTGTCCGTATGGTCAAAGTCAAACATATAACAAAAAGTGATACAATAAATAAGAGAAGGGCTAAGGAAATCCATGGCTGCCATATGCCAAGGCACAAACAGGTAGAATTTTTCTTCATGCATTTTTTTTTACATAGGACCAAGATAGAAGGTGAACCTGCTCAATCTGAGGTGAGTTCCTTAGCATAAGTGCAGCAAAAGTCTGAAATGCGACTGTCTGAAGTCCCTGGACTTCAGAAAAGTCTGAAATACCTGGACTAAGGATAACACATCACCACTGCTTAAGTCAGTGATGCAAACGGCAATCTGAAATCTCAGAAATTATCTAAGTCCACCTAAAACAAAGGTTGCTCTCTTCAAGCCAGAGCAGGATCACACCACCCATTAAACAACTGACCATACAAATAGGAAAAAAACCCTAAAAGTAGAAGTGCTGACAAAGCTCTCGTCATAGCCTAGTAGTGTATGAAAGGAATAAGAGATAAGGAGCCTCCAGCCCACAAAAGGTGTGTCCATGACTGATATATGGGATTATGCCCCAGGGGCTCGAGAGGAATGTTTCCTTCTCCAGCAGAAGAAACCTGATTGCAGAAACAAGCTTCGGGTCCTGAGAAGGTCCTTGTAGGAAACCACATCAGTTGTCCAGTGATGTCTGACCATAGACCTGTCAGGTGGAGATAAAAGCATTGCCAGTTGCCTCAGAGCCCACAAAAGAGGAGGAGGGTTGTGTGTGCCAGCAGGCACCATGCCAGATTACAAGCAATAAAAGGAGTTTCTTCAGCCCCTGGAGAGGGAATGTGTATAGGATGTGGCTCTGATGCAGTCCAGACCTTGTCTGTGCTCTTCCAGGAGGAGTCTCAGGACACCTGCAAAGGCAAGTATTCTTGCTGGACTGTAATTCCAGACCATTCCTCTGGAGACTGGCTAGTGTACTTCGGGCTGGCTTTTAGCACTGAAACAGTGCCAGAGCACGGATGAATGTGACCAGCTCTGTTCTCAAAGACGAGGTGAGGGAGAGGCAAGATCTTGGCTGTCCTGCCTCCGAGCATGGGAAGAGCCAGCTGTAAAAAAGTAAGCACCAAGAAAGGATGGTATGAAGGAGGGGGAGCCATCTTCCAGATGTTCACATACCTGATCTAGTGGGAACACCAGCCAGTTCCAAGGAGGCAAGCCCCAGAGGGGTCTTTTCTCACAGCAGCTCTGAATCAATGGTCCCAGAGACCCAGGCAGCTGGATGTATTATTTTATGGATCTGAGCCATGATGTCCTACAGAATCAAATTACACACTGAGGCCTGAGAATTAAATAAAAATCTCCCTGATGTCTTGGTAACTTTCCACTCCAGTCTGCCTCTGTGTTGCACTGGGGAGCACCAAGTTGGACACCAATGCAGTTTCACAAGTCCTGCATGGAGAACTTGTGAAAACCACCTCCCTCAACCTGCTGGCTGTACTCTCAGTAATGCAATCCAAACACAACCCCATAGTATCAGCCTGTCCCTGTTTCTACCTTCTTTGCAGTCTCTTGTTGCTTTGGAGCTCAGTCAGGAGTTCCTGTCCAAACTAGAAGCTCTTCCTTTCATATAGATCATGTAGTGCAGGGGGTGCCAGGACTGGTACTACTTCATTATAGGGCAGGTGAGAAATAAAGGCCATTTTCATTTACAGAAGAACTGTGTTCATAGCTGCAGCAAATACTGAGTTTTCTGAGGAGTGGCTGGAGTCAGAAAACCCCAGCACCCATTGGAGAAGAAGCTGTGTCAGTCTGCATGTGTGTCCCAAAGACTCCCATCTCTGCTGTGTGACCACTTGTCTTGACCAAAACTTGGTCAGCAGAAGCCCTGTACAAAGAAGAAAAAGCAAAAATCCAACAGAACCAGGATGATGAAGAGGTGAGGTGGTGTTTCATTGCTGCGAAGAGTACTGCAGAAGCTCAGATGCCATTTCAGGAGTCTGGGAGGCATTTCTCATGGGAAGCTGGAAGGTGTGAGAGCAAAAGCACCTCTAGGGTAGAAACAACCCAGTTATGGTGCTCAGAGTCCAACAGCGCAGGCAGGCAATCACGTATCACAGCGAAAGGCATGCCGCCAGAGCACAACTTTGACGGAATATCAAAATCTTCAGCACAACGATTCCTGGCAAATACAAAGGAATGGAGTAAGTAATCTCCTATCATAGAAACATCTAAGATTTGAATTAACCTCCGTAGGCTTTAAATTTCTTTGCTTCACATAGGGCTAGTGTGTCTCAGGTTAATTGTGTGGACCTCTGGTAATTGGCCCAAATATAGCACAAGGAGATTTTCATGCTAAGCCAACATCAATACTGTGCATCAAAGGCTGCCCTGAATTCTCCCCCTCAGTTGCTCAGTCATCTTTGATCTAAAAAATGAAAAGAGTAAGGGATTTTGTTGTTATTTTTTTCCTTCTCCCCTACCTCAAGATTGAGGTTACTGAAAATACAAACAGAGAAAAGGTGGCAAAACATAAAAAAAAAAAATTGTAAAGAGAAGCAGGGACGATGGAGTGAAGTAAACAGAAAGAAATAGGCTTAAAAAAGAAAAAAGAGTTGCTGATGGGAGAGAGTAGACACAGGATATGGCAGTGAATGGGGTGGTGAAGAAAAGCCCAGGCCTGGTATTATGAATGAGGAAAAGGGATCAGTCCATGACTTCTGTAGGGTAGGATAATCAGGTCCTGTCTTCTTAAGCCACCCACGTGCCAGCCATCTGACCTCACTGTGGTCTGCTTCAGAAGCCACCAGGAAGCCACTAAGACCTGCAGCACATATGCAAAATGTCCTTGTACATTTGAACTTCATTGAGAATAATAATTATTTGGGAAACAGTTGTTCCTATGTCACCCTCATACTACTTATTGTCACGACCCAGACTGGACAGACCAGGAAGTCGTGTTTAATTTGAAATTCCCTCGGGCTAAATTAAGGTGAAACGACACCAAACGATCAGTTAAAGATTTTATTCACAATAGAAGCAAACCGAACAGGGGAGGCATGGTAGTAGGTGGCAGGGTTTTTCACAATAGGAACTGGCATAAGACTACTTCTGTAAACCGTGTAACCCGGGGTAACCACATACATCAATTCAGGGAATAAGGAGATCCCATCCGCTGAGTCCCGAGGTTCAGAGCAGACCCCCTTGCTTTCCAGACTCCTCCTCAGAGAAGGGCCCAGGGGCGGCTGGATCCACTCTTAGCCCCACACTTGGTCAACGGTTTATGTCTTAAAGGGGTGAGGTGTAGGGATTGTGGAAAAGGAAAAGGAAAGGGAGAAGAAGACAGAGAGAGAAAAAGGAAGAGAGAAAGATTTCACCGGTCCTGGGTCCAGCGTTGGTTCAGTCAGCCGAGGGGTCCAGTCCCGGTGGGCTTGTCCACCCGGGGCTTCAGCCGGTGTCCTTTTATCATCCTTGCCCCTCCTTCGGGCGGGCACTTGACCTTAGTAGGCTAATGAGCAGTTTGTGAGCCTTTGGGCTTGGGGGTCATTTGTGGAGTAACTTCTCCTTCCCTGCAGACGTGGCCATTGTTTGATCTTTGTACCAGAACAGCTTATCAGAACAGGGAGCTGGACCCTCCAGCACGCCCTCCCCCTCCTGTTGCTGGTGTCTGAGCTGATGGGCTTTTCACCTTGGCTCCTGGCTGTGCAGGGTTCCTCTTTAAGCAGAACTTGCCCCAGCACGATAGTTGAGACGTTAACTCTTTCAGTCTCTTACACTCATATAAAAAGCAAAGGAGGCCCATGCCACCCCCTGTTGCTGGCTGCGGAGGAGGGAAGGAGCCGCTTAATCCACACCGAGTTTGAGGGAGTAAACCAAGCCTCTCATGGGCAAAAGAAGGAAACCAGAAGAGCCAGAGAGAGGAACATATAGAGGGAGATGGGAAGCAGGAGAGGACATGTGGAATTCGGGGAATTTGGGCTTTCAAAGTCTTTGTTCTAAGATTGCACTGGGGACTCAGTTCTCCCAGCAGTCCTGAGTGCTTCTACTTGGCAGCCCTACAAAAAGAAAAACTTGCTTTGAGCAACACTGAGACAGAGTAGAGTTGAGCTCTGGGGTTATGAAAGTTTGGCTCCAGGAAGGATTGTTCATGAGCTTCCCATTCAGACTTGAGCTTCAGGCTCATTAATTACGGAAGGACAGATCCCCAACGTGGAAATCTGGATGAACTCACAAAATGCATGAGGACACTCAGACCTTAATCCTCCAGTCTGGCCTCACTCGTTATTTACAGCCCCAGGAAATCTGTTTCCAAGAAAGCGTCTTCTTCCTTATCCTGTGCTATTATCATCTCTCCTCCCAGCAGTCTTGCATTCACCTCCATGGAGCGCAGTTTTGGGGAACGAAGCCCAGCAAAGTGTTTCACACAACAAAAAAAATCAGGAGAGATGGATTCATGACCTTGCAAAATGAATTGTTTGCTCTTGTTTGATGCTGAGCTGATTTCTTAAAGCGGGTAAAAGTTACCTCCCGATGAAATACTGTGTTTCAAATCAGTTCCAAATGCATGGAGTTCACTGACCCTTTGTTTTCCAGCTTGGCCACTAAGCTGGAAAACTTGCTATTTGCACAGCTCTGATTGTGAATCATTTGTGTTCTTGGCTATGAAAATTATTTTAAAAATATGCAAAAAAGAACAAAGAGCAATAAAAAATCAGGAGCGTGCAACAAGCAAAGAACCAAGAAAAGAAAGAAAGAAGAAATTCATTCCCGAAGCTGTTGGAGCTAGTTTGATAAAAATTTCATCAGAATTTTTTACTGTATTCATATAAAACCTGACCAAAAATTCTTTCTGCTCTGTAAGTAAATCAAGTACTGATCAGAAATAAAACATTTCAAAAAGTTGGCCATGTGAATCACAAGCAAAAGAGACTCCATGTTTTTCATTAAAAACTAAAGCTGTAAAGCAAAAGGACAAAATTTTGTTAGGAGTGAAAATGTGTTTGTCTGGGCATCTGATGTGAGAGAGCATCAGGCAGCATCACCAAGGTAAACAGATGAAATATGAAGCCCTCTTCCACATCCGTGCCAGAAAAACAGCAGATATGTTTGACATGCTAAAAATTCACCTACCGTTATGTTGACTTTTAATTGGAATCGTTAGAAAAAATGACCTTAGCAAACACAGCTTTACCTCCCCACGTTTTGTTGCTGGGTTTTTTCCAGTCTCATCAGCGTGCTCCTGCATTGCAGGCTGATACCTGAGCCTTGCCTTTATTGCGTGTTAGGGCTCTCACCAGTGTGCCATCTGGAGCAACACAGTCATACGGAAACCACTATCAATTCCCCTGCAAAGCCAGATAATGGGATTCACTCTCCCTTCTTCCCATTACAGTCTTCTAAGGGCCAAATCCTCCCTCCCCTTACGGTCCAGAAAGTCCCAGCCACCCAGTGATGCTATGCTGCATTTACACTAATGTGACTGAAGGCTAATTTTGGCCCTGAGTTATTTGTACACTCAGATATTAACTTAATGTAGGTCATTTTCTGAGCTTCGTTCCTCTCTGCAATGTATATCAATTTACTGAAAGCGAGAGCATGCTTCTTAGCTTCCTGTATCGCAGGTACGCATTCAAGGCATTGGCAGGGAGAGAGTTTTCATTTTACCAATTATGGCTGTGGTGGCAGTAGGATGAGATTGACTTGCACTTACATCCATTACTATGTTGCAAGTTTTGTTTGGTGCGGAATATTTTATATGATGGGTTTCTTCTGTATCGTTTGGCAATCAATCCTTCATAATTTGAAGTTCCCTTTCCTCGCTGAACTGCTCTCCTCCTGGTGGAGCTGGTTTGCACGTCGATTTGGAATAGAATGAAAACTCACTGAACTACAAAATCCTGTTGCAGAGATTTTTGGCGATGTATGACCAACGTCCTCTTTATTCCCAGCCCATTATTTCCTTCAGCATCTGCTCAGCTGATTAGTTTTAATGAGCAGTAGCTCCACCAGTGCGTAAGGGAATTCACAGCTCAGTAGGTAGGGGAAAAGAAAACGAGCAGTGGAAAATGGCTGCGTGCAGGTGGCTGCCTCCAGAACATGTACCTTTATATGCATACCGTATGTACGATGGGAGGAAACATCCCGCTTGTACACTGCAGTCACTGAGAAACTTTCCTGTACTGAGTAGTGGTTCCCATTAGAAGAGGCTCTTTGAGACCCGAAACCACAGGTAGCTACTACAGGTACACAGGGAAAAGTGAAGTTATGTCTTAGAACTGTTACGTCTCCAGGTACATGTAAGCCATGACCGCTTATTTTGCTAAAAAAATGCCATGTCGTGTGATGCATGATCAGAGGAGGAAGCCTCCATGCTTGGATTCTGAATTTTATAATTTCCCACTGCCTTGCATATTTGTCCTGTGTTTTTCCCTGGGACCAGGTTTCCCTCTCCTTCCCTGAGCCTGCACAAGCAGAAGAGCAGCTCCGTGCTGAGCAGGGAGCACAACAAACAGAAAACAAACAGCAGCTGCGGGAGAACTAGGCCTGCAACGCTGTTTGCAGGCAAAGCTGCCTGCTTCAGCCCCAGCGTTTGCTCCAGTTTCCATGCCTGGAACGTGGAAAATCCTTCAGGGTGTCGGGACCCCAGTTGTTAATGGGACTCAGAAGCTGGAGAGCACCTTTCCGTAGGGCTGCTTGCTGGCTGCAGTGAGGGACAGAAATGCCAGGGTAAAACAAGTCAAAACAGAAGCAAAGTTGTCACACTCCTGGCCTGGTGTCTGTCATTCCCTGGAACAGTCTTCCTCCCTCCATCACTGCACAAATAATTTCAGCAGGAGATTGAAGATGCTGAAGACTGTTGAAAAAATTGTAGTGGCCACAGTAATAGTCGGGTGGTAAATGTTTATTTTCTGTAACCAGACAGTACCAATGATACAAGCCCTGCTAACAGAACCATGACAGCAAAAACAGATGAAAGTGATCTCTTTTTTCTTCTCTTTTGGTTTTTCAAACTGGGACAGGAGCTATTCAGCAATTCCCCCTTTCATCCCCCCACAGGGGAAGGCCTGCACTTCCATCACATGATAACTATGTGGTTTTGGGTAAGCAACCCCCAAAATGGGTGAGGCAGGGGCTGTGGCTGACGAACACGCCAGACACAAGCCACCCCGCTGGGTATCGCAGCCCTCAGCAGCCGCGCGGTCCCTCTCCGGTGCAGGGATGCTGCGTGCTGCAACTTTCCGGAGCACAAACCTGGGGGACTGGGCTTGCATGGGTGGCTGCGGCATGGTGCTGCAGGAGAGGCAGGGCAGTGGTGCTGAGCACCAGCGTCATCTTCTCATATGTCCCCCATGTAGGGGTAACTGAGATCAGACCTTAGGGTTCCCTTCCCCACCCGTGAGCCCCGTACCTCCCTCAGCTTTGGCTGTCTCCTCCTGAAGAAGAAGAAGAAGAGGAAAGAAGCTGGCTGTGCTGCTGCATCGTGCAAGAGGCTGGGGCTGCCTGAGTGAGTCTGGCAGGCAGCAGGACCATTTTTGACATCCTCTCCTGCATACATCCCAGGTGCTGCAGGGAACAAACCCTTCCCACTTTCCCTTCCTGGTGCATCTCTCCTCTCTAGACTGGCAAGAGCAATTTGCAGCATCAGGTCATATTTGTAAGGTATAGTTGATGAAAGAAAAGTGTATTTATTGTCCTGACTTGACTGAAAAGCCATCTGATGCACTTGTAGTCAAGGCTGTTGGAGGAGTAGGCCCACCGCTGGTGGTACCTCTCACCGTAGGTCTACTGCTGCCTGAAAAAAGGCCGAGAGAAAAGATCCATGGTACGTATGGTCAGACCGCACTGCGCATAGCCCATATGGAGTCTATCTTTAGACTTTAAAAAAAAAGAAACAGTGGCGGTTGCTCGGAGATACAGATTTTCCTCCCCTTGCCGTCTTGCACAGAAGGAGCCCCCAACATAGTGGTGCTGAGATACATCGTGTAGAGGAGCCCGTTTGGCCCACCAGCACCCAGCTGCTCCACCAACAGCCATGCCGGTCTCTGAAACGCGTGAAGGTGATAAACACCTGGAAAGGTTTATTTTCATCTCCTCAGGCCTGTGTGACCGAGCTGTCAGCTGTGGTGGGGCCAGGCTAGGTTGGGCTGCCAAGGGCTACATCTCCTCCCTGGGGAGTGCCACCACCGGGACTGCCGGCATGGCAGGGGCTGCAGCTGATCCCTAACTCTCATCGGTCCATTGAAGTTTCCACTTAAGTTAAGCACTTTTTTGACGTGAATATTTTCAGCGGAGGCTTTAACAGGTAGGCTTTGGGAGCAGAATGGGCAGGTGGAGAGCAGTGGCACGTACCGGTCTATGGAGGTGACCATTTGCCGCAACGGTGCGAGAGAGGTGGTGGGACAGGCTGGGGGGCCTCCTGTGCCCTGGGGTATCTGCAGCCAGGCCAGCAGTCACGCTGTGCCCCCAGCTGCCATTGTGAGTGACACTGGAAGTGTTCCTCTCACTTCCTAAAAGCTGGTCAGACCAACAGAGCTGTAGTATTACACTCCAGTGAGGGAAACTCACAGAAATCCTCTTTACTCTCCTTTGTTCCTCTTTCCCCAGCAAACATACACTAGTTATCCAGCTTGTGTTTCTCTAGCTGTCTCGAGTGCACTGTTGTACTACAAACCGTGGTGATGGCTTTTATGTGCTAGAGATGCCGCAGCTGAGTTAGTCAGAGCCCTAGGCTAACATGTGGGGCTGGAGGAAGCCCTGGTTAGCCAGGGCTATGCTCATCTTTTGGCATGGTTCCTGTGAAACACTTGCACTGCACCACAAAACGATTTGGGAAGCTACCAGTTCCATAGGCAATGCAAATCAAAGCAGCCTGTGCCATCCTCCTTCGTGTTTCCACCTTATTAGGAGTTCCTGAGCTGAGGATGAAGGAGTGAAGTGAATAAAGTCTCTGTCCTAGAGAGCTTCCAGCTGAAGGAAAAAGATAGGACAGAAATGTGCAAATGTTCCATTAACTAAAATATTTCACGGAACAGGTTATGACCAGCCAAGCATTGGTTTGTTCTGACAAACAGTAAGAGGATCTGGTGACTCTCAGACTCTAGAAATTTTAGGAAGGATGTGCATCTGTCCCAGAGTGATCTCATGAGACGGTCACGCTGTTAGCTGTTTCCCTGGAGTGATTTTGAGTTAGTTGGTTCTTTTTACACTATATATAAACACTATCAGAGGTAAGATTGAAGTTTCTTGTCCATGGGACCCATAGGTCTAACACATTTGCTAAGGAACAGAGCAAACAGAGAGTGCTCGGTGGCTCTTTAAGGCCAACAGGACTGAATGCAAACACCTTCTGCCTGAAATTGGTCATTTCCACTGGAGAAGGAATAAGCCTCGTTCCCTCTGAGTGAGGATCATTTCCTATGCCTGTCCCACATCTCTGTGTTTAAGTTCACATATTCCTGACATCTTCCAAATATTATCCTGGGTACAACACTCAAAGACTTATTCAGCCTCCTGAACGTTTGCTGACATTGCACAGAAACCCCAGCCTGGATGCCCCTTGCACATGTTATGCTTTGTATTGTTCAATTACTCTTTAATCACAGTTTATGACAAAGTATATTTTTTTTTTAGATGTTATTGGAGAAATAATCCTAATTCCTATCAAGATATGCATTATTTGTGGAACAACCCTTAGAAATCCATTTCAGCCAGTGGATTATTTGTTCACCTGAAAATCTGTGTATGAGCGTGTATCATTCGTTAACCACTTTCTGAGGTTTTTCTTTCAGAAAGACAATGGTCTTTGAGTTAAGCATAGTCTAATTCAACAGTCAGGCCTCACTGCAGAAGTGTCGGCTGTCCAAGCATAAAGAAGAGTTCAGGTACAACACACACCTCTTCCTTAATACTGTCCTTCCGTTCATCTCCCTTAGAGCCAGGAGAAGGAACTGGACATTGCAGTGGCTCCGGGGAGCCAGCAGCATGGTCCCTTCCAGTCCAGGAATGAAGAAACGTGCTTCAGACCATGAGCACAACTGAGCTGCTACATTAGCTTCAGGATGCAAGTATCAGTGTACTGACATAGCGAGATAATTCAGGAAGAGACCCGTGTTGTGGTGGGTCTGTACAGAGCTTTAACGCAGCTGGGACCTAGGACATCACTCTTTTCCAGGTGCTGCTGTGGTGTGTGGTGAGACAAGGGAGTGCTGGATTCGGTCCCAGCTTCTCTTAGCATTCGGTGCTTCTGCGGTAGGATGTGGTCAGGAGTTTCGACAGTCATTTTCTGCACTCAGGAAACGCTGATCAGTTGAAAACAAAATTTTGCTTCAAAAAAAATAGTGCTTTTCTTGAAAAACTGTGCATAGGAGGTCAAAAAGAGTAGACAATAAACCCAGTGTGAGCTCTTCTACAAATTGTCCTGACCAGTGGCCTATTTACCAGCTCTTTTAGTGTCCTTTTTACTGTCAGCATATTAAAGATTCCTTTTCCTCTGTAGAAAACAGAAGAAAATTCATAATCTCAAAAAGTGTGGCAGACTGTGAAACCCTTTTCAGCACAGTTTCATTTGAATTTAAGAAATTTAGTTTCTCTCCACTACCCACAACTGTCAGATCATTTCGTCCTAGTAAGTGATACACTGAAGAGATGAACCGAATGAAAAATAAAAAGGAAGCATATTTTTAGTCTTATTTGTCTATTAAATAACTACTTATATCATGCGCGTTAATTACAGGCGTTGCAAAAACCAGAAGAAAAATAAAACTAATTAGCTCAACAAGGGCGTAAAACCAGTGAGTTGCTATCCACTGCCACCTGCTCCTCGCGCTTCAGCCATCATATAGCGGCAGCTGGACACACGGAAAGAGCTGGTTCAGTTGGTTTCCACTTCCCCTCATCCCAGAGCAGAACCAGCATTAAACCCGCCGTGGCTTTCCCCCCCGGCCCCTCCTTATCTACAGCCGGCAACACACATCCCGGCGGCCGCGGGGCCTCCTGACCAGGGCACGCGGTGCTCAGCCTCCCGGGCTCACATGCTCTTTTCTCCTCCCGACAAAGGCGGTCTGGGAACCGGGGCATCGCGGCGGGGTTTAATCCTCCGTGCCACAGCCCTGGTGGCTCCCAGACAGTGCTTCTCTTGCAGAGGGAAGAAACATGTGATGAGGCGTCCGGCTGTGTGCACCACGAAAATGCCCCTATCTTCATTGATTTCCATGAGAAATCCCTCGAGCCTGCGAAGAGGTGGTATTTCTTGGCTCGTAACCTGGCTCCATCACCGCCGCCGGGCAAATCGCACCCTGTACACCCCGCTCACATCTCCCCCTGCCCCGCTGTGGAGCTGCGAAAACACCCTCTCGCAGGCGCTGGGCTGGGAGGACAAGGTTTGCGGAGCAAAGGGATGCTAAGGGCGGGCAGGCACCCTTGGCGCAAGGAGGAAAGCAAGTTCTCCATCACACAAAGTCATTTCCCAAACTGCAGAAACCACAAATGCCCACTTTACGTCTAGGGCAAACGGGGTTGCCGCTTCGGCGCGGTGCCTGCCGAGGAGCACGTAGGGCTGCTTGGCATTGTGTTCCCTCTGAAATGCAACGTCGAAGTATTAAACTTTAATAGCACTAAAGAGGCTGGGGCATGAAACCTTTGATGCACACTCGTAATGGGCAAAGGGAGAAAGAAGCCTTTCAAGCCAGATTTATTTCTGCGCCCTCGGATAGCTGCTGAGACGGGACAGGTCTGGGTTGCAAGGCTCCACCGTCCTTTCTCCTGCCCTCTAGTGCCAGACAGAAAAAATGCATGTAAAGGAAGGAGACCGCGAATTTCTTCTCGTAATGCACTAGCTAAATAGAAGAGGAGGGAGAAAACATTATTTGTAGCTGCATGCTTTGACACTGGTGGAGGGAAAACATGCCACTGTGGTGGGTTGACCCTGGCTGGACACCAGATGCCCACCAAAGCCGCTCTGTCACTCCCCCCTCCTCAGCTGGACAGGGGAGAGAAAATATAACAAAGGGCTCACGGGTCTAGATAAGGACAGGGAGACATCACTCAACCAATTACTGTCATGGGCAAAACAGACTTGACTTAGGGAAAATTAACTTAATTTATTGCCAATCAAATCAGAGTAGGATAATGAGAAATAAAACCAAATCTTAAAGCACCTTCCCCCCACCCCAGTCTCACTCCCAGGCTCAACCCCACTCCTGGTTTTCTCTACCTACCCCGCACAGTGGTGCAGGGGACGGGGAATGGGGGCTGTGGTCAGTTCATCACACGTTGTCTCTGCTGCTCCTTCCTCCTCAGGGGCAGGACTCCTCACTCGTCCCCTGCTCCAGCGTGGGTCCCTTCCACAGGCTGCAGTCCTTCGGGAGCACAGACTGCTCCAGTCTGGGTCCCCCGTGGGGTCACAAGTCCTGCCAGAAAACCTGCTCCGTGGGCTCCTCTCTCCACAGATCCA
This sequence comes from Astur gentilis, assembly GCF_929443795.1. NCBI lineage: Eukaryota > Metazoa > Chordata > Aves > Accipitriformes > Accipitridae > Astur > Astur gentilis. The sequence continues at coordinate 36,134,131 of NC_064883.1, read as the reverse complement.
CAGGTCCTGCCAGGAGCCTGCTCCAGCGTGGGCTTCCCACGGGGTCACAGCCTCCTTTGGGCACATCCCCCTGCTCCGGCGTGGGGTCCTCTCTCCCTGGGCTGCAGGTGGAGACCTGCTCCCCCGTGGACCTCCCTGGGCTGCAGGGGGACAGCCTGCCTCACCAGGGTCTTCCCCACGGGCTGCAGGGGAATCTCTGCTCCGGCGCCTGGAGCATCTCCTCCCCCTCCTTCTGCACTGACCTGGGGGTCTGCAGGGTTCTTGCTCTCACATGTTCTCACTCCTCTCTCCAGCTGACGTTGCTGTGTATCCTGCAACTTTTTTCCCTTCTTAAATCTGTTATCCCAGAGGCGCTACCGCTATCGCTGATGGGCTCAGCCTTGGCCAGTGGCAGATCCATCTTAAAGCCAGCTGGTATGGGCTCTGTCGGACACAGGAGAAGCTTCCAGCAGCTTCTCGCTGAAGCCACCCCTGTAACCGCCCCCCCCCCACTACCAAAACCCCACCACACAAACATAGTACAGCCAGAAAAAGTAACGTCATGGAGGCCGCTGTCAGGCGGGGTTTATGGTGCCGTTTGGGAGCCAGCCGCGCCGCCGCAAAGGCCGTGCTGGGGACAGGACATAAAGGTATTGCTCCTGCTGTTGAACTGGACCCAAGCCTGCCAAAAGCGATGGAGAATCCCAGGCAAGGCAGGCACTCACCGCTTCGTGCCGCAGGTCGGGACAGGTGTATCTCTGTAACCACCAGAAGATGTGTCTGTTCCGGTCTCGCAGCTTCCTTTAGATTAAAACCCTGACAAATCTTTGTGCCAAAATGTTTACACCAGGGAAGTGCCTGCTGTTTAACACTTTGAACCTCATTTAATTCACACTTGTTCTTAATCTCTGCCTCTGAACACCACCTCATTGGGCTGAGTCAGACCTGTTACCCTGACTGCTCTTCCAAAAACGTGGTGGGAAAGGCAGCTGCGCTGGGGGAGTGCTCTCAGTGCTGGCGTTTCATTTTGTGTGCTTCTGTGCTTGACATTTTTTTGCTCACCCAAGGTGTAGGGGAAAAGCCATGCTGCTATAATTTCAGAAGCTTCTGTAAAATAGGGGAGCTGTCACCTGCATATTCAGCTGCCAAAAGCAGACAGAGCTCCAGGACATCCCAGGTAAAAACATCAACAGGAGAAGATGTGAAAGGGAGGTAAAGGACTGAACAACAGGGTTGACTGATGCAGTCAAAGGATGATGCTGAGGACCTGGTAAGCCAGCGTGTGGGGCTGGAAATCAATTGCCCCAAGGTGACCGATGCCAAGCAAGCCTAATGACGACTAATGTTGCTGAGCAGGCTTGGTTACCAAATGGACAAGGGGCCCGTGGGAGGACAGGCAGCACTTCCCGAGCCACCGAACAGTGTCGCACCAGCCTCAACTCCCATCAGGCTGCAGCTTTGAAGCTCTAACGTCCTTCTGATGCTCAAGGCAGCACACTGGATGGGGTTCCTCACTGAAAGGGGGAACCCTGACCGAAAGGGCATCCCTCCAAAAGGGCACTGCCCGGGGACACATGAACTCTTCCTCCTTGCATTTCTTTTGTACCCCACTGTTTTTCTCCTGCCTTCCTCCCCTGCTGCTTTGCCTTTCACCTGGGCCAGCGAAGTGAGACCCTGACTCAACCTGTTCGCGGGTGGGACCCATGCAGTCCAGGGGTCTGGCTGCCACTGAAGGCTCCCTTGGAGCTGCCACGGGCACCAACAATATCCTGAAAATGCTGTGTCGCCCCAGTCTTTTTCCATCCTCCCTGTTTTCCTCCTCTGTGCACACCTTGCAGTCACAGAGGAAGCAGTTAGGAGTGACCAGAACCAAGTCTTCTCTCTTGTATTTGTTGCTTGACAAAACATGAGCTTTAAGCCACATCCTCCCTTTGAAAAACCAAGTTATGATTATGTACGTCTCGCCTAACTACTCAATTTCAATTTCAAAATGCTTATTCTTGTTTTTGATCTATTTCTCTTGTGTATCCTAATCAGGATGCTTCGAAACTTTGGCATGAATTTTCCAGTGTGTTAACCTCTCAGCTCCAAGCCCTGCAAGGTAACGAGCTGTTCAGTGTCACAGAGTGAGAAGTTCAGGTTTAAATGGCAGCTTCTCTTGGTCTGTTTATTTGTTCAATTAGTTCCTCACATTCTCCTACAAACAGGACTCCATCCTCACCATAAAAAAGCTTTTTCTTATCTTTCAGTGTAATTTCCTGTGTTTCAGCTTGTGCCCATTGCCTCTCATCCGTTCTCTGGATACCCTGAGGAGATCCTGGCTCTGTCTACTTTACTCCCCCCAGCAGGTATTTATACACACAGATAAGATCCCCCTTCAGTTTCTCTCCTCCAGGCTGAACAGTCCCAGCTCAGGACTGGAGAAAAGATGTAGCAGGAACCACGTAGGTGATGGATAAAGAGCTAGTGACGACTCCATGGGCAGGGTGATGAGGATCTCAGCAGCAGCAGGACCCACCGAGCAGCTGCAAGTCTCACTGATTACGTGAACACCGTAGCCCAAATGCAGCCTCTTCCCTTCCCAGCCCAGCTTGCCCCAGTAGTCACCCATTGGCACCAGGGCTGGAGCGCTCTGGGTGGCTGACGCGCTGGGCCCATCATTGAAATACAAGGAAAGCAAGGGAGAAAGGGAGACGATGGTCCGTGTGTTTCTCTTACAGCGATGATGCGTGTGTTCTTCTTACAGCAACACTGTCCTCCTGGGTTTTATTTTCTGTTTTGTTCTCTTTCACTTCTCATGTCTGTGTTTGCAGAAACCACCCTACAGTTCCTACGTGTAAATAAGTCACCTGTCGAAGTGTCACCTCTCCAGATAAGCCTTCCCGTCCCAAGGTGAACATGCCAGCTCCCCCAAGCCCCACGCCATGCCCTCCACTGCTGCACCCCACGGTGAGCTGTGGAAGCGTGCTGCCCGTTAGAGCCGCACAGCGGGGACCGCACGGCCACAGCCCTTGTTTGCGCACGCTGAGAGCATTGGGTGGTGAGTACAGCAGGGACCTGACGCAGTCCGTGGAAGTAGCCACCTTCCACTGCTTCCACCACCTCTGGTTCCGTCCTTGGTCAGGCCCTGCCTGGGATCTCCTCCTACCTGAGCTAGCTCAGCTGCGTGCCTGCCCCAGCTCTGCAGCAAAGATGCTCCTTCATCCAGCACGGTTTTGCCGACCTGTGCCAGATACACTGAATTAAACCCACCCTACCGTCCATTGCCGCCGGTGCCGATTTGGGATGAGGCCGACTGTCTGCTTCCAAGCTTGGCACCCAGAGGAGCTGCTTGCTGCAGGTGCCCTCGTGCCTGAAATTTCAGCGGCGGGGCCCAATGATGGCTCCATGGCTCCTCTATGTCCCCGGCTGTGCAAAAACATCCCATTCCCTGTAGCCCCGTCCCCGGTGACTCAGATGCTTCGGAGGCAGCGCAGTGCATCAGCTGCCGCAGAGCAGCACTGACAGACGCCGGGGAGAGGAACAGCCAAGAAGAGCCGAGGCACAGCCAGAGGCTCCCAACATGAGACGGCGTTTATTTTTAGAGTGCCGTAGCACTAAGGATATGGCATGAGCCGCTTCCCTCTCGTCACTCTGACGCCATCACCTGCCGCCCACACACCCACTAAGTGGGTTATCGCAGCCCATCAGGCTCCCAGGGGGAGAGGAAGAAAGCAAAAAGGTCACTTCTCATGCCAATAAGTGGCAGAATACATTCAGTGCTGCGGTATTTATTAATGGACTTTATCGTGCTGAAGGTGTCTTGTGCAAGACAACATCTCTCAGGGCTCTGGGATCAGCTATAATTCATCTCTCCCAAATCCATGACAAATCCCAGAGCTACGGCACTTACAGAGGGCTTTCCTCTGTCTCAGCTGATAAACCACTTCCTGTATCCTTGGGTTTTTTCCTGACCTGTCAGTATCCTTTTCTCTCTGCTAGACATTGCTAAAATCACTGTGATCCCAGCTACCATCCCTCTTCTCAGCTGCCTTCTCTGTCATTTTAATTTTCCCACCTGACATATCAAAATTCACACTTGTCTGAGATGCTTATGTGTCCTTTGTGCCACAGTATTTAAAGGGACTCTCAACTGATGTTGTTATCCTCATCTAACACAGGGAAGCAGTGCAAACTGCCCACCCCCACCCCACCCCCCGCCATGCCAGGGAGAGATGAGCAATATGCTCAACAGAGCAGAGACCATCCCAGCCCATCACACCTCAGGGGCACACTTTTCCCTCCTTTCCTGTTTTTCCTTCAGTTAGAGTCAATTCACTGATCCACAGACCTCGGTCCTCCCCAGTCACCAACCTGCATGTTCTTCCAGCACAGAGCTCCTTACTGGGAAGTTTCAGCCCATTCTGTTGCACTTTTCTTGCACATTTTCCTTCCTCCAACTCGCTTTTTAAAATTCTGGCACCAACAAGGCGCTTGCTGAAGTAGCACATCTCTGCTCTTCATCTGCCTAACCATCTGCTTGAGAGAGTGCGGGGCAGGGGGTGTTTCTGCAGAGATTTGTAGACTGAAGGCCAGAAGGAACCAGCATGGTCTAGATCAGCTGCATAATAAATGTCGTAGACAATCAGGCAACAGATCCCACAGCAAGTCCTTTATCACTCTGCACTATCCCTGACCAGTGAAAACTCAGCCCTCCTGCTTCTTTTTTTTATTTTATAAAATAGCATTAATTACAGTATTTTTTGTACTGTGAAAACATGTAACTTTACAGGGAGAGGACAGCTGAGGTTTGGAAATCTTAATGACCAGATTTGGGAAGACTGCAAAGTCTCAGGTGAGCAGCAGTTATTCAGGTACATGTACACAGTGACCTAGCATTTTAAGCTTGCACGGTTTGATTAGAAAATAATTCTATCCCATAAACCATGTTGAAATGCCTAAATGTTTTGTTCCAGTGAATAATGATACCTGTCTCCTCAGGGAGAGCTACAACAGCCTGGAGCTGGTGCTGAAGTTAATCCCTTGCATAAACCCAAAGCAGTGTAACGGCAACCTCCTACTCATGCCCGCCCAAACCCTGTTGGGAGAAGCCCCAAAAATACCTGTTGCAGCAGGAATGAATGCCACCTCACCATCCAGCCCATGGCTTACAAGCCCCATGACTAAAGTTACCCCAGAGAGGTCTCTGCAGCTACTGATCCTGGGTAGCTCTACACCCACAAGCACAGATCTAGCTTTGCTCCCAGCCATCAAAAAGCTGTCATTTCAGCTCACTTAACGTGGAAACATGATCACCATTCCTTAGCCTCAGGAGACTGAAGAAACTAAAAAAACCTTAACCTAGATGGAAGGCTGCTATGCTCTATTCCCAGCCAAGGGATACACGACAACACAGGGGTGTTTGTCCAATCCTAGCTCTACTAGGTGCCCTACACATCTCCATTTTAATCCTGCTTTCCGGTAACACTGCCAGAAACAGGGAGGACTAAAGCCTCCTCACCCCGCAGCCATAACCAGCAGACTCTTATTTGGCCCTGGCAATAAGCTAGCTCTTACTAGCTCAAGTCAGATCTCCCAGCAAGTCTTCTTGAAAGCCTAATTATAGCCCAGATCACCAAAAATAACATTAGCCTGGAGAGGTCTGGAAATTCCCTCCTCGGTGTCAGAAAATAGCCAAAGCTGAAGCCCAGCAGCATGGGTCTAACCTCTACTCCAGAGCCTGAGGTAGGATTGGGGGGGGGTGATTTAATCAGCCAGTTGTCTCCCTAAATAAAGGGCAAGAGAAGCTAATAGATGTAAACTCATTAAAAATGTGCACGAAAGTATTAATTTTCTTTGTATTTGTAAAAACAGTCTTTTAGTCAAAGAATTGGTGCTTCCTTCTTAAAATATCAGTAAAGCTTCCCCAGTACAGGCTAAGCCTCTTTAACAAAAGGCAGTGTGATACATGGTGTTCGTTTAGATATCTACACATGAGAACATACTGCAGGCATCTCTGTGAAGTGCTTCATGAAATGATTTTTTGTATCACTAACGACAAACAGCTTTGGCATCTCTCTGGGTAGAAGCTGACATCTTGCGGATAGTTCACTTGGGCCTCCCATGGAGAAGAACATTGAGAAGCAACACATAGAGCTCTCCACCGCAAGCCAGTGGGAGAAGGCTGGTGTGCCAGGCTGCTATGCAATTTATGTCCAAGAATATTTGTGTAACTGGACAATCTCTTAAATACTGTAAAATATGAAAGGATCCTTCAAATCCTTATCTGCAGATTTCTTGCTTAGTAAAAAAACACATTGCCCATGGTCAAAGAGAATTGGCACTGATAATTTAGTATTTAATATCATATTTAGTAATTTTAAGAATCAACGTACTCTAAATAGCATGGCAATTTCCTAGCTCTGGCAAATCCCTTTTTTTTAAGGATTGCCTTAAGTAGAAGTAGAGTGGTTGAGAGACACGAAGTTGATTTAGCAACATTGGTGGCTATTTCTTTTGAAAGACACTCTCCTGAAAGAATACTGCTTTCTCTCCAGACCTTTTGGCTTAGACTCACAGTTACCACCAGGGAACAGGCAATGTGCAGCAATTGACCCCATGTAAGCTCTTTGTCTCTATCAAATACAAGCTTATTTGAGTTAGTTTGGCCCTCTTTTGTACAGTCCTAAACCAGTGCTGAGAGCAAGAAACAGCAGATGCATCCAGATGATTTCCTTTGAACAGAGCAGCTGAGCCACATCTCAATGACTAAGTTCAGATAAATTGAGTCATCAGATGCCCACTTAAGACAAATTAGTTTAGAATGGCTACGCTGCATTTGTCAATGGTTTAATGCACTAGAAGTGTATTTATAAGACAGGGCTAATTTCCTAGTCTGTGAAGAAGAACACTTTGAGAAAGCAACTGCTCCATCTAGCAAAGTATTCTCAGATGCAGTCAAAAAGGCATTTGGAACGTTACTTTACTATGATACATCTTTGGCCAAGAGTCACTCTTAAGGTTGAAGAAATACGGTCTTTGGTTTTTATAATACATACAGCTGAAATAAGTGCCAAAACACTGAAGACGACATAAATCATGCTGTACAAGTTCTCTGCTTCTTCTCTTTGACCAGATTAAATAGCAACTGAAATGCAAACCAGCACTACTATTATATTACTTTTTATACACCGGATTTTAAAATGCCAACAGGGAATGATTCTCTTACTTCAGTGTCATCTGTATTGGGTTTGTGTGGCAAGGTTTTGGTAGTGGGGGGGTTACAGGGGTGGCTTCAGTGAGAAGCTGCTGGAAGCTTCCCCTGTGTCCGACAGAGCCAATGCCAGCCAGCTCCAAGACGGACCCGCTGCTGGACAAGGCTGAGCCCATCAGCAACAGTGGTAGTGCCTCTGGGAGAACAGATTTAAGAAGGGAAACCTGCAGCAGAGAGAGGAGTGGGATGAGAGAGCACTAACCCTGCAGACCCCCAGGTCAGTGAAGCAGGAGGGGGAGGAGATGCTCCAGGCGCCGGAGCAGAGATTCCCCTGCAGCCCGTGGGGAAGACCCTGGTGAGGCAGGCTGTCCCCCTGCAGCCCAGGGAGGTCCACGGGGGAGCAGGTCTCCACCTGCAGCCCGGGGAGAGAGGACCCCACGCCGAAGCAGGTGGGTGCCCAAGGGAGGCTGTGACCCCGTGGGAAGCCCACGCTGGAGCAGGCTCCTGGCAGGACCTGTGGAGGGAGGAGCCCACGCTGGAGCAGGTTTTCTGGCCGGACTTGTGACCCTGCGGGGGACCCACGCTGGAGCAGTGGGAAGGACCCACGTTGGAGAAGTTCATGGACAACTGTCTCCGGTGGGAGGGATCCCACGGTGGAGCAGGGGATGAGTGAGGAGTCCCGCCCCTGAGGAGGAAGGAGCGGCAGAGACGACGTGCGAGGAACTGACCCCAAACCCCATTCCCCGTCCCCCTGCACTGCTGTGGGGTGAGGTAGAAAAAAACAGGAGTGGGGTTGAGCCTGGGAAGGAGGGAGGGGTGGGGGGAAGGTGTTTTAAGATTTGGTTTTATTTCTCATCACCCTACTCTGATTGGATTGGTAATAAATTAAACTAATTTCCCCAAGATGAGTCTGTTTTGCCTGTGATGGTAATTGGTGAGTGATCTCTCCCTGTCCTTATCTCGACCTGTGAGCCTTTTGGTCTGTTTTCTCTCCCCTGTCCAGCTGAGGGGAGGAGTGACAGAGCGGCTTTGGTGGGCACCTGGTGTCCAGCCAGGGTCAACCCACCCCATCAGCAAAGCATCTCACTTGAGCCAGCGCTGTTTGCAAGAGACATTAAAAAAAATGCAGCCATTTTTGCCAGTGGCAGGGTCAGCAGGAACAGGCTGGTGGGGCAGCAGGTCAGCTCGACCGGCCAGCCTGTGCAATCTCCCTGCATTGCTGGCCACGGTGCTCTGCTGCTGCTGGCACACAGGGGTGTGCGGTGTATTGAAACCCTCCTCGCAGCAAAAGGAACAAAAGCCTCATTCTTCCGGACTGTAAATTTCTTCAGCTTTTCCCCGTCTGTCCTTCCCTTTGCCCCTGCTCATGCCCTGTTCAGACTCCTTCCCTGTGTCCCAGGGTGGCCAGCTGAAGGGGAATAGGGGAGGAGGCTGGGAGCAGGGTAGGACAGGACAACACTGGACTAGATTGCTTGGGAAGGTAGTTTCCATTGTAGAAACAAAATAAACATAATAAATCATCTGTCTAGCATGGAGGGAACAAAAGCAAGGCAATAGACTAATTTCCTGAAGGCTCTTCTAGACTTTTTTTCCCTATTACACTGAGACGGCAATCCATACTTTCAAAAATTTACTGTCTCATAATAGCAGCCACTGGGTACAAGAAAAAACCCAAACAACAAGTACTTATCAACTTTGAGAAGCAGTGATCAGGGTTATAAGCAGCCACTGTGACTTACTTCAGACTTCGTCAAATGTTACACAACCTCTTAAAAGAAGGGGACTTCAGAAATTTTCTAAGTCTCCAGTTATGCAAAAGCAAGAGACAACTAGAATTATTCTCCTTTGCTTGGAAAACCGCTGGAAGGTAGACCGCAGCTAGAGTATTGGGTCCAGTTTTGGGCCCCGATAAAAGGAAAACCATCAGCAAACTGGAGCCAGTTCAGAGGAGATCACCAGGGTGGCTGGGGCTGGAGCACTTGCCATGGGCAGTGAGGCTGAGGGAGCTGGGACTGGTCAGCCTGGAGATGGGATGGCTTTGGGGAAACTTACCTGCAGCCCCCCCATACCTATAGGGAGCCATCAAGGAAACAGAACTGGACTCTGTACAGCAGGGCAGAGGGAGGATGAGAGGGAAGGGTTTAAGAAAAAACTCCTTTCCCATAAGGACAGTCAAACATTGGCACAGATTGCCCAGAGCGGTTGTGCAGTCTCCATCCTTGGAGGTTTTCAAGACCCAACTGGGTAATGCCATAAGAAACCTGCTCTGATCCCCCTTTGAGCAAGATGTTGGACCAAAGACCTCATGAGATCCCTTCAGACCAGAATTACTCTATGTTTCTATAGTTTTTACTGAATCTGCATCTAGGAAAAGATTTAACCGCAAATCCAAAACATGCTATGAGTTGCAGCTGCTTCCAAACAAAGACTATCAATTAACTGTCATTCAGGCCACTAAAAATGTGCTATGTAGTTTTAAATTAATAAAGAATTGTATCACTTGGCTATTTTCATGTGTGAAATTGAGTTCACAGATCAAGACATCCAGCTACAGGTGTCTACACAAACTGTGTATATGTGTGTCCTCATATTTCACTGGAGCCTGAAGAGCTACTTAAGCTGATCAAGATGCAGGATCAAAATTCAGCTGATGAAGATGCAGATGAACAGCTCTCCAGGCTCCATTGCCTATTGATCTGATCTCCACGGACGAAGCAGACAATTCAATTTATGTACATCCGCAAGCTGAGTCCCAACCACTGCCTAGTAGTTTATAACTTAATTTCTGCATATTACATACACATTCCTTGCTCTTTTATGCTGTATTAGCAGACAACAGCCTAACACAATCTCCCATTTAACTGCTTACAGGGCTATTCTAGTGTCATTTGCTTGGGATTTTTTACCATGCTGAGCTCAGTCTGACTTGGCAGCTGTTGGTTAGGGATGGAAAGACATTGTAAGAAGCAGAGGAGACCAACAAAACTTTTTATACCTCTCAGTGAAGAAGTGACTTGCAGTCATGGTGCTCACATCTCCTACAGTCACCTGGCTAAGCCTGGTGCAAAGCACATCATTTCCCCTGCACTCTGCTTTGTTTCTGTTTTCTGGACAGTACCTTTTATTTATTTTTAAACCACCAGTTCTTACAGAAATAGAATCAAGCCAGAAAACATGTAGGTGTCCCTGGAAATGCTGCCAAACACCTGAAGGTGGTTGTGGAGCACCCCATTAGTGCTGCTGAATCAGCAGGATTGCCCATGGCCTGAGGACCCACAGACAAACATGTCCTGACAGGACATGCTCGAAGAACTTGGAAGGCACAGGGAGATCCCCATCTGCATGTAAGCATCATGTCACACTAGCAAGACTCTATGACTGCTTGGTATCTATTTGGTAATGACAGTGGCAGATGCTGCCATAAACCACCAGCATCTTCTGTCAGTCCTTGGCCCTACCTATCCATGGCATTGCTTTTTGTTACCTTTGTTCCTAAAAGGGCAATAATGGCAAATGTTGTAAACTGGTCAATAGTCAGAATTTGGACCAGTTACCCAAGTTCCATTTTGACATGCAAGTGGAACAGCTAGATGGAATTTGGGGAAATATTATGGGAACGTTACCATTTTCTGTAGAAATTTGAGTTCTTGTTCAAATTTGGTCATTCAATTTAGATGCTTTAAAACAAGCTATTAAATAATATAGTCTTCAGAAGATTTCACCTTTATGATACGTTTGTTGATGGCTTTGAAAGACAGTTAATAAAATGCATCAAGTATGAACTGTTATTTCACAACATGACAGGAAAAAACCCAACCCACATTGAAAACTGTCTGCTAATAAACCAGAGCAAAGGAGCTGAACTTCATCTCCAAGGGGCTCTGCATGAAGATCTAACAGTGGTTCTCACTGGGGATTAGACTGCTCAATGAACAGTATGATCTGAATTTTTCTATCAACAACTAAGCCAAAGCAAGACTCTCTCCCTTCCCAGCTAGCAGCTGGGTCACAAAATCCCAGACCAGTTGAGGTTGGCAGGGACCTCTGGAGATCATCCTGTCTGAACCCCTGCTCAAAGCAGGGGCAGGCAGAGCAGGGGAATCGGGGTTGTGTCAGGTGAGAATTTGAGTATTTCCATGGATGGAGACCCTACAACCTCTCTGGGCAACCTGCACCAGTGTTCAATTGCCCTTAGAGCAAAAAAGGCGTTTCTTCTGCCTGAACAGATTTCCCTGTTTCAGTTTGTGCCCATTGTCTCTTGCACTGTCACCGGGCACCACCGAGAAGAGTCTGTCTCCATCGTCTTTAGTCCCCCCATCAGGTATTTGTACACATGAGTAAGATCTCCCTGAGCTGTCTCTTCTCCAGATTGAACAGTCCCAGCTTTCACAGACTCTCTTTGTATGACAGGCGCTCCAAATCCCTTAATCATCTTCACAGCCCTTCACTGGACTCACTTCAGTATGTCCATGACTTTATTGGACTGGGGAGCCCAGCACTGGACCCAGCACCCCAGGTGTGGCCTCACCAGTGCTGAGCAGAGGGGAAGGATCACCTCCCTCGACCTGGTGGCAATGCTCCTGCTCCTGCTGCCCAGGACGCTGTTGGCCTTCTGTACTGTGAGGGCACGTTGCTGGCTCATGTCCAATTTGTTGCCCACCTGGACCCCCTAGGTCCTTTTCTGCAAAGCTGCTTTGCAGCTGGTGACCCCCCAGATATATGGGGTTATTCCTCACCAGCTGCAGGACTTTGCATGTCCCTTTGTTGAACTTCGTAAGGTTTCTTTTGGCACATTTCTCCAGCCTGTCAAGATCACCAAGCCTACAACATTCAGGTCAACAAAATGAACCTTTGGTGTATCATAGCCAGCAATACAATAGATAAACATCAGCAACTCACCCTCTTACAGTTAAAGACCAACCTTCGATAGAAACTACAGCTTGAAGTTACAGGAAAAGGGTAAGTACCTCTGGTTTCAGACAATTCTACGTCATTTGATGCAGAAGAGGCAGAGACTTTTCACACCAAAACACTGCTAATATCTTCTGCATCTTAGGATGTCAGAACCACTGAAACAGCAGCGCCTGCCACAGCTGAACGGTGAAGCATGCAGCGCACTGTCTGCATGACTTGCTAAGGCCGGCTCTGCTGTACTTCCCTACCTTCCCATTCTGGAACCACTTGTGGTACCTATATCTCCTTTTCCATGTCAGAACTAAAAACCAGTTCCAAAGAGCATCTCTTGTTTTTTTTTGATTTTCAAGCTCAATGTACATTAAACCCAGTACCTAACTAACTTCCATGTGTCCAACCCAGTGTGGCTGCCTTCAGATTTTCTAGGCTAAGATGAAAGTGTGCATCAGTACACAGGATGGCAGCCAGCATGGCTGAGCTTAGGTCTCCATGGGAAGAGCTAATTCAAACAAAAAGTAAAATTCAGAGGTTTATCTGAAACAGCATTTGCTACCAAGGAAGCATTTGATTGCTAGTCCCAGCAATCAAATTCCCTGAGAAAATCACTCCAGCACATCCGTCACTTCAGTGTCTACTGTCTGAATCAACAGGTCTCTCCAGCGCTTATTTGCCATAGCTTCAAAGGCAGACATCTTCCCTCAGTACCACCATGAGTCACGCTACAGAAGATGGAGCTAGCACTTGCCGGTGTGCTGAAAAGACACAGATTCCAGCAAACATAGAAATGAAGAACGCAGTATCTGACAAACGCCATAAACCCAGCGACAGCTATAAATATTCAAAGATAGAGCATACTGTTTTGGAATTTATTGTATACATAATAGTTTGGGAACCTAGAGACTAAGAACTGACACATAGCAAGATAATCCTCTTTTGAGTACCAAATTTGCTCTAACAAGTGGGACAAAAAAAATAAAACTCCAGCGAACCGAAATGTTCCAAAATGCTGAGCCTATTGTATTTCTGAAAATAGGTGTATTTCTTAGGAGCAGGGATCAACAGCCGCCGTCTTCCACAAGCAATGCAGCTCTCAAGAGTGAGAGCACTGAATCACTAAAGGAGAAGGAGAAGAATATACCAGGAGAGGGAAAATGACTAAAAAAATCTTACACATGCTCTTTCTAAAGAGAAACAAGATAGAAACGACATTCCTCCTTGCGGAGGAGTAAGAAACTGTGTCAGCAAGGCTAGCCAGACACCGCAGATCCCCGAGAAGCATCATCTAGGAAACAGGCCTTCTCCCCCAGAGAACCTATTTAACTGCCCATCTCCAAAATCTCTGTTCCCACCACAGAGCGCATCCTGCCACCCTCCTGTCCCGGCAAGGCCCGTGGCTGCCTCCCACGCCACGCCGGGCTGGATGGTGGGAGCTGCGAGCCGCTGCAGCATCGAGAGCCAGCTCTGCTGCACGAGCTGCACACTAGCATCCAAAGCCCAAACTACGTACGTTGAAGTCGGAGACACAGAAGCAAGAGCAATGAAGGTTTCTCACATGTGCTACAGCCTACGAACTGTAGTTCTTGGAAAACACTCCCAACCTTGGAGAGGAGTCAGTCAGGCTAGACCTGCTGAACCTTGCTCACTTGTTCTGCCTGGGCTGACATCTCAAGCTGCACGTAGAGCACGCATACGACTTCGCCTCCAGTTTTGGAAGACTAATATTAGACACGTTTCATTAGGTATCAATAATTCCTTCCACGTAGATTTCACAGATCTTTCCAGCTTTGGTATGTTTTACAACTCTAAATTCATCCATTTAGCCCTCCTTCCTCAGAGCATCCTTAGCCATGGCAGATTTACTGCTCAGCAGACACCATCTGCCTACAGTAAATGGAATGTAAAGCTATCAGACTGCAGGATGGTTTCCGCACCATACGTGCGTAACACAAGCACACAAAGCAATTTGCTCTTCAAACTGATGAGAAATTAAGAGGGATTAGGCGGCGGTTTTCTCTTAGACTCCCTTCCCCAAGCACATACATGTTTTGCCCTCCATTTTGCAAAACAGTGAACTGCTCCCAAACCAGTTGTGACAAGTCAATGCACAAAGACTCCTGAGAGTTATCACCATGAGACAAGAGTCAAGATTTAGCACGTTTACAGCTTGTACCTCAGAATAACCAGAAAGGCTAAAGCAAAAACCAGACCTTTTCTCCTCTCTTTTTCCCATTGTGAAAATAAGGCTCAAAAGTGACCAAGCTTGATGAGTTGGGTCATGCCCACCTGAGCAAGCAAGGCTACAGTTAAGCCAAAACTTTTTACCTTCCATTCCTCATAAGCTAGTTGTACAAATACTCAGTTTGCTTCAGCTGCTGCCCCTCCTCCATTCTGCTGATGGTACGACAAGAGCTTCTGATCCATTCCTCTTTCTCGGTTACTTTTCAGACAGGGCAACGTGCTGACGCGAGGGAGCCGACGGACAGAAGGACACGGCCCAGCTCAGGTAGGCCAGCCTCTTCACAGCATTTTTGTGCTTATTTGGCATAACAGTTCAGTTAACAGTATTCCTTGCACCACTTCAATAGGAGCAAATTTCTACTTGATCAACTTCAGTTGAACATTGAACTACATGAAAGGTGTATATTCATGCTGGGAGTGGATGTTGCAGTAACAGAGCTACTCTAGCCAGATGGCACCAGGGCTCTATACTGCTACACAGCTTATTCTCTCAAAAGCAGAGATGAAGTGGGTAACGTTACTTCCACCTATAAAGGAGCAGAATTTGAAATTCAATCGCTTCCCTGACTTAAGCAGTTGCACTCATAAAAGCCTGGCCATGATAATCAACAGAATAAGAGGCTTTAAATCCCAGAGGCTTGTGAAGTAAAAGCATATTAGAAAACTTAAAACTTCATAAAATCTTTTTTTTTTTCCTAAAGAAGCCTTAGCATCAAAATGCAATGAGTCACAGTTTCTGTGACAATAAGTAATCTCTGGATTACATTAATCGCATGTAATTTTCCATAGTCACTCTTCCTCCTCATGCCCAAGAGGAAACGAAACAATTTGTTCAACATGAACATTGGTGGAGCCATCATTAAACATCACTTTGTATTGGGGAAAACTAGCACAAAGGGGACACTGCCCAATTTTGTTGTGTGAACAAATAAATCTCCAATTTCTGCCAAAGCTGGGGTGGCCCTGAAGAGCCACACTAGGATTACGGCAACATTGCTGACAAATATCCATGCATTTTTACCCATTAAGTAAAGCTGAGTTCCAAGGGCAGAACAGGATACTGTGAAAATTGGTTGTCTTCAAGTCCTTGTAGTCCACGTCACCACCAAAGCCTAATGTTTAACTGACTTTTCTAACATGGAGAAACTTGCAGTGCCCAGTGTACACGGGTGCTCCTGTATTGCCCTACTCTGTTGAGCAGACAGTCGTGGGGAAATAAAGCAGCAAGCAGCCTAACCTGTCCAGCTTACAGGCTATCCAGCCTGAAGAATAACACTGCAATACTTCCCAAGACATTTATAAAACACAGTAATTGTTACTACTTCCATGCTTATGTCTATTATTAAACTTGGTCAGATATAGCTGAACGAGAGATAAACCTAGGGGTAAAAAAAAAAAGGGGGTGTGTGTGTATGTGTGTGTCAAGTGTTTCCAAAATAAATCTTTTTACTTAGACGAAGGATATCCCAGAAGCTCTTCTTTCTTAGGGGTGTGACCAGGATAACCTCTAAAACCAGCCAAAGCAAAAAATAACCCCAGGACACCTCTGGATTCAAGAGCCATGCAACCAAAGCACTAACCCAAACTTTAATATCCACATTTAAGACCAAGCCAACACTTTATCTAATTTGAGGAAACCACTAATGAAAATGATAACCTCCACTAAACAGAATATCACATCAGCTTTTTTTGTTTGCTTTTAAAAGAGTTAACCAGTCACAGTTACCTAATAGAGATAGATATTGCTGCCTTCAGAATTATATTATAGGTGTTCTTGCTGCTGCTACATAGCCTTAGGTGATGGTTACAACAGCTGTGCTGAACAGTAAAGCAAGCAAAGATTTTTTTTCCCCCAAATTAGAAATATATAATTTCCAAAAATGGGAGCAAAAGACAAAAGGTAATGAAAAATACTGCTGAAGAAAGGTTTAATTAAAAAAATCAGGAATTCAACAGTGCCTAAATCTTTATTTTTCATAACCTACATATTTTTTTCAAATTAGACAGTTTTACATTTTATGACACAAAAGGAAACTTAAATTACTGATAGTTTACATGTAAGCTTGATTCCAGTCTTAATGGAAGAAGAACAAAAACAAAAACCCTCAGGAAGGCTCCCATATTACACTTCTATTTCGTGAATTGGCAGCTGTTAGGTCTCCTTAGAAATCTTCGATTGTCTGCTGCTATTAGTGTAATAGGTTACAAAGCACATAAAAATCCCTAACTGTAGCTAGCAGAAGGAGATACAGAGATAGGTATGCACCATTACAGTCAGCTGTTGCTCGTGATACACTGCACCACACTCAAACAAGGGCCTTTCTATGCCAACTGCTGAAGTCTTTGAAGGATAATGCAGCAACATAAAAAAATTGCCACTGTTCACAGATTTCTAAGTGGCAAAGGACAGTGTCATGGTGGGGGACTGATCTGAAACAACATTAAGCTTTAAAAGCAATCTTTGTTTTTTTAAATTCCTGGAAGAAGAGTCTCGGATCCCATTTTGACTTGTTATCAAAATGAAAAGCGTCATCACACAGTCCTACAAGGTAAAATGCCAATTTTAGTTACTGTACCCCTGAACCTTTAACTCAGCTACTGCTTTTGGGAGGTTTTTCATTTTAATCTCTCTATGTATCGTAGCAACAGTCTGCATGCAACTTCACAACTCTACTCCAAAAACTCCATTTTGTCACCGAGTGGAAAAAATAATAAATCTCAAAGTGAAATGCAGTAAGGATAGGTCGTATATTACACAGCAATTTGGCGTGTCACTTTTTTTTGTAAAAAAAAAAAAGCTATAAAAACCACATCAGAGGAAGGTTTCAACTTTCGATGCAACAGACTGTTGCTGGGTAAGCAGTAATTACAGTGTATTGACCTAGCACAAATGGCAGCAGAATACATTAGAACAGCACAACACATCCCGCTGGTCTCTATATTACCTTAGGTACCAGTTGAGTATTATGACTAGCTGTACACAGTCGCTGTAAGGAACCACTTGTGATTGTTTGCAGCTGGTAAGCCTTTCACTTGCAGCAGACAAACAAAATGAATCATACAGCCAGCCTAAACCATACACAAATCTAGCTACCATTTTCACTGCCACTGGGGAAAGGAGAAGCATATTAAAAATCCAATGACAGAACTAGTTGAGCGGTTTTGGTGATGTTGTCAGAGTCCTATCTCCTCCCACAGCATTCACGAAGTGTGCTTTTTAAACAAGAAAAATCAACAGATTCCAGCATGCCCTATTTTGACCAATTCTGCAGCATACAACAGGCTGGATTTAAAAGGTCAACTAGTTACCAATTGATGCTTGTAACAGGAAATTTATCAGGAGTCAACTTCTACAGTTACTTTACAGTTCTAGGAATCATACACTAAGGAAAGCACTGATATTCTTGAAAGCAGACAAGTAAGCTTTGTGTATATTTTTGTAGCAGTCTAAAATTTTTTCCAATTAAATTTGATTTTATTAATGACTTAAAATTACAATTTGACTGCTGAAATTCACTATTTACATTGCAGAACACTTTTGAATTGGTTAAATCGATTGTTTTTAGAGGGACTTAGGAAAACATTTGAGGGCTTTCAAATAAGACTTTCGTTCCGTTTCCCTTTTGCAGTGAAGAGGCAGAGTCAGTTCAGCACACCAGAATAAAATAAGAAAAAGAAAAACAACAAATTAAAGTAATATTCAAACCACAACATTTAGTTTATCTACATCCAGCTCAACAGCAACATTTATAATATCAATAATTTTTATCAGATTTTTTCTTTAGGGTACCTTTTTATATGTTCTGATTATTTACAACTGTACAAGCAAAGCACACACTTCCAAGTGCACATATTTAATACAGTATTGACTATTTGCATTTACAGGTTTTTCAACAATCTGAAAAAGATCAACTGTTTAAGATCTTTAAGGTATATTACAAAAACTGCTGCTAGTTCCTGTACTACAGTATGTTTACCCAGTAAGACCAGTGACAATAGATACATACTGTAACTGAGTAATTCTGTATTCCACTCACGCTAACCCTCCACGGGGTCAGACCTCATTAACTCTAAGCTGTCTTGTACAAAAGTTAAGGCAAAGTCATTTTCAAGTTTAAATAAAATTCAAGTCTTTAAATATTGGATGGAAATAATTCTTTAAAAAAATCAGTTGTTTAAATAAACATTTTTGTGGAATAAACTGTACTGTCATAGTCAGCAGGAATGAGTTTTGTCTGAACTTCCTGCAGTTTAAACACTTAAAGAAAAACTTTAGGCATTTTAAAACAAAAATAATTTATATTCAACTTTATTAGAAACTTGCTAATTTAGTGCATCCTTGTCCTTCAGAAAGCGCATCACTTCTAAAGTAAATAAGTGTGAGAAACCTCATCCCAGAGGTAAATATCAGGGATCTCTTCCTCCACCACACAAAACAAACACCATTATCTCACGTCTTGAAAAAATTTAAATCCGTATGCCAATGCTTGTAGTTACAGGAAGATGTCAACACAAGGCTGACTAAGATATGAACTCTTTCAAAGAGCACTTGGGGCAGAGTTTAAAAAAAAGTCTACACAGAGCACAGGGGTAACCAGAACATACAGCGCTGACTCAGTTAACTCCCTTACAAGCACAGGGAAGCTAAGGTTATCACAAGAAGGCTACAGTGCTTTCTCCTGATAACATCCACTAACAGGCTTCACCACCATAGAAGCTCACAGACTTAATTCTTTCTATTCACAATGTGCTTTGTATTTGCAAATTATAACATCAGTTTTATTCTGGAGTGAGAAGATGGTTACTTGCTTGCAGTAAGTCAAAAAAGGAAATATTTTAGAAAGACTGCTATGGTGCTCCGTAGGATTCATTTTGTGTGTGCAAAACATCAAAAAAAGATTAAATTTTTAAAAACGCTAGAAACAACTACTCCTTTAACCTAAAAGTGCAAGTTCATTTGCTGACACTTAGTACAGCAGCCCAATAAAAAAAATCTTCAAGGTCACATACTAATTCGTAAAATACATCTACCTCCTTGCACTCTACACACTAGCTGCCGTTATCAGTCTTTTGGACACTTTAGATATGTACTTGCAGACCAGTTTATTAAAAATATTGCAGCAGCACATTTCTGCTTAACAGTTTAGAAAAAACTCACTATACAGAGCTTGCACTCACACAGCCACAGAGAGGCTTAATAAAAAGTTGATTTTTTTAAAGACAAATATTTTACATCTTGAAAAAAAATAATCACACTAAGCTTCACCTCCAATTAAGCACCAACCTAAATGTAAGGTTTAGAACAACTATCCAGAAATATCCAGAAAAATAGAATGTTTGTTCAAGAGGGGAAAAAGTATTTCACAGAAAAATAACTTGCAGGCATTGTTATATGCCTAGTATCACTGCAAGCTCCTAACCAGCAACTCATTCTCAGGTATCTTAGTGGGAACATGGGTTTAATTTGTGGGAAGCAGACCTCTTCTCAAATCCCTCCCAGGTGTTAGTTTCACTGAGGAGATTTCGGAGGGGTATTCTGTTCTTTATTTAAGCGTTTGCCAACGGCTGGAGGGGACGATCTGCGTCCTGACTGTCTCCTCTGGTCTTTGGGTTGTCCAGGATGTGACTTTGCAGGAGGAGGTTCTCTGTTTTTCTCTAATGTTTCTGTGGGCTTTCTTTCTTCTTTCCCACATGCTACAGTGTTTGGCTTCTGTTCTTTCTGGGGTTGCAATGTAGGAGGATCCTTAGTTGTTCTCTGGCAAATTTCTGCATAACTAGGTTTTCGCAGTTCCTGTGGAATCAAAAGCAAACAGAACAGCACCATTAAACAAAGCATCCTGAGGAAAAAAAATTATTTACTTTTATGAACAAAAAGGATAAAAGTCTTTGTCCCAAAAGACTGCTGCACTAAAATATGCAGATGAGGGCTACAGTATGAAGTTTACAGAAGCTGTAGAGACAATAAGGTTCAAGACAAGGCAAAACGCAAAAAGGTATGCTAGGAAAATTGAGTACTGTGATAGGGCAAAATACTTCCAATTCAAGAAAACTCTGAAACAGCTGAAAGACAATGAATATTCTGGTTTAAATATCATCATATGTATTAATGCTTCTACCTCAATGATACTATCAAGAAGAGAATTCGGATAAAGAGCTATCATTTGCCAAGTTACCTTGAACAGTTTTGCACTGTTAATTGCATAATTGTATCATACAAGTAATCAGGAGGTCACCAACACACAAATTTAAGAATGCTGAGATCATATGATAAAGCAACACTGGGTAGCAATGGAAGCAATAGTCTGTTAAATGCATCAAAGTGGATCATTAAGAGAAAGTGAAATAATAAGGTCACTTACTATGGCAGCTCCATTGACTTGTACCGATTTACATGCAGTACTGAGTGTGGAAGAAGAAAGCCTTTCTGTACTCTGTGTCTCTCTCTGCTGTTTATCCACAACCTTGGAGTCCCTGTAAGCATCCAGCAGGAAGCAAGGCTCATGAAAAGCGAAACTTCAGGATAGATGAATGATCTAATAACTGGTCTAAAACTTTGAGTATGACTATAAGAAGTTATAGCTATAATTTGCCTAGCACATTATGACTAGCATTGCATTTAAAAATGCTATCAAATATTAAAAAGGAATATTCCTGTGGAACTTGACGCTAGTTGTAATTTGTGACATTCTGATACTATTTGATTATTCAGTTATCTTACACCTGTTACTCAAACACCTCAATTTGATTTGCAGGTTCCAAATAAAGTCTTACTGAAAACTTTATTGTATGGACAACAGTACTGCCCACAGATTGTGGATTTACTTGCTATGCTTCAAAGCTATCTAAATACAATACAGCCAGGTATTCATTAAACTTTTAAATACTTGCAGAGACTAAAACACAACACTAAACTTTTGTCTGCTGAATTACTGTTATGACTGAATCACTGTTATGATATTGTTCAGAAATTAAGCTTTATTGCCTTTACAAGTACAATATACAGCAAAAAATTTCTGTCATTGATTAAGACTTTAAGAGCTAATTACAATGTTCCACCTAGCCTTCTGATGACAGAGAATGCGAATTTGACTTAGAGCAGAATAGTTATAGCCATGTAGTTAAATGCTTACTCAGAAGACTGGGATGGCGAAGGAGACCTTTCAAACGTCCTGGGCAATGTAGAAGAAACTGGCAACAACGGCTCTCGAGGAATTCCCGATGGAATAGTGTTTGTACTTGCATCCACATTAATGTTCTGGAGTAGGAAAAAAGGCACAGAAGGGCAATCATAGTATCAAATTAATACGGTTTGCCTGAAAATTAACACAATTGGGAAACAGTTTATAAGTTTATTTATAAAAGTGTAAATTACCTATAGCAAGATACAGAAGGATCCAATATATGTACTGTAACAAATAAGGTTTTTCTTTCATAATTATTTCGAAACGCTGACAAATAAAGCACACACTATGGCTCTTTCCCCAAAAGTTGGAAGCTTAGTTCCCTTTGAGATGTACCGGGATGGCAAAATCACTTCTTTCAACCTGGGAACTTTGCACCTGCTGGTGACAAAGTAAGCTTTGTGCCTGTTCACATAACCTTAGTTAGCCTATTAAGACAAACGTCTCCTATAACTGTCACCTTCAAAGCTCTAACTTGGCATCATCCCAATAGCTGTTGCTAAAAGCCCCTAACTTTCAAAAAAGTTTTTTGCAAACTAGGATATGACCATCATTTAAAAGTACCTTTCTTATGCTATACTGTGATTTGCTACCAAGCAGAAGAGGCTTTTTCCATAGCCCTCAAAAGATTCTGCTACTGCCAATGGATACTGTGCTTCCAGATAAAGGCCAGATAGGTTCAAGATGCATGCATGAATTTAAATTGTCACAAAATAAGAATAGACAAAGAAAGAAGGCTTTGTATCTTGAAAAATATATTTCTGACATTTATAACCATTTTGTTTGTTTTAAGAAGTGCTACATTCTTCGTATTTTTTCTGACCTGTCTGACTCCAGAACAGATTCTGGTGCAGAAGGGAGAGCAACAGGAGAACACAAGCACAGGAGGAACAAGATAGCCACCCCTTTCCCCCAGCCCAGCCACCACTCAAAGGTAATAAAACATGAGGCTCCTATGGTCACTGTTAGAAAGGAATACTGTACTTGGTAACACTGTTTTAAATCAGGTAGCAGAGATTATTGCAGTACACCTAAGCCTAGTTTTACTCAAAGTAAAAGTAAAACCATAAAAGGTGGTTGTTTAGAAATAAAAGAACAGCTTCTATAGTTTTACTCACTATAATAGTATGTGAAAAGGTTTGCAATTGCAAGTTGCTGAGCTTTCTGGCCCAAGGTCATCAAAACTTGTAGGTACATGGTTAAGCGTGAATAGTTTCAACTCAAGCAGACATGCAAGTGCTGTTCCTAGGCCAAAATACTCAGCCCCTGATCTGACAGCGCTGCAGTTTCCTAGTTAGAAAATGTGGGATGATTAACACCTGCTATTCCCCAGAGCTACATCTAAAAGAGCACCACAAAGCTAAGAGCATAAGATATGATGCTTGGATAACAACTGTTCGAAATTATACAACCTAAGTTCATTCAGCTTCTGTACACTGGACTTGCCCATCTATAAAACAAGAGTAGCACTGTGTAACTCTACTTGGCACTTTGTCACTCTACATCAGTTGACGTGAAAAAAAATCTTGAGATCAAGGTGAAAAGCAGCCTGTATACACATTGGCAAGATTCTAACGTTAACTCAAATGCCTTTATAATAGAACACAATTGCTCTTTGGAGCCAACTGCTGTTATCTTATTCCTTAATAACGTCAACAAGGAAAGATAGCACAATCCTTTTCCTCCACACAATGGTACAGACTAACTCATGCAAGCCGGAAAAAGTGGGAAATCAAAGGAAGTTTTTCAGTGTAACAGTGCATCGCACTATCATAAAACCTCAGTGCCTGACTGATATTAAGACTGCCTCTACAAGGAAGAAGTGTAAGTTCTTATACAATAAGTAGAGTGCAAAGCAAGCACTAGATTTGTAATGGGAGGAGCAATGGGTTTTCAGCTGCAGTATTGTCATGGTTTAACCCCAGCCAGCAACTAAGCACCACGCAGCCGCTCACTCACTCCCCCCCCCACCCAGTGGGATGGGGGAGAAAAATCGGGAAAAGAAGCAAAACCCATGGGTTGAGATAAGAACGGTTTAATAGAACAGAAAAGACGAAACTAATGATGATAACACTAATAAAATGACAACAGCAATAATAAAAGGATTGGAATGTACAAATGATGCGCAGTGCAATTGCTCACTACCTGCTGACCTACACCCAGCCAGTCCCTGAGTGGCGATTCCCAGCCCCCACTCCCCAGTTCCTATACTAAATGGGACATCCCATGGTATGGAATACACCGTTGGCCAGTTTGGGTCAGGTGCCCTGGCTGTGTCCTGTGACAACTCCTTGTGCCCCTCCAGCTTTCTCGCTGGCTGGGCATGAGAAGCTGAAAAATCCTTGACTTTAGTCTAAACACTACCTAACAATAACTGAAAACATCAGTGTGTTATCAACATTCTTTACTTACTGAACTCAAAACATAGCACTGTACCAGCTACTAGGGAGACAGTTAACTATCCCAGCTGAAAGCAGGAGAAGTATCAAATAGCAAGTGCTGGAGTTGTATTTAAATCTGAAATATGACAGTCAAAAAACACTTCAGAAATAACAGAGGTAAAATACTTTAAAAATAGTTAGATCTTGGCCAAGAACAGACTACAATCTGGAGTACCGGCTGACAGTAAATTAAACACTGCTCTTACCATGGCACTGTCATGCATATTCCCCCTAAAAGCAACCCTGGAATGTACTTGTCCCTATTACCACTTGCAGGAAACAAAGTAGATAGCTTGTCTGCACAATTACTGCTTTAGGTGCAGGCTGCCTTGCTGCTTCCTCTCTCCTTTACCAACAAATGGCCTCCCCCTACCCACCCCTGGTACGTGGGCACCAAAGAAAACACTTCTGCAATAGACTGGTTTTAGAGATGAGACAAGAGAGAGATTTTGGTGTTTCACCAGGTTGCTTTTGCACTGCTATATCCAGGGGTTAACTTCTTCAGTTGTGGTACAGCTACAAAAACACAAATCAGAGCTAGCAAAAAACCCCAATATAGACTTCCATAGCCTAGACTGTTCCATAGTGCACAGGATTATATGAGTCTTGATGGAGGAAAACATACTGTCACTCACAGATGGCATGGCAGAGACAGTTCTAAGAATGAAATCTATGAACAGCTACTGAACATTAATTTTCAACTGTATCTCTACTACATCTAGAAAGCAGTGGTTGCCAAGTCATTCTGATATATTTCTATCTTTCCAAGCAATATGACAAGACAACGCTGGGATCCAGCTGGTTTTGGTAACAGTTCTTGTTCCAGCTATGATGCCTAGTGTACTGAGTTTATGTAGGGAACTTCTTTATATTTCAGTGCTTAAAAGTTTGTCACTTTAAAGTGTTTTATATACAACTCAGAAGTCTGACTTTCAAACAGGAGGAAAATTTATCACATATCTTTCACCTGAGTCTATCAAAAAGCCTGAGGCAATTATGAACAGCAAAGAGCATATTTTCAAATCTCTGCTATTAACACCTACTTATACTGGTGCTCATATTCCACACCATTTCAAAGAGAATATCCAACAAATTGTAAGACATAAGTGAAGAAAGCAGTGGCACATCACTTGACAGCTGTTTTTTAAAAGCATTTCTTATGACCCATGAAAAAACCTAAGTTTTTTCTATGCATAAGCCACCAAATCTGAAAACAAGAGGTATGCAATTCTTTGTTTTCCGAACAAAAATGAACACCGGCTACTCACTCTTTCTTTTGACGTTCCTATTACCACACTGGACAGTCTGTTTTCAAAAAGGTCTTCGGTCTTTAAATTGCCAGCAGCCCCGGGTAATGGAGGAAAGCTAGATAAACCCAATTCAAAGCTAGGAGATGGAGGTTTTGGGGGTGGTGGAGACTGTGTTTGGCCTCTCTGGAATAGAAATAACATGTTGAGGTTACTGCACTGAATGACAGAAAAGACAGACATGGGACTCTAAACTGTATTTTGCATTTGATTTATATCTGTGAAGCCCTAGAGAGGCCTCCCCCATCCCACCTCCCAAGAAAACCACACAGTACCGACGAATAGAAGCTTTCATTGTCCACTGTTGCCCTTAAAATATTTAACTATTATTTAAGTGGGATGGCATAAGCATTCTTAAAAATTTCATATGCATACGCTTTAGTGATACTGGTATAGTAAGAGAAGTCTTCTTGCCGACCCTTCCTTCATGACGGACATTTACACTAACATAGAAAGGAAAACAGACTGGTTGAGATATCACAATATAGTGAAAATGCAAAGCCCATTGTGTAACATTCTAAATGAAAGTCAGGAGTCAGCAAGACTCCTATATCATGTTCAGATATATTAAGAAATAGCAAGACAGCATGCCTTGTGTGTCATGCAAGCAACAGCAATTTTCATCTAATTAATATGAATTTATATGGTCACTTCGTAAAAATGCAAAGACAAAGGCCAGAATTATTTTTGAAAGAGGGAGAGTTCTTCTAACTAAATCTAAGAAGAAAAACGATGTCCCAGGAAAAAAAAAATAATCACTGGGCTAAATGCAACTATTTTGCACTACAGACAGCAGTTCAGGAGTTAAGAGTACCACAGTTAAAGATCACTTGTGAGGATGGCTTGTAACGATTTGTAAAGCTAAATTCTATTTACACTGAAAAAATAAAATTCCTTTTGTAATATGCTGTAACTGAAGTCACAAATTAACTTCATCTACATCATGTAAACGAAGTAACTGTGCTCAGGCCTGTGCTAAGATTATCTCTGCTGCAGAATACCCAATGCAAAGCAGTCTTTGAGATGATTGCTATTTTGAAAAGGAAAATATTCACAGGTATATAGCCAAGATGGTCTGAATCTGAGAACAATGCTTCCAGACAGAAAGGTGTTGCGTTACTTACTGTTTTTTTCCCCTAGGTCTTTTCACAAACTACAGTTTATGTCAAAAGAAGTGTGTGTCGAGAGGGAAGTAGGGAAAGAATAAGTACAGAGGCAAGGACAACTGCAACTCTTGGGACTGCTAAAGACCCAGCATTACCCCCCATAACACAGTTTGAGAGTGCTACAGCAATGGAGGCTGCAGAGCCAGAAGTCAGGTGACCTGTCAAAGAGTCATGGAGACAGACTACACTTATCCAGCTCAAACTGCAAGAGGAACAACCTTTATCTGTTTATTTTTTTACAACAGTTCTTCAAATCACAGCACTTAGTTTTCTTAAAGGAGACTGAAGTCCTACAATAGATAATGCTTTTATATTTGTTACAAACATTTTCAGTTATGCAGGGGAGTCCTAAAAACCCCAACATATTAAGAGACAAGCAGCATCAACATCTTAAAATTCATGAGACCAGGGAGGGCTTAAATGGATTTCAAGCTGCCAACTGCATACAATTTCTCAAGTCAACTTGTTATGACAAGTTGAGTAATTTGCTTATGTCTATAGCCTCAGATACAATCAGATCAAAAAGTTTCATGCTCTCTCATGCAAGCATGTATACTCTCTATTATTTTTCCTTTAAAAAAAAAAAGAAAATCTAAAGAAGCCATCACTCCATTCAAATACAACTGGTTGTAATGATGTCCTACATACACTAATCAGTACAGCATCACACAAGAAAGAGGATCCTGGATTCAATTATTTCCAGTTTAAAGCAGTCAAATTTTAGTCTTTCACTTCAGAGTATGCTCCTTCCCAGTGTACACAGCTGTGGGTGCGCAGCAGCTCTCACCTCTGTTCAAACTGCATCACTGGACAGTACAGACTAAAGATTCATGGGCCAGAAGAGACTAGAAGGAACCTGGCTGCACAGGCTGCAATTAAAACCTGGTGATGAGAGAAGGGAACTGTGCGTCTCCAAAGAAGTCATGTCTACCAGTTTTACATTCGAAGTTAAAATAACCTGAAATTCAGCTGAGTCAGAAGAGCCTCTCTGCTCAGTAAGTGTGTTCAAGGTAATCCTTTCAGTCCAGCCACTCACAGGCCTAACCTGTACCACTTTGTTCTTTTCAAAGACAGAAAAAAAAGGTGATAGGAAAACATCAATCTAAAAATTCAAGCAGCTTCGAAAGGGCAAAAGAAAGAAGTATTGAGAATCCTACATGTAATCTGATCTCACTGAGTTTTGAGAAGTTTGACAAGAACTAAAAGCAACTGAAGGCAAGGAACCGCTTGTTGTTTTATACTTTCCAAACCTTGATGTTCCTTCATCCAAATCCCCTAAGGCTACTCAACAGCAGGAGCCACAAATACACAAATGCAACGATTCTAGACCTTTAAGAAAGTGTTATGGCTCATGCAGTGGGGTTACTTTGCAATTGTGACATGAATAAGGAAATAATCCAGTTCAACTTCATGAACAAGCCATGTGTGGCAAAAATGAATTGCAGAGAAGTGTCTGGTTTTATCAAATCAAACTTTAAGTCCTACCAAAAAAAATTACATTTTTTTTCTTCTATACAATGTCTAGTCCAGCCTTTTCAAGCATCAAGGCTATTTAGGTATTCGCCTTGAATTTAAGTTTAGCAAAACTGTTATATTTCAATAGTGTTAGTATACACTTACCAAGTGGTACTTGAGAGGCATTAAGAAACAGAATTGACGATTTAGTAACTAATATTCTAGCTACACATTAGGACACATGGATCTATAAAATGTTCTTCAATGTCTACATGAACGATAATCAAGTATCAAGTGTTTTGAATTTTAGCTTAGCTGTTTAGCTCTCCCTTAACATGAACACTGGTATGCTGAAAAAAGTAACACTAAGATGGAAATTTTTTGCTACTTTAAAGCAGTAATTTTAACTTTTTCCTGACTTCTGCACTGATGGACAATCTTCTGTGATACTCAAATGCAGTAAACTCGTGACTTAGGAGCTGCTGTCTTCAGTCAACTGTGACATACAACTGCTTGTGCAATAACTGATCTCACCTGCTACTCCACATAATATCCATACTATTGCCTTATTACCCTACTTTTATTGCGGATGAATATGATCATGAACACTCACTGTAAACTTGTCCTCCCTCTTCTTTCGGTAGCCATATGAGTTTTTCCTAAAGGGAAAGAAAGCAGTTATCAGAACCTTGCCTACACATGAATGGAAGGCAATTGGTGAAAACAGGAAAAATTAATTCAAATTGCTATTTCATCCATCTTCATTCTAGACAGGTTATTAGAAAAAAATGTTTTAGGTAAAAATTTCTAGCAAGCTCTCATTAAAATAAAGGTACAGATCTTATACAAGTCAGCATAAGAATACACTGGTTACAAATAATTCCTGTATTAAAAGCGTCTCAGTGCCAAATACATACGAGGTTTAGACAAAACCTTTCAATATCCAAAGTAAAGGCTTTAATTTTGTCTTTTTTTCTTTTTTTGATACCTATGTAACTTTTGAAATATGGCTAACTATTTTCAATTCACGTAAAGCCCCTCCAAAACATTTTCAGCGCTTCTCTCCCAGCCCTACTTCAGGTAAAGCCCCTCCAAGCATCAGTTTAAAATTTGCAATGCATTCTAACTCAGTTTCAATATATTTTCTAAGTTTTATGTTTGACTTTCAATACTCTAAATAGATTTATATTCTGATGTTCGGTGTTGAATACAAGTACTGACTATTCCTGTACATTTTTGTAGTCTATAGTTTGAGCAATCTTGTTTCCTATGTCCTCAATCATACTTTCATCCACTAGTTATAACACAGTTTGGCAAATTAGATTTAGAAAAGTATTACAGTCTTTGCACAAAATCCCCACTTAATTTTGCAGGGATACAGTACAAGTCTAATATAGCATCATCTGCAAAAGACTTGAGTTATCTTCCAATTCAGTAAGTCACTCAAAATGTGATTTACGTGGAGACAAACACAGGCATCATTAAACAAAGCTACGCAGTACTTTTTATAGAGCACTTATTAAAACTGTACTGTATTTAAGAAGTTCCAAGATAACCCTGCTAAATTCTTATATTAATATTGGTGACACCAATTTTCAGCTCCCTGAGTGAGGTTTTTTTGGTTTGGTTCTTTCTGGATTTTTTTTTTTCTTTTCTTTCTTTTTTTTTTTTTTTTTTTTTAAACTGCATAACAACAGTTTTCTTAGTTGCATGTAATCCTTTTCCCCCCCTCCATACCAATCCATCATTTTTGTTGTTGTAAATGTCTGATTAGGGCAAAATTCTGATCTTTCAATTGAAAAAATTAACAATGAGGACTGCTAGTACAGGTTCAGCTGCACAATCTACACTGCTGAACAATGGAATGGGCACAACAGCTTCATTGAAGTCATCAAATAATATGCAAAAACTTTCTTACAACAGATGAAAAAAGGATGGAGGATTAGATCTTATGGCTGTAAATCGTTCATCAGTTGCCATTAATGATTTTCATTTGGTAGGAAAGCATGCAAGTTCACTTGGCATTTGTTCTATATTTAGCACTTTCTCTTAAGTACTTTCCAAGATTTCAGCTTTGAGGAGACACAGTCTCAGTTTAAAATAGTAATGAGAACAGTACTAGTACCATACCGCTTTACTAAAAGAAATAGTTTAGAAGCAGCAATACCAGGTTGTTCAGAGGACAACTACAGAATACACTCACCTTCCTCTACCTAATCCAGGAGATGAGTCAACGCTGGTCTGTTCCATCCGTCCAGTTCCTACTTCCCTCTTGGTATAGCTTGTAGTAGCATTCTGCATCCGTGTCCTGTTTTGTCCCGGCTGCCGCGTCTGTGGACTCCTGACGCCATTGATTAAACGATCAGCAGAAAAGTTGAATATTGTAGGACTGTCTAGAAGCCCAGGTCCCCTTTCTGCACTGGGTATTGTATGTCGTATATGAGACTTGCTAGGATTCCTACAAATTCAAAAGTCATTTCAACATACGTACTATGAGATATCTTCTGAGGCCTAAGTCTATACACAGAATTTAGAAGCAGCAAAACATTTAGTCCTTTATTGCATATTTCATTTGTAAGAATGATAAATATTCACCTTAACAGGTCATGTGATTCATCAAAATTAACCTTTTCACTGTCTACTTTCAGCTATGCCTTTACTAAAAACTACTGGAAACTGAAAATACTGTATGAATAATCCTGCTGATCACATGCCATCCTTCAGAATATTTCATCTGAATACCCTAAATCATGGAACAGACACGTTCTCAGCTTTCAGACAGTCCATTTACATTTAGAAACAGTACATCCACTAACAATAGCAGCACCATCTGCCCTTTGGCCTCACTTAACCTTGCACCAGGTTCAATTTCACAAGTATTTTCAAGTTGGCTGGTGTTACTAAAATAAGAAGATTAAAACCCCACATGCCAGATAATAAAATAGTATTGTTAAAAGATGGCTCAACTTGCCTGTTCCTGGGGGGATATTGTCTGAGTGTAGTCAATGGAGAAGCAGCAGGCTTGAAGGTTGGAGATGTGAACCCATTGATAAATCCAGTATTTGGAAATGGTGTTACCTAAAGGATATATTGCATGGTCATAATTATAAACAAACCGAGTACCGCTTTTTCTTAACCCCATATTTTATGTCATTCTATGCAGGGTAGTACGTATAAGACTGGCTCGAACAGCAACAGAACATTTGTTAAGAGGACTGAAAAAACATAGAGCCAAAAAAACCTCTTGGCTGTAAGTTAAGTAACTCCTTCTATTTCGCACCATACCATGCATGACTTCAGACTACAGAGATACTTCTTCCGCAAAGACCCTCTAACCTAAACAATATGTAATTGTTTTTCTTATAATTTATATGTGAATCCCTCCCCAAAAAGAAAATGTCTTTTTAGTTCCTGATCCTACTTATCTTCCACGTAATACCTAAATAAAGCCTAGAGAATAAGTGGATGTTAAGTAGACCTCTGATTCTTTTCACATCTTACCACCTTATTCTAGGTGTGAATTACTGTCTTGTCACCTGAAGAAGCAACATTAGCAACAGATTTTTTGGGGTGGGTGCAGATCAATGTCTTGTATTAACATGATATCTCAAAATCTGAAGCATGTTCATAGTAATTTCTGCAACCTCACTACCACACTTTTCTCTTTTTTTTTTATAAATGTATGAAGGAGCTTCGTTTAGAAAATGTTATTATTACCAACAGCAAATGCTTGCTCATCTTCTCCCCCTGAAAATACCTAAAATGCAGAACAGTAAGACTTCTATGTAGCACTCTTTCTACACTTAATTAAACAATGAGAAACAGCTGGGATTAAGACTGTTTCCTATACAGGTATCTTTAAGTCTAACCTTTCTTGCAAAAATTAAAGCAAAACACTAATCAATGAAAAATGAAATTTAACACTTAAGCTGTCATGCCAAACTACTGTTAGTCTAACCTAGCACACATGACAGCAAATGCTACTGCAGACTCCAAAAATAGGCCATTAGGAGTTTAATAAAGCTATTTTAGGAAGTTTCATCAAAATACTGTTTTGAAGTGCTTTCTGATTTAATAGTTACAATTTGAATGCTGTAAAATTCAATCAAAGCTAGTAGGCAACTACTGAACCCAAATAATGAGAAAACATTGAACATACTAAAGGAAAACAAGTTTAACTCATTGCTTAAAAGGACACTATCAATATTTACCTCTTCTTTCTCTATAAGGATTGGTGATCTTTCTGAAGGGAAAATATAATTTTCATTTTCCAATAATACCAAAAGCATCAATTTGCTTTCTCCACAGAAGTCATCTGGCTCATCAAAAGTACACCTATTGTTTTTACAAGCAGGACAAACTAGATCTTTCCTCAAATACTATTAAGTACTTGATGAAGAAGTAGGTAGTTTTAGAATTTTGACGACAGGTGTTGCCATATTCTAGTTTCAGAACTAACTATACCACTGCTGGGTGTATTTAGTCTCAAATTAGAGATGAGACAAAGCACTGTTAGTGTTTCTACCAAAGCAAAAGAGGAGAGAAACTTCTGCTATATTTGCACACGTGTATCTACATGCAAACTGCAACCCTGTCCCTTGAAAATTATTCCTGTGTCATTATGCCTGGTGGTCCCTGTTCTCCTCACAAGAAGTTTCTATTCAAATATAGCTCTTCCTATAAAAAGTTCAAGAAACATCGTATTACATTAACATATACGAAATGCAGCTAACCAATGACAATATGCTGCAAAACGGTGGGAGGCAAAGCTCTGCTAGTTAATTTTCTGTTTTTACTAGGAAAGGTATGAGATCTCTAATGCTGGCAAACTTGTAATACCTTCCCCCAAAGCCCAGGACTAGTAAGCTTTCTGGAATACTAGAAGTTCCAAGATGATGTAGGGCAGACACACACAATGCTGGGCTTGAACCTGTGGCCAATTAAGCTTTGTCTTCTACACCAGTGCCATCCAACTACTTTACTATCCCACAGCAAGACTGCAATAGTCAGTCTTGGTTTATCTAGAGGAAGAATCACACTCATTGCTGCTTAATAATGTGGTTTTCTCCTGGAATAACATCATTCACTATGCTACCTTGTCTCCTCTGCATTCTTCATCCCCCTTAAAAAGCCTTCCCTTGCAAGGGTTCTGGCTACCTTCCCTGTGTGGGAAGTGTTCAGCACACCAACTTTTTAATTAGCTTGCTGTTCAGTACACCGGAAGTTTGCTCAAGTTTGTTCAAGGACACTTTGATCCTCTGCCAAAAAACCTCCAAAATGCTTCCAGTTTTGAGCATTGCTACCCTAGTTTCTTTCAGCCGCAAGTAAAGAGGCATTTAGAAGGGAGAAAGAGGTTCCACATAGGACAACCTTAGTCTCCAAGTCATTACAGAAAACTATATTCATATTAGTTTTTGTAGGATAACAAAGGCAGACTAAAAGGGGCCAAGGTAATTCTGATGCGACTGTCACAATGGAGGAGACGAAAAGCAGCACTGCAGGATGCAGAAGATGTCCTATTAGAGTATATTAAAGACTTACTGCTACCACCCTAGCTCTAAGGCTTACCAATAGCCCCTTTAAGAAAACTTTTTAAAATTAAGCAATTTAAAAGTGAATTATTTTTATTAGCAAAAGTAATTTTATTTTTTATGGCCAAAAAAGATGTTACTTTTGCACAGAAAATATTTTGCTTTAAGAACATGCTGAATAGGGTAATTCAGCATGTTAACCTAGGACTTATTTTCCTGCTGGAAGATCAAGATACTAAGTTATCCTTATTTATCTGATTCCATTAAGTTTATTCAGTACATACCAGAATTGCTTTTTCTGGTATTCACATATAATATTCTGAAGATCTAATTTCTAAAGAGGCTTTTAACCATTTCTAAAAGAAGTCTTTACTGAAGATTTCTTTTGATAATGGTTAATTAATAACCTTTAGTAAAGAACTACCTCAAAAACTAAAAGGTTAAGAGAAACACACTGTAGTCTGAGACCAGATGCAATTTTCAAGTAATTAATCTTGTACACCACAGAAAGAATTCTGAAGAACTGTTTTTTAAGAAGAATCAGTACCTTCAACTCCCCTCTTCAGAATACATATGCTTTTTACACCTCAAGACTTCATAAGAAAATAATACCAACTTTGAAAAGAATGCAACTGTTTCATAATCAAGAGACTTACCAATGAAGGGTCAAGGTAGCTGTGTGTGGCTGACCAGGTCTGTGGGCCAATTAAGCTGTACAATGGAAACTGCTGATGGGGACTGTATACTGGAGGTAAGTAAAAGGATGTTGTGTAACGCTGCTGCGTGTAAAGGTTCATATCCAGAGGTCTATATCCATTCTTTGGCAAAAATGTGTTTATAGCTATTGCCTTTGCTTTTATCCTTGCCTGCAAAGGAGATTAGATTATTTATTACAGCAACCTTTCCAATTAAATCAGGATGGTTCCAACTAGCAGCTCTCAAACTTTTACTGGATGCTTGTCAGTCACTGCTTTCTCCTTCAAGGAAGGCAGGAACAGATGAATGCTTCCCTGCTGGCCTGATGCTAGGACAGATATACCGCTGCCAGAAAGGAGGAAAAGGAGAAGTAAAATGGCTTGTGCTACATTTCGAAACCCATCTCCAGGTCAAATGGCTGCTGAGATTGGACCACTTAAAATTTATATTAGAAAACACAGTGAGGCCCACAAAAACCAGAACATATACACACACATGCCCCCCAAAAACCCATAAAGCTCTATTTACCTTAATTGGTTTTCCTTGGAAAGTTTTCACTTCTTCTCTAAGGTATCTG
The DNA here is from genome assembly GCF_929443795.1 of Astur gentilis. NCBI lineage: Eukaryota > Metazoa > Chordata > Aves > Accipitriformes > Accipitridae > Astur > Astur gentilis. The sequence continues at coordinate 36,099,454 of NC_064883.1, read as the reverse complement.
TAAGCCTTTAAAGAAAGTAATTATAAAATTTGTCAAATATAATTTAAACAAAGGAAACTTAAGTTTTGACAGGCTAAACCTAACAATAATTCTTGAAGTGTCTGCTAGACTATGGAAAACCCTCATATGTAAACTGCATTTGGCAAGATTTAAGTTACCATTGCAGAAGTGCTTCAGTAGCATTAAAACAGGATTTTAACTCCTATGATTGAAGCATTTAAATGTGTCATCCAAAAGATCAATGTTCTTAAGTACAAAAAAATTAAAGATTTGTCTAGGAAGCCAGCATAGGCAAACAAGATAAAATTCTTACAAGGTTATGTTTAACTGATAACTAGACATTAGCTAAGGGGAAGATGGTTTTCAGATGTTTGGGTATTTTGCTTTTTAAATTGCTATACATTTGTAATGCAGTTTATGACCTGTCAATCCACCCACATCCCACCCTTATTTACTGTTATATTCTAAAATGCTTCAGAAAGCGTTACCTGCTGTGCATCAGCTTCTGATTCAAACGTGATGAACCAGTTGTCATTATAGGCAAACTCACAGTTGATAAACTTAGGCAAATTATCTCCTTTGAAAAGTGCTTCAACCTCCTAAGAAAAAGTGGTTTTGATAAGAAGGGAGAGAAAAGAGTGGGAGAAAAAAAATGGATGGACAGAAGAAAACATCAATTTAACGTGCAGAATTCTGGAACTCTAGGTAAGAAAGATGAAAACCACTTTCAGGCTTACAAAACAAAACTGAACTTCGGAACACCTGCAGTAGTGTTAGCTCTGTCCAATCACTCCACTAGGTAGACAGAATGAATTCGAACAAGCATTGTCTAAGGCCATACTGCAAATAGAAGTTGCCTGATCCCTTTAAATCAAGGAAGATAAGCTATTTAGGCCATAGAGAGGCACCTAAATTTGGCATCAAGTACAGAAAAATGTCCATTTCTCCCCTCTCCCCAAAACAATGAAGCCACATGAAAATCTGTGCATGCTGCATAGGATAGGAGAACCCCACCCTTTGAGCAGACACCTGAAGATACACTTTAACTCAAAGTGTGTACAGATTAATATATTTGAAACAGGGTTTATGTTACCTCAAAAACAATCAGCTAATTCCTACAGAAAAAACACACGTTGGAATTTATATTTGTTTTAATCCATTTCCATATATATTTCTTTTTGCCACAGAGCTGAGGCGAGCAGCAGCAAAAAGCAATCCAGCCTGGGAGGCCTTACAGTATTTTGGAACTTTGCTGCTTAAATGAGCCTGACCATGCTACGCCAGAAAACATATCCTAGACTTACCTGGCCAGATTTAATAGATTTTCCAGTGTGGCAAATGTAAACACGTAACATATAAAACACTTCACTTCAGACCACCTTTTTTGAAAATTAAGACTCCTCAGAACTTTGTTGTTGTTAAGCATTTAAGAGCAACCATCCCGTGCTAATATATCCAACCTCACAAACTGATGACAGAAAAACCAAACCAACCAACCAAATCTATAATATTAAAAGCTAGGCAGTCTTTGAAAGGTTATATTTCATTTAGAAAGCTAAAAGCCACTGATATTTTTAAGTTATGTATATAGCATATCTAACTTCCTCCCTCCAATTCCTTTTAGCATTTTGTTTCGTGCTCCTGTTTATTAACGCCACTTAGTTCTTTATTATGAGTTTTTAAACTGCAGTACTTTTTATTTTTATATGAAGACCATTAAGAAGAGCAGCTCTTTCAGAATCTTTATTCTTCCTTGTAAAATTAAACAAAGGGGAAATTAAAATATCTACCCATCATCAAGAATCTGTGTGTCCTCCTCCTTTTTGAAAATTCAAGATAGTTTTATCTATGGCCCAATAATTTTTTTCCTAGTCTTTCCATTAGTCATAGTCCCAGCTACATTAGAGTTGCATTGAGTGTATTTCACACAATCACATTCTAGATCATTTGTGACTTGTTGACACCTCTACCCTCACCATTATGGTAAGGTTTGCAAAGCTTCAAGTACTTCACCCTAACAAGCTTCAAGGTGCAGCAGTAGCATTTTCCATTCTAAGACTTATCTTCCCTCATCTTCACTTGCTATTTATCCAAGGAGCTGAAGCACTAAGTAATATGGATAAGCCAGAGTCCAAGAAAATTATGGTATCTCTACCAAACACAGCATTGTCAAGTTTTTCAGCCCTCTGTAGAGCTACAGATTTTACCACAGTCTTCCTATAAGCAACATGCTTCTATCAAATGTATTTATTATCCAAACACACACAATAAACTAAGGTTTAAAAACATCGTTAGAAACTAACAATGTAGTAGGAAATGCGATATGCTTATTGAAATCTGGAAGAAATCTTAACTTCCAAATTCTAAGGGAAAAGCATTCTTTACTGAACAATTAAACACTTACTTCAATGGGGGTGGATTCGGGTACTTCACGTAAAATCACAATACAGCGATTCTGATTTGGCCTAACTTTTTCTCCCTTCTCATCCACTTGGACTAAAGGCAATGCTGAGGGAGAAAAGACAAAAACATGTATTAGATGTCAGCAAGCATAATAGCTTTGCACACTGAAAGATGTGGTGGACAGTTTTACAATGCAAAGCTTTTTGTGCTAAACTTCAAATATTTTTGAACATTAAGAAACAAGCAGAAGATCACTGAGGATACTTTCAGACATATGAAACTGAGTAGACATGTTCCTTGAAATCTCCACACTCTTGCTACTCTTCCAGCCTAGAAAATCCCAGTTCATTAGCTTTTTCTTCTAAGGCACACATCGAGTCATGTTCTTTTTTGATTCTTACCTTAGTGGTAATGTCCAGTAGGCTTTTCTGAGAATTTAATCATAGAATACCAGGTTGGAAGGGACCTCAAGGATCATCTGGTATTACCTGTCTTGGGAAAAGCACAGTCTAGACAAGATGGCCCAGCACCTTGTGCAGCTGAATCTTAAAAGTGTCCAATGTTGAGGAATCCACCACTTTGCTGAGGAAATTATTTCAATGGGTGATTATTCTAATTGTGAAAAGTTTTCCTCTTGTGTCCAACTGGAATGTCCCCAGGAGTAACTTGTACACATTACCCCTCGTCTTTTCCATGTGACTCCTTTTAAAAAGGGGGTCTCCATCTTCTTTGTAGCTACCCTTTAATACTGGAACATGGTGATAATGTCTCCCCCTAAGCTGCCTTTTCTGAAGGCTCAACAAACCCAGTTCTCTCAGCCTTTCCTCATGTGGCAGGCTTCCCAGTCCTTTGATTGTCTTCGTGGCCCTTCTCTGGACCCTCTCCAGCCTGTCCACATCTTTTTTGTGCAGTGAGGACCAAAACTGAACACAGTATTGCAGGTGTGGCCAGACAAATGCTGAGTAAAGTGGGATAATTACTTTATCTCTGCTGGTGATGCAACCCAGCATCCTGTTGGCTTTCTTTGCCACAGGAGCACACTGTTCACTCATACTGAGCTTGCTGTCCACCAGGACCCCCAAGTCCCTTTCCACAGAGCTGCTCCCCAGCCAAATAGATCCCAACCTGTGCTACACTCCTGGATTATATTTTCCCAGGTGTAAGACTTTACACTTGTCCTCATTGGACTTGATAAGGTTCTTGTTAGCCCACTCTTCCAGCCTATCCAGTTCTTCCTGCAGGGTGGCTCTCCCTTGCGTCTGCTTCCCCACTCAGTTTGGTATCATCAGGGTACACTTGATCCCATCATTCAGATCACTTATGAAGATATTGAACAGCACTGGGCCCAGTATTGATCCCTGGCGGACCACACTTGTGACAAGTTGCCAGTTTGTAAAGGAGCTATTTACTACCACCCTCTGGGTGCAGCCCGTTAGCCAGTTCCCCACTCACCACACAGACCACTCATCTAGACCGTAACACATCAGTTTTTCTCTAGGAGGAGGCTGCGGGAAACCATATCAAAAGCCTTGGAGAAATCCAGGTAGACAATGTCCACATCAATGCCCCATGCCAACTGAGCAGGTTACTTTGTTGTACAAGGCAATCAGGTTTGTCAAGCACAATTTGCCCTTGGTGAATCCATGCTGGCTTTTCCCAATCACGTGCTTCATTTGACTTGTGATAGCCCCCAGGAGGATTAGCTCCATAACCTTCCCAGGGACTGAAGTAAGACTGATGGGCCTATAATTTCCTGGATCCTCCTTTAAGCCCTTTATGTAGATGAGGGTGACATTAGCCTTCTTCCAGTCTTCTGGGATGGCCCCCCATCTCCACGACTCCTCAAAGATTACGGAGAGCAGCCTCACAAAATCAGCCAACTCTCTTAACACCCTTGAGTGGATAACGTGAGGGCCCATTGATTTGCAGGGGTCAAGCTCCTGTAATAGTTCACATACCAACTCTTCCTTCATGGATGGTGGGTCTGTTTTTGCATCAACCTGGATTTTTGTTCCCAAGGCCTGGAGCCCAAAAGTGCTGGTACAGATAGAGGTGAAGGAAGTGTTGAGAACCTCTGCCTTTTCAGCATTGTTGGTGACTAATTCACCTCTGCTGTTTAACAGCGGCCAATATTTTCCTTGTATTTCTGCTTGTTGTTTACATACCTGAAGAACACTTTGTTGTAGTTTGATACCTTTGGCCAATTTCAATTCCAGCTGAGCTTTTGCTTTTCTAACTGCATCTCTGCATGCCTTGGCAATGCCCTTGTAGTTCTCAACAGGTATTCATCTGCTTCCCCATCTCTTGTACACTTCTCTTTTGGCTTGGAGCAGACTCACAAGCCTGCAGTTAAGCCAAGGGGGTCTCTTGCTCTGCCTACTTCCCTTACTTTTAAAGGGGATGAAATGTTTTTGCACTTCCAGGAGAGCATTCTTGAAAAACTTCCAGTGCTTGCTAACTCCTTTATCCTCCACGGAAGCTTCCCATGGAATCCTTCCCAACTGAGCTCTGAGCAAGCTGAAGTTTGTTCTTCTAAGATCTAAAACCTTTGTCTTAGTACTAACCTTCAGCATGCTCAGCAGGATCCCATACTCCACAATATTATGATCACTGCAGCCAAGGCTATCACAGAGATATTACAAAGCAGGTTTTCTTGGTTTGTGAGTAGCAAGTCCAGCAGTACCTCATTCCTGGTTGGCACATCTAACACGTGTATGAAGCAGCAGTCCTCCATTCATTGCAGGAACTTGATGGATGACATGTGAGCTGCTCTACTGTTCTTCCAACAACTGTCTGGGTAGTTGAAGTCACCCATAAGAACCAGGTTCTGTTGACCTGAAGCTTGCTTAAGTGACCCAAACACTGCTTTGTTGGCCTTATTGTCTTGGTTGGGATGTTGGTAGCAGATACCTACTGTAAGATCCCCCTTGGAGACAACCCCTCTGATCTTGACCTAGAGGCATGTGATAGGGCTTCCACTATTGCCACAGCCAACTTCTATTTTTTTCAAGGTTCTCCTTAACATAGAGTGTGATTCCTTCTCTTCTTCCCTGCCTGCCTTTATGAAACAGGCAATAACCATCCATCACAACCCTCGAGTCGTGTGTTGTCCCACCATGTCCCACAATTTAAACTCACATTATTCTCATTTACGCAGATTACTCAATACCTCAAACATGACGTAGCTTTGATAAAACTGCAGTCCTTAACTGTGATGGTCTAAACTGGAAGCTGCGTGCTCTATTTAATGCTTTACAGAAAAAGGATGGCATTTTATTGCAATACATAACAAGAAAAAGGACGAGAGATTGAAAATCCAGATTAAGAGTCCTACAGCAACAGCCAGAATGCTTTCTAGCATTGAGAGATTTTTACTTACATCTCAGCACTTCAACAATCAAATCCATATCAGTACTGAGTTTCTTGACATGATCAAGGTTTGCTACTGTCATTATTGGCACATACTGATCGCTGTCCATCTGTGATATAAGGTACATGTCACTGGCAAGATTTTCTCTGTTGGGAGAGAAAAAAAATTTGGGAAATGTCACAGATGTAACTTTTGCCAATAAACTTGAGACAAAAAATTCATCACATAGTACAAGCCAGATTCCTAAACTAAATTTTGTTTTCAGCATTTTCACCAATTCCTCAGTCCATTCACCTACTATATTTCACTTCCTAGAAAACATGAAAATGTCTTTTTTTCCCTTCATGCAACAGTACTGGCATCTTCCTGTTCAAGCAGCACATTACCCCCCACCCAAACATGTAATATTGTTAGGAGTTTACTACTTCAAATGACCACTGACTGTAACTGGTTATGCAGGAGTATACAGATTAGGAATTATTTTAGGTTATTAAGACATGTGGTTTAGGATGTTTTTATCTAGACACAAGCACTGAGAATAATTAAGTACGAGTAAGCTGCTTTGAAGATCTTGCATCAGTCTGTACCGGAATTTGTATGATTCAGAGCCCCTACCTTTTTTTTTCTTTTTAAATTGATCCTTAACTTAAAATATAAAGGGATCTACAGATGCACATACAAAAATCCTACTTTGTATCAATGCAAATTTTAAAATTATTAGCTTAAACAAAGCCTACCAAATGGCTTAAGTTACTCAGTTTTAATTTGCAAAAAAACAGTAGCAGTCATAAAAATTCACCTGATCTGTAATTGCTTGTAACTACTCTCACTTCAAAACAATGTATTTGCTAGCTTATCTTTTAGGCCCAAAAGTTTCATGTAAGCTTTAAGAGGTACATCAATACAATACTCCGGAATTTTGTGTTACTTCCCCCAAATTCTCATCCTTTCCACTCAGTTTTAAGTGACAGCTGAGAAATATATTAACATACATCCGAAGTTAGGTACTGGATCTCGCTGGTTATCCTCCAGTTTGCTACATTTAGGTGTATACATACCTTGATAAACAGAATTCCAGTGTTTTTTTCAGTAATTCTCGTAAATCTTCCTGACCTTCTGGCTGCAACTGTTCGTTTCCACCTAATAATTAAAATACTTAAGTTTAAAATTTACTTCTGCTATATTACATAACAGATACTTTAATCAAGCCATCATGTCTATTACTGGCTGTATAATTAGTAACAAATTTTCCAATTCAATAAATGTTCATTGTGTATTAGTTCACCACTCACCAAAATTGCACAGGAGCACTTTAAGACAGAAAAGAAAAACCATGACTAACTTCACTTGCTAAACTCTGTTCTCCAAATACATAAAAACTTGAAGCCGTTTTAGAAGAGCAGCTACAAAGGCATCTCAAAGTAAATACTGAACTGATTTAGCTCGTATATCTGTCTTCCAGTCTTTGGAAACTAACTAATTCCTAGCCGACTAAACCCTGACTAATGCAGCAGACTAACTAAGCAAGTGAGCAATGTAATGGAGACACTTCGTACTTCTGTCCTCACTCTAAATGCCCAAGACACTTCAGAAAAGAGTTTAAAAATAGAATTATGAAATATCAGCAAATATCCAATCAATTAACAACAGATGTGTGATCAATTAACAATCTCTTGATTAAGAAGGAGACATTAATTTTTTTCTTATACCTGGAAGTTTCAAAATTACCACATGGAAAACACTGATTTCATGTTTATTTTAGTTTAGTTTAGACCCAATACACTACAGTCAGTTGAGGGTAAACTAATTGTGTCAGTGGGAGAACTGCTTAAAGATCAGAAGTTTAGTGTGGCTTTCAGAGATTTATAAAACATTTAGTAAACATGTTACATAAGTGTAAATTAGTTTTTTTAAAAAGTGTTTCACACCAACTATTACCCTCTATACCCTTCCCTTCTTCAGTAACTTTCATCCTTTTCTTCAGCTCTCCTAAACTTTTCTTGTTCCTAGAGCAACTTTTAATTTTGTCCCACCATTTTGTCCTTCATGTGTTCTATTGACGCAGATAGTGCCAACACCTGAGAAATACACATATCATGTACTAACCACTACTTCCCTTCCCCACCTCCTCTTTCCTCCTTGCTCAAAACCTAACAAAGAACAAAATTCTATGCATTTTTTAAAATAATTAAAAAAATAAAAATCAGCTTTAAGAATTGGGATCACCTGTGTAGCTATTCAACAAGGAGAACAGATCCAACCTGCTGTTCAGCTGCTTTACATCACTATTTGACTCTTGTTAAAAGTTAACTATTTTCGGCACATAAAGGACAGGCTGACAAGTTCTAACACTAAACTGAGGAACACTGTTCCCTTCTAGAGTGCTAGGCACCATTAGTATCAATTTTCTATTTGCCAGTTAGCTATTATTTAATATTCCCCAATAGTACCCTTACGTAGAAGAGTCAAAGAGAACTTTCAGTTTTCAACACAAGCAAGGATGATGCCACAACTGTGTGTGATTTCAGTTGTCTTGATTTCCAACTATTATGGATGCTATACTGGTCATTTTAAATACATGTTATAAAATCAGCTAAGCACAATGAACAAGGAGCAGACCTCATGACTCCCAAGAAACGCCCAGCACATTTTCCTCTCTTTTCCATCCCTCATCTCAGTTCAAGTAGAAATCCTACATGCATCTTGCAGACCTTCTGTCCCTTTCAGTGAAATATAAGCATGGCTGAATCTCTATGCTAGTTTCCAGAAGTTTCTTAAAACATACCTTCTGGTATAGACTACACCTACTAACAGTTGCACTGAAAACAACCATGAAAGTTCATTAAAAAAACTATGCAAAGAAGTCAGACTAAATTGTTGCTTATTTTAGCATTTTAAGTACAAGACTTATCTTTTGACACATTAACATTACTACTTGGGACACAAATGGTATGTGAATTTCACCTCAGTACCTGAACCAACTAGAAACATGTAGCTTAGGTAGATATCTAAATGTAAACGGCTACACTAGGGACTTGCATTCAGAATTACATTTCAGAAAACAATACTCAGTTATATCCAGAACTTATGCTCTATTCTGTGCAGTATCTCATAAGGCCTATACTCAACAGGAGGAGGCTGGTTTCCAAAGGTCTAAGCCTGAGAGCAAAAGAGGCAGGATTTTCTGGCATCTGTTTACAGAACACATATATTGAACAACCAAAGTGGTGTCACCTTTCTTTTGGTTTGGGTTTGTTGTTTTGTTTTTGTTTTGTTTTTTTTTTTAATTGATGCTCACTCTTCAACTCAAAATATATTTTCTTTTTTAAAACCAAATCCAAGCAAATATTAGCTTTCACTTACCTGTCTGGGTGGTTTCATGTATAGACTCATACTCAGAATGATCGAGAGCCAAAGGGTTCATATCTGTCTGGTCTGACACCGAAACAGCTGGTGATGGCTCCTGCAGCTCTGTCAGCACTGCATTCTGATGCTTTTTGTCACCATCACCATTAGCATCCAGTCCTGCAGCAGAGATGACAAACACACTGAAAAAGCATTCCTTCTAATCACAGTAACGTCATAGTTAACACTAAATCTGAAGTAAAGTTGCTTACTTAGTTGCATTTTATTTTTATAACAGGAAATTAAAATTGAGAAAGTTCTGCACTTTTGCTGAAGCAACAGCTAGAAACTCTTATTCATACCTTCTTTACAAGAATCTGGAGGTTGGTCAGGTATTTCTTCCCACGTTTTGCTCACGCTACCATCAGTGGCACCACTTGCTTCCAAGTGTAGCATATGATTTCCCCACACCTTTGCATTAGGATTTAACTCTGAAACCTTGGTTGACTCCTACAAAAAAGAAATTTCTTTGATTATGCACTTTGTGGATGCACAGCATGCATCTGTGCATATATTACATACAGTCTCAAATAACAGTATCAGATGTACAACTCTTGATTGTATTGTCAAGGTTGTTTTCACATCTATATATATTAACTGAGTTGCCACCCCATAACCATTTCAGTTACAAAAACAACTGAATTGTGCAGCACAGAATTCATTTCCCTGATTAAGAATCACCAGGAAAGGCTAGACAAGCAGTGCAAACTACAACAAACATTTCATTCTTTGCCTTTGACAACCTAACTCAACCTGTACTTGCCCTAGACTTCAGGCAGTTCTCTAATACAAATATTAACTCAATGTTGACTATATTGTTAATGTATCTGTTTCTGTGAAATAACATAAAAACCCCTAAGAAAATACAGAAGCACAGGATTTTTTTTTTTCCTGGACTTATATAAACATGTTTTAAGGAAGCATTATGGAAAATTGAAAGCAATGAGATGCGCATGACACTTTCTGTCATTACTTCGAGAGAAAATACAGAGCATTAACAAAAATGTTGGTTAGTTTTCCCCTACGCAGGACAAAAAGAATGAATAACCAGATCCAGTTAAATCATCTTTAATGAGCAGACTTTAGTCTCCTTTAACCTGGATTGGAAATGGACACATTTAATGGTCATATATAACCATTATATAAATGGTCATATTCGTGCTTCAGAGAGCTTGCTCTCTGCAGTGCCAGCACCTACAATACTTTTTTGATAGTAACATGAGACAGCTTTCACTTGTTTTGCTAATGTTTGAGCAAAACGCATTAAGTTATTCCATACCCAGAATATCCTTGGTATGTTTTAATATTATGATTATACTGGGAAAGAGTATTGCTCATGGTAACACATACTAAAAAAGCTTATTAAAATTTGTTTTGCGAATTTAGCGATGCTAGGAACATTACAGAGTTTAAGCACAGGCACTTCAAAATTCCATGAAGCTTTAATTATTCTGAAACACATGCACTCAGTCATTATCATAGTGCATAGAAAACACATCCAGCAGGTAAAAAGATCTAAAGAATCTCAACTTAAACACACCTACTGAACGATAGAGAAAAGACTTATAAAAAGCGGAAGAGCTCAACATAACTACTTGAATAGTAAGGATTCAAAGATGACAGCACGTTCCATCAGTTTCCATTTTTAATACAAAAAGTTCTCTCAGGAGATAGCAAACTTAGCCTCTAGTACAACCCACTGCTGGCACTGCAACTGCTGGACAAGCTCAGAGCAGCTGCTGTAATGCAGCCAGTGCAGAGAACAATACTAAGCACTGGCTCTGCTCAGCAGGGAAGAAAGAGGAGCAGCAGCTGCTGCAGGTTGGCTTTGCTGCTTTCTTACTCCAGCTAGCCAAAATCCACTCTCTAGCTCATTTTCCACGCTTCTCCTGCAGCCACTCCTTTCTACAGCACTTCAGAAGATCATCTCCAGAAGTGAGCAAAAGGTTTCCTAATTGCTACCAAGCAAGAACTTTAAGATTTCAGGAAATCCACAAACATTTCTTCCTACATGAAGGTCAAGAGCACTACTAACAGTCTGGAGAAAGTTTCCCTTTGACATACGGAAGTGTCCATCTCAAGTTCATCTAGAATTGAGAATCTGCAATCAAGAAACTTTGCCCAACATTTAAACTTTCACACCAGGTAAACAGACCAAAAAAAGAAAGAAAAAAATGTATCAATATTCAGCAACATTTTGAATTACTACATTCTGTATAGCATTTGGTTTTGCAAAGGAGAGAGAGAATGGTCAGCTTCAGGACAAAATAACACATGATATATTTAACTATCTAATGAAACCAGTTTGACTTGGCTTATTCCAATCCCTAGCTTATTCTTTAAGCTTTAACATCAAATCACTTCTACAGAATACTTACAAATTCATCTTTATCTTGCCATCCCCAAGTACCAAGATTTTCTGGTGCTAGCAGCTGATACGGGCAACTTCCCACAGCATACGAAGTACCTGTTAGATCTTCAGGTTCATTCTGGAAGTTTTCACTAACTATGCACAGTCTGTCATTCTTCATGGTATTGTTAGAAATTGTATTATTCCATAAAAAGCCCATCAGATATTCACCATTACCAGCAGTAACAGTGTCAGAAAATAGCTCATTTGTCCAATCGGCACTGCCAGTCTGAAGACTGATGAAATGTGACCATATTTCAACTTGGGGATTTTGTCTGTCCAGCTCGTAGGAGTGCTCTTGGCCACTCGATACGTCTTCCATCAGATCCAATACACACCTCCCACTGCCTCGCTGAAATCCTGCAGCACCAGGAAAGGCACTGTGTATTTCATAGGAAGGAGTAGCAGCGTATTTGTCTACCTGCTTTGGGTCAACAAAAACTCCGAGCTCTTTGTTTGAGAAAATCTTGTGATCTGACTGCATCTGTTCCCAACTTGTGGTCAAGTCATTCATTTCATTATTTAATATGTAACTGCTCTTTTTCAGTTCAGTAGCTTTGGCTTCCAACTGCTTTAAATTCTCCGTGGTAAAAGCTTCTAGATTCTCAGTTGACATGCTAAAACTAGCGAGGCTCTCCTCCTTTGAGCAGATGCTGACACACAGCTTTATTTCACCATCCTGAAGATTACATTCACTTACATCACACACACTTTTTTCATGAGCTTCTGATCCTACTTCAGTAAGAGGCCCAACAGAAACTTGGGTGTTCCTGACCTCTGGCTCTGGACTGGCACAGTGACATACCTCAGGCTCTTCCACTGGTTTATCATGCACATGAGGATATGAATTTTGACACAAAGATGGTAAACGGTTATGGGCTTTATGTAAGAGATAACTGGCATCTTCCAGATTTTTAGTGTCATCTAGCAATTTTACACTTTTGTACATACAATTGTCCAAAGCTACAGGTACAGTAGAGTTAGAGTAAGTATTCTGATCGTGAGTCAAACCTTTATTGCAGTTTAAGAAATTTTTATCACGATCAATAATGTTAGTACCCAAATTCTGTTTTGCATTTTCTGCCTTGTTATCAATTGTCTCGTTTAGGTGAGCTTCAAGTTTTGTTTGTTTTACAGATTCTACTACATCCCCAGCTATTTTGGCCGAGTCAGTCCCCACATTCCATTCATTTTCCACTGCATGGAAGGAACATAGATCCTGTTGCTCACCTTGTCTACAGTTCATGTCCATTTTGTTCATATCCTCATGTTCCATGGACACAGAAGAGACACTGGTTTTGTTATCTGACTTGGAATATTTGCATACTTTACCTTTATTCCCTGGTGACTCTTTTGAAATATGAGATTCTAGGCTGTTCTCCTTTAGGAACATTTCATCTGCGCTTGTGTTATATAGTTCATGAGATGTCAAAGTGCCATCACTTACCCACGATGGAGTTCTGCTCAAGCTACCAGCTTCCTCAAGCATGTCGCCTTTTAGCTCAATGATACTCACACAGACATCCTCCTCCATGTCACTGTGGTTTGCAACTTCAGTTGATGTCTTGTTTTCAGTGCAACCCTTAATTTGAGTTTGAAAATCAGAACTTTCTTCTAAGTTTTCATGCATTTCAGTCATATTCAAAGCTTCACAGCTATGCAAAACTGTACCTGTGCATTCCTCTTTATCTTTCAAGAACTCTTCCAAAATGCTGTGATGTTCACTAGAGTCAGGTGCAAGCATCTGGCTACCATCACATGTTCTTTGAAATGTTCTCTCTTCCACATTTGAGTTTACTTCACTTTCTGGCTTTAGGAAGCAGCCTTCTTCAGCAAGTTTTTCTACATGTTGACTCATCAAAAAAGAATCATTGTCCATTTCACATAACTCTAATGGTAATTTAAAGTTACCCCTCATGTTCTCTGCCACCTGTTTAGTATTTATTTCCCCTACAACACTTGAGGGATGCCTACTTAAACCAAATGGTACAATCTCAGAATCATGACTTCCCTCAATTTTTCCTGAATTACATGCTCTACTGTTTAACAGTGCACTGGAAATACAATCATTGTGTTTCATGTTTTCTGAATTAGGGCTGTATCGGTCCTCTTCAGCACCATCTGCAAATTTTACTGAATCACAAGCTCTATGGAGTGATTCATTCCAACTGACAGCATTACCTGTGATATATACCTCCTCTTGTCGATTATCAGGGATGACTTCATCATATACTTCTGCTCTTAAGCCATCTGTTACTGTATTGTCAGTGTTAAACCTACACACCTGGCACCTGTTAGCCAGTAAGTTATCATAAGATTGGATGTCTATGCTACAATATTCTTTTGTTTCCTTTTTCTGCACATTTGACCTATCCTCTTTTTTATACTCAAACAGTTCTTTCTGTGAATTAAACTTAACTTCCACTTGTGCCGACTGCTGCATTGGATATTCCTCCCCAGTGTCTAGAGGTCGTGCCATGCTGCACATTCCTTCATCAGTAACAGCTGAGTTATCTATGTCTGCTGCAGTCTCTTCATGCACGGTAGCTGGCAGCTCTTCATCCCCTTTCAGATCTTCAGCATCTACAACACAAATACTGTAAAATTCCCTATCTTTTATATTTTGTCTGTTGTCTACATCAAGATAGGAAAATGGGGACATTTCTCTATATGAACTTGAAACTTTTTGTAGGCTGTCACTCTTGCTGTCTTCAACATTTACTGTTCTTTCATTCTGCCTTGAATGGTCACATGTAACTGCATAATCCTCCAGAAAGTTTCTATTTAAGGAAATTTCACCCTGTAAGCCTTTGTCTAGGATGCCTGGTGCATGTGAATCAGAAATATGATCAAACAAGGAATGCTCTTCTGTAGCTACATTTTCATTATTAGTATTACTATTTTCTATATTGTTCATGTGCTGACCATTACTACTAAATTTTTTAGGTGCTCTTTTTTTAGTTACCCTATCTTTCTTGTCTTCACTTTTCTGCAGACTTCCATATGTACCAGAGACCTTCAGGAGGTGACTAAAGGAATTAAAGAAGGTAAAAGGTCTGTCATATGTTCTCCTAGAGCTCTCACGGGGAGTATTCTCCATGCTTTTGTATGATGGATATTTTGCTTTTCTATCCCAGAACCCAGATTTAGAATTTGACACTGCGCAATCATCACTACAAACTCGTTCAATGCCGATTATAGCAGCTGCCCCTTTAACCGTCCTTCCCACTGTATGCAGATCCTGGCTTTCCACAGTTCCCAAAATTGAAGATAAAGTTTTACTTATCCTTGACTCTGGTGCTTCCTCTTCCACAGATTTTTGCAACAAGCTGGTTTTTTCCTCATTCGTGCTGTTACTTAATTCTTTACTGAAGCAGCAGCCCATGTTCAATAAGTAGTGTCAGAGGAGTCTTCTCATTGCAAATCACCTTCCTCTATATACTAAACTAACTTTCTACTGCTATTGAGGAGACAAGCCAACACCCAGCTGCCAAAAATAGCACACTTTAAAACCATGCAGGGGTTCATATGTCATTGCCACTCAAAGTCCAAATCACAGTTGCTGAGCAATGTTTTAGTATTTCATCATATGCACTGCAATATTCAAGCCAAATAACTCTTCTAAAGAGATTAGTCTGTTTACAAGTATTACCAAGTCTTATTAACTTCCATTGTTTAATTTCCTGAAGAGTTTCCTTCATCCAAATCATTAAAATATTTAAATGACATCTTTCACAATGTCCTTGTGTGACAAAAAAACCTGCTTGCCTTCACATTTAATACAACTCCTGCTTTCTATACAAGGATAAATGCATTCTGGCTTCACACATTTAAATCTGATTTGAAGACTAAACTAGTGGAAAGTTATTAGATCAAACGGATTTTAGACCATTTTCTCCTTCTCCTCCCTTCCCCCAGAGCTGAACCTACACCAAGATTACTTCTTTAGGAAAAGCAGGCTAAAGATAGATAAGACCTCATGTATTCCATTGAACAGTCATTGTACGTTATCAGACGCTAATTCTGTTCCAAGCCTTTTTTTATTTGTTATCTACATGAAAAAAAAAACATAATCCCTCAGTGACTTACAGCACTGGAAGGGGCCTCAAGATCATCTAACCATCTCGTGGCACCATGGCAGGATTAATTATACTTAACCTCCAAAATATTTGTGCGTTCTTTTATAAAACACTCGGACAGATTTAAAAGGTAGTTCAACTAAATGCTACTTCTTCCAAGAGTCTGTCCCCAGTATAAGTTTCCTTTGTTGTATGTAAACAGTTCTTTCTGACCTTAGGACAGCTAGAATATCTTTATACACATGTATTTACACATTATAAGACTTATACTACTGTAAGCCCCTTTACTTGCTAAAAAAATGGTTGTTTCTTCAAAAATAAAAACCTAATAAAAAAGCTGAAAATACCCAGCAGTCTTTTCTGCTCTAAACAGAGTTGTTCTTATTTGCCTTTACATAACCTTACATCACTCAGACCTAGTCTCAAATCCGTTGCTATAATTTCAAATTTACACCCAATCCTTCAGAGAGCTTGCAGACTGTACCACTACAGCACCAATCTACTCATTACTTAAAAGATACTGAAAACACAGAAGAAAGTAAGACAAGACAGACCCTTACACTATTTCAAATGTTCTTTCAGCTATACATTGAATTGAGTGCTATTTTTCAACTGGCTGTGCACCTTATGGCAAATTTAATCAAGATGTACTTGAACTAGAGTTTTAAGTTAGCCTTGCAATTTACCTTCACTGTATTCATATAGCAGTATATAGGGGTACTAAGGCTAATTAAAGCAGTTGCCTTTCAACTAACTAGTAAGAGATCTGTTTTAATTTCTACTGTAAACTATACTTGCAGAGTAAAGGCTGCTTAACACACACAGAGATCCATGCTCTAATATTCCACTATCATTACTTTTTTTTTTCATAATTGTCATTGTGACATTCTACAGCTGCTTTCATGCATGCCAAGTCACATAGCCTATGTAAGGTTTAAGACATAACTCAGTGTCATCTATGTTGTCTATACGGTCCCTGTCACTGCCACACTGCAAGATTTCTCCTCTGTTTCCAAAATTTCGGGGGGGGGGGGGGAGAAATCCATCTTTACCAGAGAAGCCCACAGTCACTTCTCCCTTTAAATCTCCTTTGCTTACTTTACTTCTGACAGAAAATCTACTACTATCAACATAGAAATAAATTAAGGATCAGTTCCTCTTTTACTCATTCATATCTATTTGGTAAACTAAGTTCACATCTGTTTAAAGTAACGAACCAGAAAAGAGAAGCAAGCATTTTTTTGTTTACTGTTGTCACCTGAAGATTGAGAAAAAAACGATGCTGCACTGAACCACAGTAAGCAGAACTAGGCTGGATTAAAATCAGGAAAAAGAGAAAAAAAGAAAAAAAACCCAACAACAACAACAACAACAAAATCCAACCAACCTCTTGCTATCTCAAACTGTTTACAATCTTATGATAATAACTTGCAAGTACAAGGTAGTACTAAGCAAGTGCAGAAGCACTCTAGAAATTCAAATGTTTCACTTTAGTCTGCACCACAGTCACGATGAAGCACACCTGCTGTAATAGTAGTAGAGTTCACATTTAGCAGCATAAAACAGACTAGAGGTGAATCTCTCTTCCTTATACAGCGTGAAATGCTTCTATTCTCTGAAGCTTTTGCAAGGTATTTGAATACTTATTTTCAGTCATTTCTTATCCTACTTCTCTTTATAAATACTCTATGTAACATAAAAAAGTGGAAAGGTGCAATATAGCCACCAACGCAGCTTTTTCTCCCCAGACAAGTATTCTGCTCATAGGACAAATGAATCACAAAAAAATAACGTGCTTTAGATTCTTAAACACAGGTTACCGTATATTTAAGTGCCATATAAACTTAAATGCAATAGGCAGACTCAGATTTGTATACGTGAAAGAACCGTATTGGCTAACTTTCAGGGGAAACCTCCTATTCACCACTAATCCTCTGACCATAGAAAAGATTGCTGAATTGGCTAGGGAATACATGCCCTTCTCAGCAAGTCTGTTTTGAAATTGCAAAGTAAGAAAAGAGGAATACTGCCCTGCCCCCCCTCAGCTTATCCAATCCATGAAGCCTCAAGTGCCTCCAGAAACATTGTTCTTAAGGACAGGAAGTCTGATGCATCATTGCTGCCATCTGCTGCATTTTTTTTAATTCTCCCGTGGGACAAAGTTATTCAACATGCTTGGATCCAGACTTAAAACTATGCCAAGTCACTCCTCTCTTTAGCTTTCTCTGGAACCAAGTACAGGGAAAGGGGGAGGGAGTTACTTATAATAGTTTTTTTGAAGAAATGCCACGAGCAAACAATTCAACTGTTTTTAACGTCAGCATAAAGTCACAGTAATACTTGCGAAGTTTACAACTACTCAGAAAACTCCCGTCAGTTAAACAAATAGCAAGATTTTTCCCTCTGTGATTTAACCATTACTAACTACGTGCTTTCTAGAGAGGAACTAAGTGCCTTTGAGAGACGGACCAGGGCAAAGTCCACTTTTCCAGTGCCTTAACAAGCACTTCTAATGGGGAGAAAATGGGTGAAGCAGTTTAGGCAAGCAGAAACTTCTTCCAGTTTTCCAATACCCTTCACCTTATGTGCAAAGGCACATTTTGTACCTGTTCCTTTGGTTTTATCTAAGAGTTCCAGTTATAATTTCTATTTTTAAGCACCCACAGTGCACATTCATTAAGTCACATTTCTCAATACCGTTTATTGTGGGATCACCATAAAAAAACCCTAGCAACATAAATTTAAGCTGAAAATGCCACACTGTTGTTATGCTGTATCACCTGAGGTTGGTTGTTTAACCTCCAAGACTCAGTAAGTCATAAAACCTTCTGGCTGAGCTAAACACCACCGACTTGATAAGCACCATAACAGAATTTGTGCTCTGCCACTTTAGAACCCAGCTCAGGCAGGGGGTGGGGTGAGGTGGATTTTGTTTATTTTGGGGTTTTTTCCCTGTATATATAAATATTTTGGCTGTGGTGTATTTCTCATCTACTCAAAGCCTGAATAGGTATTCCCTCTCCATGAAACGAAACTGCTCTGAAGCAGCGCTTTCATAATCTGAATATTTTTTTAGTAAGTATTTTAGTCCTATGTCCTGCACACACCTACACAGAAGGCACGAAGTCAACATGCTTATTAACAGGAGTATATCTACCTGTCTACTTTCATTTCTACATGTACCTATTCCTTGCCAAGGAATAAGGGTTTATCCCATATATACTCTTACAGAACTAAGTTTTAAAATATAGTCTACCATTAAAGTTACAGTAGCACAAGTTAAAACAGTCCTTACAACCTGATACCTAACTTCATTTATGCTTTTTCTATAATAAAGTCATGCAACCATAATGAGCCCTGAAAAAACAGTGATTATTCTGCATTCCCAGGCCATACCTGATGTCATGCCCACCACCAGTTAAGGGAAAACTGAAGAGGAGAATCACAACAGACATTGCAATGTCACTACTGCAGGTTTTTGGAAATAGCTGGTCAGACAGCTTAACTTTCCCTCCAACATATCAAGGTTAAATGGACTGTTAAAAGAGTTTAAATACACATTTTACAGATTAAAGCAATTAAACATTAGCATCAGAAGTCGTCTACAGGTGCAGAACTATTCAGCACTTTTCTTATGGTCTAAATCTGCAATAATGTGACAGAAAGAGTGAACACTGAGCAGTATGGATCCTTCATAACGCTGATACCATACATGTTCAGTTTAAGGTCTAATCCTCCCATCTCTTGTTTAAAGCTATTTATGACCTCTTGAATTATTAAATAACATAGGATCCTATATTAAGCTAGTAAATCTGATTTCCTCAGTCCCTTTTTAGTTTATGAGGCTTATTCTTGAATTGGTTGCAAAAGGATTTTTGAACAACATAACCTAGCAGCTCTAAGCCCAAGACATCCTTCCATAACCTCCTACGAAAAACATTTTAGGAAGTACAGTTAAGTCCCGTCTTAAGTTTTCTGACTTGGTAGCTATTTTTGTTGTGCAATCAACAACAATATGATTCAACTTTTATTTACAGTACCTATAAGCATTGACAAAAAATAGCACACCACATTGACTTGAATTCCCATTAAGAGAAGCCCATGGCAGCACCTGATAATTATTCAACTAGGAAGGGAATAGGTGATGCTTATAACACAACCAGACAGCAAGTTTAAATGCCCCCATGGTAATATTCTCCACTGGAACAGAACCTGTTGCTGCTTGACGGTAAGAATCCCTTCTAAATTTAATTTCAAATTTCCAGATCAAGTCTTCAATTCAGACAATCAAGGAAAGAAAATTGTTTGCTCCTTGGAATATGTGGCCTTTCAGAGCACTTTCCAATGTGGGTATGGCAGAGGAAGAGTTTCGGATCAATGAGCAAGGAAAAAGACTGTGCCTTTAGCACTAAAGATTAGTTACGTCCTGTCTGGCAGAGACAAGTCATATAAACTACCTCCACCATGGGATCTGGGTCTTGGCCTCTTCCCTCAGAGAGTAACCTCAAATTTCTAGCAGCAAAATGTTACTGATTGAAAAGGAAACAGAGAAGTAAGTCAAAAGGGAGTGAAACATTATTAAACAACTGAGTTTCCTGAGTCCAGTCTGACAAGGGCTTTCTCAGAAAGGTAATTGTCAATCAGGATACAAAAAAAAAATAAATACAATGACAGATGTCACCTGAAGTGACAACGCCTGCCTCCAGTTAAAAAAAAAAGCCAGAAGTACCAGCATATTTAACTCCCACATTTATCAAAGCTAAGAATTTGCTAGTATCCTCTAAATTATCTACCTCCTATTTGTAAGTGTAAGCTACTATTAACAAGAAATTTACACGGATCCTCAAGTTGCCAATTTCCTTCAATCGACTTGCATGCAAAACTACTGGAATTCTGCCATTTAATACTACTAAAATCAGCCAAATTCAAGAGGAGCTGTTGTTGGAAACGAACCAGATAGGCTTGAGTTCAATCTACATTAAGCATTAAATAGCATATAGTTTTATAGCTACTTCAAGGCAGAAGAAATTACTTTGCCTCCCTCACCATGAGGTTAAGCTTTTGAAAACTGTTAGTAAACAAGTGACCTCCATATCATTAACATAAGCAACGCTGGAAAGCGATTTCTGAAGGGTTCCATCACAACATCAAAACTTTTATTTTAATTCAGTCACTACTGACTATCTGTTCAACATTATAATAGTAGAATGCGTGTTAAGTTTTGTTCCTACCAAAGAAAACACACTCATTAAAATCATAATTAGGAAAATTTATTTATTGTTAATATTAAAAGATAGAACAAAAAAATACTTTTTGCTAACTTGTTCCTGCACTCCATGAAGTTTTTCCTCAAACTATAGCCTTGTTCCCAAAACTTGCAAATGAAGTCCTGAAGCATGGGCAAAATATACTCATGCAAGCATGCCATTATGGACGGGACCATCTTGAAAACAACACTTTTAACAGCATATATTGGCAATGATTCTCATACAACAAAATGACCTTCTGATGCTGTGCATGTAAGAGTATGATACTGATATAACTTTAAAAAGCTTAATAACCTACAGGTCTCATCTTTTTGGAATAAAATATTCAGCAAAGCAAAAGCTTTAATCTCGAAAGAATTAGTTATTTGAAATGCACCATTATAGTACTATGGATACATTCCAAGATATCCAAATTGACATTAGTCCCTGCTACTAAGGAAAAGAACAGACAGATTTTCTGAAATTGAAATAAATGGTTACTCTCTTCCTCCAAATAAGTATGAAAGAACAGAAATCAAGATTTAGATCCAAGTTTATATGTAGCTTTAGAAAAACTCTAGCATGACAAATTAAAAGAACTAGCATCAATGTGAAAACTGATCAACCACCTTTAATACTAATGCACCTGCTGTAAGTGCACTGACAGTTCAAAGCTTTTGAAGCAAACCTGCAAGAGCCTCTTACTCAAGCTTACACAGTGGTTTCTTGGAATTAATGCCTTGAGTACAACAAAAAAAAAATCACAAAAGCTCAACTTTCAAAAGTATGGCACAAAAGTGGGTTCAATTTTTTCCTCTACTGTCAAATAGACAAAATTCACATCTGAGAAAGGTAAAACAGAGCAGAAGAAAACCCAGAATAAAAAAAAAAGGGGGGGGGGGATAACAAACAAAAAAAACACCAGCTTGCTTAGCAAAGAACAGCACAAGTTCAGAGGGTCTTTCAAAATGCTCCTTAGTGCTTGCTGCAAGGTTAACTTGAAGCAGCAAGCATCTGCTGCTTAGTATAGCACAGGCGAAGCAGTTAGCAGAGTGTACACTGAAAGCAAACCCTTCAAGATGTCCCAAGAAGAAACATTCCTCACAATATAGTGAACAATCAAAGATGAAAATATGGTATGAGTAGAGCTCACACACAGATCAAGCATTCAATCTTCCTGAAGACATATGCAACATTTACTGCAAAATATATACACACAGTACTATCTGCTGTATGATCTGCCAAAAGCATCCCATAAAGCAACTTACTGGATCCTGCACAGTAGCACAGAAGCAACACGTGCCATTTGGCAGAACTGACTGAGCAAAAATTCCTGTTACAGGATGCAATTTCCTATTTGTATGGGTTTGTATTTTTTTCAGTTACAGATACATGCCAAGTGCATTTCCTGCATTTTCCTCACAAGTTAATAAGTGAGCTAGAACTTAACTCAAGATTGGTAATGCAATTCCTGCATAGCCTAAAAAGTCCTGTACCTTAAATGAGCACAAACTGTTGTAACTTGCAGTTTATTTAAATCCCATATAGGGCTGAAGAAAAGTTAAGTTGAGGCTCCTACTTGGTATGGAGAATTAGCCACCTTCAACAGCTCTGCTCTAGCATTTTATGTTGCAATGCTATCAGCCAACTGTCTTCTAAAATGTTCTGAGATGGTTTTTTTACTATGTCTTAATCAAAACTGTGTTTCATGCAACACTTACACCAGGCGAGTATGTAATTATAATACTTACTAGATGAGAACCGTCTTTAACTTCTTGTACTTGCTGCACCTGCGGTTCAGCCACAACTTTAGTGTCCTGATCAGAAGTCATGAGCTGTCTGCTTTTTGGCTGCTCAGAGAGAACTTTACTGGTCACCTTCGTAAGCTGAGGAAACAGGAAGACAAAAGATTCTGTAAGTGGTTACTGAAATTCCTGAGAACCCACAGCCATTCCAGACGTGCCATGTCGATTCAGGCCAAGGTCCAAAGAACTTCCACACAACACGGTCAAGGTTACCCGTTCAGAGAAAACGTTATGGCAGAAGGTGAGGATAAAGTGATCTTGCAGATACACTCAGCTCTCAGTCACTGGCTGCCTCAGGAGTGCAGATGAACACTTGCCACAGCACTGGGCAGGGAAATTCCACCGGGAAACTTTCACTCGATTCTCACCTTAATTACTCAGATTGGTTTTCAAACCATGACTTCTTCATACCACCTGGTAGACTTACTTAACTCATTAAGAAGCATTTAGTCACAAACCAACCTTTGTCTTCTACAACTACCGACAGTCACTTAATCTTTGCAAATTTTAAGCAGGATGTTACAACAGTTCTGCTAGATTAGTAATGCTCAACAAGTTGTTCTGCTCCATCATCCTAAAATGTTATTTGATTAGACATGTAGAAAACTGAGTAGAGTTGAAAGTCTGACAGCAACTTTACTTTGAAATTTGATGCTATTATTTAACACCGTTATTAAAAAAAAAGGTCTTTAAAAAAACCAAGAAGAGCTCATTTAAAGCATAAAGTCTCAGAAAATAAATACTGAGGTGTAAAGGCAAGGTAATTTTTTAATTTTCTTTTCTAAAAGGACTATGAGCAAGTTGCAATATGTGTTTTGAGTTACTTATTCATGTGGAAATCACAGTTCTACATCTGTAACAATGTGTGAGAGACATTTATTGTCTTCAAGTTGGTGACACCACACTTCAGGGTAAGATTCTCTATCATCTCCTTAAAAAAAAAAGGAAGTAAAGATCTGCAGCACATGGAAGGTAACACTATGATTCCTTTCTTTAGCAGCATAAACTCCTTTCAGTCTTGACTCCAAAAGACTAGAGTTACAAAGTATATCTTTCAGTTTGGCATTATGGCCTTCCATGGAATCCCCTCTATGCTATGGACAAAAGCCTTTCTTACAACTGATTGAATACATTCTGAAGTTTTCAAATAAAACTATTGACATTCACCTATGAACTGAATCAAGCATCTGTATTATGGGATTATGCAGAAGGTAAGATATTTTGCACACACAGCTGAAGAAACATACTGACATCCCCGACAGGCCAAAATATTCAGCTTAGATGAACAGTTGCTTATCACTTCATGCTACTGATGTAAAGTCAGGATGAAAAACATGTTTTTGAAAGAAACACATGCACTGTGTCACTGTTATATTCCTGGAAGTTTTTTTTCCTAACACCCTGCCTCTCACCTTGGAATAGAAACTATTACAGTAAAGGAGAAATGACACAGAAAAAAAAAAAAAAAACCACAAAAAATGACTGCCCCTTACATAGTGTTACACACACATGAACACACACAGAGTCTGCATGGCAGAAAGTGTGGAATTCATTCAGAATGTTTGTATTTTATTAAATAACCAAAAATCATCCTTGTGATGAAAGCAATTTTTCAAAAGCTAGTATTAAATAGGTAGACTCTGTGCTGCTCAAACCCACGCATTGGAAGCTGTATGCACATTAACACTGCGGAAGGTGTCTAAGCTTCTTGGAGAATGCCTTTTAAAATTTTGGATTAATGTTTTTCTAAAGAGACTTCTTATACATTTTGTGTTTGCTGTATAATCTCCACTGCTGTTCATACTAACCTTGAGCATGCACATTAGTACAGATTCCCAAGTTAATGTGTTTCAGTCAGCGATGATGTTACCTACTCAGCATTTTGATCCCCAAATCAATGCCAAGGTACTTCTTTGCATCCCTCTATGTCGCCTGCTTATCTCGCACATTCCCATTCCCTTCTAAGATCAGCCTGTCCCCAGTCATGCTCCAATCTCTTCCATCCTCTAGTATGTAGTGTTAGCACCAGTACTTGGTAAATCTACGGATTGTGGAAGGAAAACTGCTAAGAACATGTGAATCTATCAAGCAGGAGTAAAATTCCACTACACATATGTCCTTTAAAGCATTTGCTGACTGGCCATCAAGCACAAAATATTCAGCTAAATCATTAATTTCAGCTAAGGTTAGACAAGCTGTTAGCCAACTTGATAGATAAGACGACTGCAATGTGCACATTGCAACTTCAAATTTCTTGGGCAAGCCACCAGCAATCAGAGCAGCATATCATTCTACAGCTTTTCAGAAGTCCTTTAGATGAGATTACACAAGATGCTTATCACATGCTAGGTCTAGATTGAAGCTCTAGGTAACTTTGTTTGGATTACTCAGACTAATAATCATATTCTCATCAGTTACACAGATTTGTTGTGATACACCCTACACTAAATCCACTCACCTTGTGAGCAAATTATTTTTAATAACTAAAATGCCAAACCCATATCATTAGGGATCAAAATGGCTCTCAAAACAAGTGAGATACTATTATACTCTGTTTAAAGAGGATATTCAACCTGCCTGCTAAGTCCTGTGCTTTTAACAGTGATCACCTATTGCCATTCTGCAAATGGGTAAGCCATACAGAAAGACCCCAAATGCAGGAGTTTCCTTTGCAATTTTCGTCACTTACTATGTCACACTTCTACAAGTCCCCAGGACATCAAGTGCTCTGCTGCAAAATCCCATCTGTTGTGATATACTTCAAAAGGACTTCAGGTGCAGGGCTGTTCTGGAAAGTTAGCGCCACCAACTTTTCCACTGCAGTTGCCACTTACTGGTCTCGTAAAGCATAAAACTTATATGACTGCAGGCTTCCATGACCATCATGTCACAGAATACAGTGTTTGTGGAAAAGACAGTGTTACTTCAGGGAGAGAAACAATAAAAAACCCCAAACCAAACAAAAAAAAAAAAAAGACAAAATGTTAAAGCCTCTTCACAGGATGTGTTTTAGCATGTTTTTCATTAGTATTGATACATAACTTCATACAGAAGCTTATTTACAGGAACCACAATCAATATCTGGTAGTACTAGAAACTACAGATCAGGATTGATAGTTTCGAAGACAGTTTATCCTCTTTTGA